>NC_138137.1:54040516-54498897 GCF_964188305.1 Podarcis bocagei | reverse complement strand
GGTCTGCTATAATATTGGAGAGGAGATCTGAAAATCAGTCATTTCATTTTACAGTGGAAGAGCCATAGCCCCGTGAAAGAGAACCCACCAAACCAGTGGAAGATTCAATCCCTGGCATTTCCATGTCTGAAACTCCAGAAAAGTTCTGCCAGTCAGTGTAGGCATCATTGAGCTGGATGGACCAATGAGCTGACCTAGTAGTAGGCAGCTTCCTCTACAGTGGTACCTTGGTTCTCAAACTTAATCCGTTCCGGAATCCATTCCAAAACCAAAGCGTTCCAAAACCAAGGCGCGCTTTCCCATAGATAGTAATGCAAAATGGATTAATCCATTCCAGACTTTTAAAAAAACTGCTAAAACAGCAATTTAAAATGAATTTTACTATCTAACGAGACCATTGATCCATAAAATGAAAGCAATAATCAATGTACTGTACTATAAAATAAATAAGACAGTATTGTAGATGATTAAAAAAAAAAATTCTTTCCTGCACTGGTGATAGTCATTGTTTGGGTGGGGGTGGGGGCTTTTATCCATTTCCACAATCACACAATCAATCAATCAGTAGCTGAACTAGGTTCCACACAGTCACGAAACTGAATTAACTGAAAAAGCCTCAAAAACAAAAACGCAAAATAAATAGCAAAAACAAAAGTGCCAAACTTAATCCGTTCCCGAAGTCTGTTTGACTTCTGAAATGTTCGAAAACCAAAGCACAGCTTCTGATTGGTGCAGGTGCCCCGGAAACAATAGCTGTCAGCCGCACTGGACTTTCGGCATCTGAAAAACATTCGAAAACTGAAACACTTGATTCTGAGTTTTCGGCGTTTGAGAACCAAGGTGTTTGAGAACCAAGGTACCACTGTATTTGACTCCGTTCTTCTCACTCCATACATATCATTCGCTATTATTTATTGCAATTGCATCCCGCATTTTTCTCCAAGGGGCTCATGGTTTCCTCCCCTCCTTAGCTAATTCCCACAACAACCCTGTGAGATAGGTTACGCTGAGAGGCAGTGACTGGCGCAAGGTCATCCAATGACCTTGGATTTCAAACCAATGTGCCATGAATTGCTGCTGAGGTTTTCCGTATTATTATTATCTTCCTCAGTGGGTCATAGAAACTGTTCTGAATAATGCTTTTAATAGGGTAGGGGGCACTGGGTAGAAGCCCCCAATGTTTGGGAACCACAACACTAATCTCCACCGACTCTCAGAGAAGAAATAAGCTTATTCTGCTAAAAGCTTTGGAGAGTCGCAGTATCTTTCATTTCCCCTGCCTTTGTGTTTCTGTTAGAAATGAGATCTTTGCCTCCCATAGCTCCTGTTCTCAGACCCTCTCCATTGGGAACTGTCTCATCGAGATCGAGAGGAGCTCTCCAAGACAGGCAGCAAACAAATCAGGCGCTGCGATTCCCCTTTACTCTGAAGCAACCCCACTTAAACCCTCACGGAAAGGGTTCATGGACTCAGAGATGTCTGGCAGATGCTCTCTGTACGGTGACAGAGGAGGCAGGCAGGCGAGCTGCGAAGGGTGTATCGAAATTCAAAAGAGGCCTCCAATAAATTGAAAGAATTTTGCAAAGGCGAGGGTTTTTTTTTAATCCAAGGATAACTAGCTGAAAGACAGACAGAGAGATAGACATTAAGCAGTACCTCTAAGGGTCATCAAAGGCTGCCTGATTGCACTCTGTCATCCGTCTTGGAAACACTTCACTTGGTAGCAGTGAGTTATCTAGTCCTATTCAGAATCTTACTATTAGAATATAATGCCTAAAATTGGTGGAGGTTTCCAGTCCTTAAAAGGACACCTTCATCAATATCAACTATCTGAGACACTACGATTAGCAGGTCAGGCTTCCTGATGGTGCCATTACTAGGGGCTGACTTGATTGATTGATTGATTGATTGATTGATTGATTGTCTTTTCCCTGGACTGGGACTGAAGGCGGCTTACACAAATTAAGACAAGACAAAAAAAAATGCAAAAAGCTTAAAGCAAACAGAAGATTAAGAAAAAAAATTACAGTGGTACCTTGAGTTACAAACAGTTCAGGTTACAGACTCTGCTAACCTGGAAGTAGTACCTCGGGTTAAGAACTTTACCTCCGGATGAGAACAGAAATCGCGCACTGGTGGCAGCGGGAGGCCCCATTAGCTAAATTGGTACCTCAGGTTAAGAACGGTTTCAGATTAAGAACGGACCTCCAGAACGAATTAAGTTTGTAACCAGAGGTACCACTGTAATAATTAAAGTGTAATAGAGTTAAGCAAAATTTAAAAATACCGATAATAAAAACAATAAAATAGCACGGCACTATTAAAAGCCTTTTCCTTAAAACAAACAAACAAAATCAGTCCCCAAAGGCCTGTCAGAATAAAACAGTCTTCACCTGCCACTGGAAGAACACAAGAAGGAAGCCAGTCTTGCTTCTCTGGGGAGAGAGTTCCACAGTGTGGAAACCGCCACAAAGCAGGACCCTTTCTCTGGTCCCCACCAAGCATGTCTGCGAGGGGGGCGGAACTGAGAGAAGGCCCCCCTCACTGAAGATCTCAGATCCCAAGCAAATTCATATAGGAGAAGATTGTGATGGCCTGCGACTGGGGCTCAGACTCGGAACCAGAGGAGTCTCGGGCCACACCAGATCCTCTGCATCTGAACCAAGTCTGGGCTTGATCCTGAAGAGTCCCAGTCTGCACAGGTTCCCCTGCAACAAGCACCAGCTGGGCCGAATCAGGGGCCTGAGCCTGCCCTGGCTCCAGATGTGAGGATGACCTCGTTGCCTTCAGCTGGCCATCACTTACAGCTGCTCCAGTACTGGTTGGGTCAGGGGAGGCTGAGGCGGCCTCTGGGTCTAGTAACCCACCAATGTCTCCAGAGCTGCAGAGACTCAGGTCTGAGAGAAGGAGAGACCTGAGTACTCGCAGGAGGAGTACTCGCCTTTGGGCAAAACAGGGAGGTGAGTCGCCGGGGGATCAGGACCGGCCGTTACCCTGTCAGAGATAAAAGGCTGCCGGACCGCGCCTCAGGTTGCGGGAGCAACATTGCTACTTCCTGCCACCTGCCTGTTACCCTGTGCCTGAGCTTGCCTGGTTTCTTGCCTTGGCCCTGTTGAACTGACTCCTTGTGGAATCCTTGGATTTGGGACCGGACCTGGACCACGTTGCTCGGGTTAACCCCCGGGCCCAGCACAAAGATCCATGACAGGGTCTTCTTGGTGGTGTTTCCCCCTTTGTGGAATGCCCTCCCTAGAGAGGTGATTTGTCCCCTTTGTTCAGGAGGAAGGTAAAAGCATCCCTGTCTACCCAGGCATTCAGCTCTAGCGCCACCTACTGCTGGTCTCCCCGCCTTCTGCCCAATGGGCACCACTCAATTCAGCGCTGAATATTCTAAGTGAGAGATCCTTTAGGAAGGGGCCGTCAGTCACGCTAACAACCTGCTCTCTAGTAATGATGGGGTTTGAGTCGCATGAAAGACTTATGATATAATCCCCGTGGACGGAACAACCAAAATAAGGCAGGCTGAGGTCTTCAGCTGACCTGCAAAGGCAGTCAAGTTGGTTTTGTGGCAGGAGTGAACTGTTGCTTATTATCTCTATATACAGTGGTACCTCAGGATGCGAACAGGATCCGTTCTGGAGCCCCGTTCGCATCCTGAATGGAACGTAAGACACGAGGGTGCATCTGCGCATGTGCGGGTCGCGTTTTGCCACTTCCGCGCATGCGCGTAACATCATTTTTAGCGTCTGCGCATGCGTGAGTGGCAAAACCCGGAAGTAACGCACTCTGTTACTTCCAGGTTGCCATGGAGCGTAACCCGAAAGCGCTCAACCTGAAGCACATTCAACCCGAGGTATGACTGTAAAAAAAGGTAAAGGAGCCCTGGATGGTTAAGTCCAGTCAAAGGTGACTATGGGGTTGCGGCGCTCATCTCACTTTCAGGCAAAGGGAACCGGAATTATAAAGGGGGGGGGGAGGCTTTTCTTTTCTCTGTCCCAAATCTTCCTAAATTCAATGGGGTGGGTTGTGGAGAGGAATGGAGAAAGGCAGGAATGTTTTCTTCGCTGAACATCATCCTTAAGTTAACTTCCACCCAAGTCTGCTTTGGGATGATCCCCTGTGACCCCAACCCAGATGTATTCTGAACACTCTCAGTGCGCCCCCCCCCCAACCTTCTCACGAGGCTTTTCAAGGCTGCAGCAGAGAGGATGGAATGGGGAACTTTCCTTCTGTGAACTTTGGGCAGATCCACACCACACAACTGAAGCTCATTCAGCAGCACACATGTAAATTGTGAAAAGTCCTGGGAACTGTAGTTCGATATGGTTGCTAGGAGTTGTAGCTCTGTGAGGGCAAAGCCACAGTCCCCAGAATTCTTTGGGGGAACAAATGTGATGATATGGTATGGATCTGCCCTTACTTTGTTTTTAAGTTGTATTCATTCTTTTTTTTTATAATAATTTTTATTACGTTTTTTCCAATTACAGATAGAATAGAAAGAAGAAAAAACAGAAAAGAAAAAAAAGAAAAAGAAAAACCAAACCATTTCAGCAACTTATTTCAACTTCTATCGGACTTCCCCACATCTCCCGCACAGTGCATTCTTAGCAATAAATTTGTCAGCAAATTGTAACCTTGTGTCATGTGTTTCTTTTGTACTTTCAATCACAATTTAAGTTTAAATCCCTTATTTCCCATTTGCTCTAAAAACATAACATATTGTCATCTTTAGCCATTTAAACTTTGGTTCTTTCAATAATGTTATCCAATTTCATATATAATCCACTCTCATTACTGGGGCTAACCTTCCAAGTCATGCGGTATCTTATAGTTCATATAACTTATAAAACTTTTGCAAGTAGTCCTTAAATTTTTTCCAGTCCTCCTCCATTGCTTCTTCTCCCAAATCTCGGATCCTGGCAGTCATCTCAGCTAACTCCATGTAGTTCATCAGTTGTGTCTGCCATTCCTCCAGCGTGGGCAAATCTTGAGTCTTCCAGTACTTAGCGATAAGGATTCTTGCTGCTAAGTTGTATTCATTCAACTTATTTTTATTATTGCTTGTTAGCCGCCCTGAGCCAGGCCTTGGCTGGGAAGGGCGGGGTATAATAATAATAATAATAATAATAATAATAATAATAATAATAATAATTTGAGTTAAGCCACACTGGGGTCCATAATGTTTAGTATATAATACCCAGAGAATTTAAATCAGGCTGGGGAACCGAGGGCTGGCTGTGGCCCTCTGAGTCTCTCTATGTGGCCCCTGAGACTGCCCAGTTCACACGCCTCACCCTACTGGAAGGTGACCTTGATCAGTGATGATGCTTCTTGTTTTGAGGAGTATTGAAATTAAAGGGCACGGCCGATTTAGGTTCATTCATTTCAATAGGTCTACTCTGTGTACAATTTAATTGGTACTTGCTTATCCTCGATAAACCCAGTTTTATATTATAAACAAATAAATTTATTGCATTTCAATTTGCTACTTTGCACACACAATACGTTTTTGCTGACCTACAGAACGGCATAAATGTTTACGGCGGTTATCTGAGCCTTGTGCATAGACCTCGCATTTGCTTTGTGGGTGAGCATTCAGCAGGTTTAAGAATATTATTGTTAGTTCCATTTTTTTTTAAAAAAAATGTTCTGGTTGGATGTTGCCCAATTAAACCAGTGTGTGGTTAAAACAAATGCAAATCTGTTCTGCAAAAAAAACAAAAACCCACAATTGGGGTATTTGCTTATTTAGAACGTTTGCTCTTCAGTAAAAAAAAGAAAGAATGGAATTTTGCATCCCAGCAATTAAAACAAGACAGTCTTTCAATCGAAAAGTAATGGCACAAAAGGAAAAAAGAGACAGGGAGGGAAGAAATTGGGGAAAGCAAAACCCAGCACCAATCTTGAAAGTTATAGTAGTAGCTCTTATATTGGCAATATGTGTTACGGCTTAAGGAGCGATGTCTGCACTTGGCAAATGAAGGCATTTTCAGGTAATAGGATGACTTGGGTTTGCTGAAAACTGGGAGAAACTGTGACACACACACACACACACACACACACACACACACACCATTCAGGTTGATGGGTGGAAGTTTTGTACTTAATAATACAAAATATCTGATCTGATAAGGAATGGAATGGGAACATCACAATTCATTCCTTGGTTTTGCCTCTCTGATACGTTTTATGCTTTATTTCATTAAAATAGCAACCCTGTGCCTTGTGGCTTTCCCTGTTTTATCCTTTGGTGGTGTGTGAGGGTTGTGAATGGTTGCACTGCCTTGCTGTGTAAAAACCAGATATCTGTGTTTGAACACAAAAGCACCCTGGAACAAGGTGTCCTGTTCCCCAGTTGGTCACCGTGGCTTCTAAAAGCCCCTTTTGCAAATGTCCATAGGTTTGGCGTGTGCATTTGTGTCTGTGTGGAACGGTGCCAGAACGATGGATGAAAACTGTGTGTTGTGTTCCAGACACACAGGCAACACAGCTCCAATCGAACACACCACAAGGGAGCCTGCCCTCCAGGGGAATCACTGAAACCTACAAACCAGCCATGCCCTATAGCGGTCGCGTTGTGGACAGAAGCCATTGCCCGTGTTAACTTGGTCCTGGGAATAGCCCTTAAATTATTGGACGTTTGGTTATATTCCCACGCCATGGGCCCTGGCACAGGGGCAATGTCTGCATGGTAGCCAAAAGGCTGTTGTTGCTACTCAGGAAGGAACGAAAGCACATGCACGTACAGGATCACTTAGTGATCAGGAGAGTTATCTATTTTTGCATCATTTGGAAAAAGCTACTTTTAGCAGGCAGCACAAAGAGAATAAACACTTGGCTATTTCAGAATTGTTTGCATGAACGATATGCCCAGGAAGCCTATCTCCTCTCCATCCTTTAACCCCTTGCTCTGTTTTTACCTGAAGACCAAAGTGAGCAGGGATGTTTAGATGGCAAAAGGTACCCTGATTTTGCCAATAAGCCCAAATGAAATTAGCAAATGCAAGCAACTCACACGTGATGCTTGTTCTACGAAAGAACGAACTGGCGATACAAATTCCAACATTCCATCCGTGGGTCTCACCTTCTGACCCAGAATCCCATTTCTCCCCTAATCCTTGCTGCGGTTAATCGATGAGGAGGGAAATGCACTCTTAGAATGCTCAGAAGCTATTCCACATGTTGCAGGGTTTAACAATGACCATGGGGGGGGGGGGAATAGATTCAGAAGAACAGTCATAATTGAGACTGAATCCTGGATTTACATAGTTAGAAAGTGGAAAGTAGAATGATGCAGAGAATCAAAACCTGAGAAATCTGGTGGAGGAAACAAGTCACATATTCCACAGAATATCCCCTTTACTAGTATAAGACAGTTACAGGGAACGCTTATTTCAGATATTTATTCTGAACATATGCTACTGCTCTAAACTTATAATGTTGTTGCTTTTCATACCCAAGACCCACCTATGATCCCCAAACTACAAAATGGGCAGGAGCACTTTTAATATTCCGTTTATTTAATTTGAAGTACGCACATGCCATATTTCCATATAAATATTCCCAGGATGTCTTACATAGGAAGAATAAAGCACAGCCACAAAAGTGGTATGTTCGTGTTCCTCTGTCTACCCCCTTCTTCACCTTCCATCAATTCTTTTTATCCTAATAAACATAGACAGAGGGAAACAGCCATCACAACCCATGAGTGGTCCTCAGTAGACTGGGGTGCGATCCAGTTACTGGGTGCAGCCGGCTAGTTGAAAGTCAGTGCTCTAAAGCTGCCGTTTTTTCCTCAAAAAAAATACAACCTAAGACACAACACACCTCACAAACTGCTTAGCTAACGCATTCCACAAATACCTAAAGCAATTGGGGAATATCTATATCCGAGTGGGGATGCTGACCATCTCAGGTAAATTCTGGGAATGTCTAAAACTCATAAATATGCATCGGGATCTCGCTCAGTTATATGCGACTGCAAATAACCAGAAGAAATGCAATTCCCACTATGAGTGACAGGCTAGCATATAAATGCTATGAGGATGTTGATCATCCACTAGATACTGCAAGTGGGTCATATATTGCATACATATGGACTCCAGATAGAGATATAACAGAGCCACATTTAAAGAACAGTTCTGCTGCAAAGAATTGTGAGGCTGTTGTTTACCACCCACCCTACGCACAGTTCAGCACCCTTAAAAATCACATATCCCAAGATTCTTGGCAGGGAGGGAGCAAATGTATTTTAAATGTATGCTGTACACACTGCCCCAGCGACGCCATTTGTATTCCATGAGTTTTGGGTCCTTCTTCTTATCCTATCCGTACATGTGCACACAATGGACATATATACCTGATCGTAAACTCTAGTCCACAACCACGTTGGCCACCACTGACCTGTTTGCCTTTCAGTCTCATTCAGATGTTTGGACACGAATATGAACACCGATCAAACTTGTGGCATTCGCCTTGACAAATGCATGTAAAACTTAAAACCCGCAAATTGAGCTTACTTCTATAACAAGAAAGTCCAGTTGTAGCAATGGTTCCTCAGGACTAAGTCCCATCAGTCCCAACAGGACTTACTTCCAAGTAAGGATGCTTAGCCTTGAGGCCAAGAAGGATGACACAAATATGCTTCGCTTCAGTTTAACAGGCTTGTGCCCATTTTCATAGCCACAGTCAGATCAATCAAAGGACCAGAACATCGAAATCTGCCTTGTATTGAAAGCAGGGGAACATTTCTTGCCCTACCTGGAGATGCCAGAAATTTAACCTGGGACCTTCTGATCTCATATACTGATATCAGAACCGAGGAAAACCTTTGATGGAGTGACTCCAGATTGCTTCACAGGAATGAGAACATCCTTTCAAAGCACACCTAATATTCTTCTCTCCCACTGTTTCTCATCACAAATATTCAACAAGTATTGTTTAAATGAGCAGCGATATTTGTGTAAGGTCGGGGACCAAATGGTAATCTTAGAAGCACATGCAGATTCTCTCCAAAGAGTAATATATGACTGGCACATCCAAGAATGTCAAGCCAGTTGAGATGGCTTGTAAGGAGAATCCGGACCCACCGGTCATTTTTTTCATATGCGATGAGTGCAGCCCCACTGAAGTCAACGAGTGGGGCTTACTCTGAGTACGTGTGCATAAAACAGCAGTCTCAAATCAGCTGGTGCTTCAGTGAGCTTGAAGGCAAGTGCAAAACACTGATTGCCCGACAATCTCAGCCGCGGAGAGAGGTTCTAATGCGCTTGCAGCCATCTCACGTTAAGAATGTTCATTGAGTCCATCAGGATTCAAATGCCCAACCTGAATGTGGAAGCAAGCTGTTTTTGAGCTCAGCGGTTGCTAACCTGTGCTGCATTTTAGATTGGGGTTGCACAGATTATGTGGATCAGGGTTTCCATTGCCTTCACATCCCCAAAACCCTGGAGAGCATCTGCCAAGGCAGTGTAGGTGATACTGAACTGCATGGACCATTAGTCTGACTCAGTAGAACCCAGCTTGCTCCAGCACCCATATATGTATGTGTGAATATGAATATAAATACTCACCCACACACAAACAAACAAACAAACAAACAAGGTATGTATATTTGACTATGTCCCCTCTTGGGAGATGCAAAGGTGCTCACAATATTATTACACAAACAATGACTACTGATATGAAGGGATAAATATTCCATTCAATATCAGAGGCAGCGTGACATGGTGAATGCCCTTTGCTTTGGAGGAAAAGCAAAAAAGAGGGCTTCTTGCACTTATTTAAAAAATCATTAATTTTATTTGTATGCCACTTTTGCGCGCGCTCGCACACACACACACACACACACACGAGCAAACAAATCACACTCCAAGCGGCTTACAGAAAAGAAACAGGGATGCACTTCAAACGAGCACTACTATAACCATTTCATTATAACATAGGGAAACAATAGCAAATAGATAGCATACCCCCCCAAACAACCCCACATTCCAATACTATAAATATAGCAACAAGCAGCATCTAATAGCAAAATTAACAAGGGAGCTTCATAGTTTCACCTTAGTCCTAGAAACACTCATAGTTCTTCAGACCTGGTTTGTTTTCCGGAGAAGTCTGGCTGGCCAGCGTGAGAAATGGGATTGTAAACTAGCTTTGCCTGAACCAGCAAGCCACTCCTTATACGCTGTACCTGGGGAATCCTGGGTTCAAATCCTGACTCAGCCACGTAATGCACTGGGTGACCTTAGGCCAGTCCCAGTCTTTTGGCCTAACCTAACTCACAGGGTTGGTGTGACTGGGAAAAAATAGGAAGAGACCTGCATGTGTTGCCTTGAGCTCCTTAAAGGAAAGGAGGAATCAAAATCCAATAAAGAAATAACCACACTTTTCAACAAGCCCACATTAAATCCCAGTGTAAAACTTGTGTTTCCTACTGTTGGGCTTAGGTGAGAGTTTTTGTGAGTTCCCACACCGGAAGGTCAGCAGTTCGAATCCCCACTTCAGGGTGAGCTCCCGTTGCTCGGTCCCAGCTCCTCCCAACCTAGCAGTTCGAAAGCACACCAGTGCAAGTAGATAAATAGGTACCATTACGGCGGGAAGGTAAACGGCATTTCCATGCACTGCTCTGGTTCACCAGAAGCGGCTTAGTCATGCTGGCCACATGACCTCTGGAAGCTGTACGCTGGCTCCCTCGGCCAATAAAGCGAGATGAGCGCCGCAACCCCAGAGTCGGCCACGACTGGACCTAATGGTCAGGGGTCCCTTTACCTTCTGCATGGACTGGTTGCATGGCAACATGTCCAAATACAGAGAGGCTTCCCAGAGCCATAGTCTGAGCATTTACCAGGGGATCATAATGTTATTCTGTGTTCCTTACCATGCATGCTGTGGTCTTGCACACAGACTTCCAGTCCAAGGTGACACAGAAAGAGAAATATTAGAATCGTTCTACTAAGGAGAGCATCAGTCGCAAGTGGAGTTTCAGACCTAAGCACCACACATCCACCTTCTTAAGCAAAAAACTAGGACATCTTTGCAAAAGGGTTCCCTTACTCCCTTACTTATTTAAACTGCAGCTGCACAATATGGTTAGTTGCATTTATTCATCGCTTTCCCCCCCAAGGAAAATGTCTGGAAGCGCCTTACAAATCCACAATAGGCCAAACCAGCCTTGACCATCATTTTCACACCAAAAGCGCTGGAAACATCGGAGCCAGCTGCCCAAACGGCGATGTGGGGAAGCGCATAAAAGACGCACACGAAAACACACACGGATCCATTCTGGAGGAAGTTTTAACCCTTTCATCCTCAGAGGGATTCCTCCTCCTCCAAATTATTTTTAGAAAATAAACCTACTCGCCTCAAGGAGAATTGCAGCGTTTAATTCCCAGCCCCCAATAAATCTCGCTGGATCCACAACAAGCCCTTTCAGCAACGTCCATTTGTTTTCAAAAGCAATGGAATTACTTAATCGGAAGATGTTTGAATGCAATCTTCATCTCACGCCGAAGTCAATGTCAAAACTCCCATTTGCTTTGACTGTGCCTTCCACGCAGCCCCTTTTAAACACCCAACCCTGTGGCGGTCTAAAATCCCTAGAAACCAACGGCTTAACCGGTTTGTGAATCGGGTTATTTGTTACCTATCAGTCTGGGGTGTTTGTTTTGTTTTATTTGCAAATTACCAGCCATGTTGCAAAGAAAGGAGACGTGAGCTACATACCAACACGCTGTCCTGCGAGCCTGGCTCGGCTTTATCTCCTCCCCTCCCCCCACTAAAATCCATATATTTAGACACGCTCCACTTTCATCACCCCAGTTATTATTTTTTTAAAAAGCCGAGCCCATATCACCTCTCCATCCCGGCATGGTTCTTGCGGAGGTCGCCAAAGAGCGCGCCCGCGCGTTTGCGCATCTCCGTCTGCCCGTTGCATTCGTCCCCCAGCTGTGTGTTTGTGTCTCGTTGTGTGTGATCCCTATGCAAGAATTTAATTCCCAGGCAGAAGTGAAAGCCCAAGCACGCCGCGGTCCTGCAGTATCGCCGCCCGCGCCGGCTCGCCGCTCGCTCGTCTCCCTCCCCCGTTTTAATTCTTGCAAACCTTTCCAGATTTTTTTCCCCTTCAAAGCATCGACTTTGCAAGAAAAGCGATTCGTGCAAGCAAGTCTCTCTCATTTCCCTGATTCCTTAGCCTCCAAAATACACACACACACACATACACACGCTCCAATCTCCTGTAGCCCAAAGGGAATGGGGTGAATTATCTATCGATGGGGTGACCCGTAGCTTCGAGGGCGCAGGGTTGCCTTACCATTGCAGTCCCGAGGTGGAGATCCCACGATCGGCAGCTGGACGCCCTTGGATCTCCAGCCGAGGAAGGCGAACTGCAGTCTTGTCTGGAGCAGTCCTCGGCGGCTGGGGCTCCTTTAGCGAAACGAGAGAGATTTCAAAAGGGTCTTTCCTCCCCACGGCTTGGCGAACAGCTGCTGCAATGGCATCAGTGCATTGCAGTGCAAAAAAAACAAACAAAAAACTGTCCAGACAAGCAGAGAAAGAGATGTGTGTGTGCGCTCGCTATTATTATTTTTTAAATAAATAAATCAGAAATCAACTCGGCTACGAAGGAATTAACATTCACTCCCAGTCCTCAGCGCTGTCTAGCGCCTTGAAACGAGGGACCAGGAGTTGCCACGCCGTTGGGACGTGCTCGCGAAGGCATTTGCCTCGCAAAAAAAATATTTATACTGAGGGTGGTGCGCTTTGTGGGTTTTTAAAACTTATTTCCTTTGAAATGGAGTGGTTTTTGGAAATTATATCATTTGCTTGCTTCGCGCTATTTTTTTTTTTAAAGAGAGGGTTTGACCCCGATCAAGCAAGATGCGAAGCCGAATCCGGATCTAACAAAACATCGCTTGGAAGGTCTCTGTGCGCAAACCTGCCCAGGCAGGACTGCCCGGCTCTCGCGCGTCCTGCAGAAAAATTGCCAAGTATTCCTCGCCCTGCAAAGAGAGGGGAGGGGGAGAGAAGGGGGGCAGGCGATGGGAAGAGGCCTGAGCCAATGGCTTGAGAGGGGTAGAGAGGGGAGAGCCAATGGGCTGGAGGGAGAGGCGTGGTCTATTCAAACCAGCTGTTTAAGTCAAACTCTTGGTATCCAAAACTGCGTTCAGATTCTTTCTCTCTGAGTTAAAGGTTGCGCGGAGCTGGAAAGTGGATGATAGCTTCATGGGGACTGCCGGCATGAAAGTCTTCTTTGACTTTGAGAAAGAGAGAGAGAATATCAATCCATCAGTTTACTGTACTAGCCAAGGTAAAGGGACCCCTAACCATTAGGTCCAGTCATGACCAACTCTGGGGTTGCGGCACTCATCTCGCTTTATTGGCCGAGGGAGCCGGCGTACAGCTTCCGGGTCATGTGGCCAGCATGACTAAGCCGCTTCTGGTGAACCAGAGCAGTGCACGGAAACGCCGTTTCCCTTCCGCCGGAGCGGTACCTATTTATCTACTTGCACTGGTGTGCTTTCGAACTGCTAGGTGGGCAGGAGCAGGAACCGTGCAATGGGAGCTCACCCCGTCGCAGGGATTCGAACCGCTGACCTTCCGATCAGCAAGCCCTAGGCTCTGTGGTTTAACCCACAGCGCCACCCGCGTTCCATGTACTAGCCAAAGGCCATGACAAATCAATACCATGCCATCAGTTTAAAATTTAACTCAAACAGCTGCAAATAAAAACAGCAGCCAAGACAACTGATAACAGCAATACCAACACAGTTACACTAATTAAATTTCAGTTTAGACCTTGGAAAACCCCTTACAATTCACAGCAATTTTATTCGGTTCCTAATTTTTCTATTATTATTATTATTATTATTATTATTATTATTATTATTATTATTATTATTATTATTATTATTTTGCCACTGGAGAAAAAGAGTTACTTTAGGTGTCACTAAGACATTGTTGTCACACAACAACCCCGAACCCTTTCTATCAGGGAGAGTCTGTTTTCTTGTACCAACAGGGATTTTAGAAAATGCCTCTTTGGATCATTGTGTAAAGGACAAGTGGACATATAATGAGGAATATCTTCCACCTGAGGCTGAAAAAGAGATTGTATATAACTATATATAGATACAATGGGAAGAGGAGGAGTCACCCAGTGTGGTTTATTCTCAGTGAAAATCATCAGTGCCCTTTACTCTGACGGGTCATGAAGTTTTGACTTCAGATTTCCATTCAGTCTATGAAATTCAAGTACTGCTCTTGAACATTCAAGTGATTCCTCATCTCTATAGTTCCTTTTCTGTGCCCCAAGAGTATGACTCCAACCCAATCATCCTTTTATAGGACTATACTTGAAATTTATAGCATTCTAGAGGTTTGCTGTGTTTTCCAAATGATAATTAAGATCAGAAGAACCCCGGAGAGCTAGTGTGGTGCAGCGATTATAAGACCCAGGTTCAAATCTCCACTAGGCCCTGAATCTCACTGGGAAATCATAAGATAGCTACTCTTCCTCTGTTTAACCTTCCCCAGAGACGTGGGTGGTGCTGTGGGTTAAACGACAGAGCCTAGGACTTGCCGATCAGAAGGTTGCCGGTTCGAATCCCCGCGACGGGGTGAGCTCCCGTTGCTCGGTCCCTGCTCCTGCCAACCTAGCAGTTTGAAAGCTCATCAAAGTGCAAGTAGATAAATAGGTACTGCTCCGGTGGGAAGGTAAATGGCGTTTCCGTGCGCTGCTCTGGTTCGCCAGAAGCGGCTTAGTCATGTTGGCCACATGATCCGGAAGCTGTACGCCGGCTCCCTTGGCCAATAAAGCGAGATGAGCGCTGCAACCCCAGAGTCGGCCACAACTGGACCTAACGGTCAGGGATCCCTTTACCTTTACCTTTTTACAGGGTTGTTGTGAGGATAAATTAAGGGGCAGGGAGAGAACCGTCCATGTACAGTGGTACCTCGGGTTACAGACGCTTCAGGTTACAGACTCCGCTAACCCAGAAATAGTACCTCAGGTTAAGAACTTTGCTTCAGGATACGAACAGAAATCATGTGGCTGCAGCAGGAGGCCCCATTAGCTAAAGTGCTGCTTCAGGTTAAGAACAGTTTCAGGTTAAGAATGGACATCCAGAACGAATTAAGTTCTTAACCCAAGGTACCACTGTACTGTATGCCACTTTGAGATCCTTGGAGGATATATATGAGTAAATATTTGACTTATAATTGTTTTACTTTTGAATGGCAGTAGTTACAATCGCCACAGACTTGATATCGATAAGCAGCACAGAAAGCGGGAAACATTATATGTGAGCACCATCGTTTGTGTGGGGATCTCAGGCAAGACTTATCATCTGCAAAGAAGCAGGGAGGTGATTTGTATGGGAGAAGGAAGGTTGTAGCTTAGGGCGTAAGAACATAAAAGGAGCCTGCAGAATCAGGCCAACGGCCCATTAGAGCAGCCACTTTGAGGCTCTCCTCATGTTCTTTTCTCCAAGAGCGTTGGCAGTTGTGGTGGTGTCTCCCTTTCCTATCTTTACGTTCTTAACCTGCTTCAGAGGTTAAGTTGTGGGTGCACATATCAGACGACACTGCGATTCTTCAGACAGCTCTTGTTTATTCACAGGCCAGAACAGAACTGAACTGAACTGAAGGGTTCAGCCAACCTGCTTATACAGAGCTCAACTACAAAGCAACAGCAACAACTTTCTGTAACCACCCAATCACTGAACATCACTTTCAATTCCTTATTTGCATATGCGGACCTGAGTGAAAACTATCTACAGTATCCCCCTGCTGGCCCAGGGTGAGAACTTCAGTACATAGCAACTTAAAAAAGATAACAAAATGATTTGGACTCCTCAGCAGATTTTGAATAAACATCCACAAATTTATTAGTAGAATATATGAAAGATAAGGCAATGATTTGTACAATTTTATAACGTGCAGAGAATAAGATGTGCAAATAAATCAGAGAGGGGAGCAGAGGGAACTCCTTAGTGTGTGGGAGAGGGAGGGATGGGGGGAAATAAAAAAGGGGGGATGTAATTGGATATATGGATTGATAATTTGTTCTGTTAAAATTGTTTAATAAAATATATATTAAAAAAAGAAAGAAACTAAAACTATCTGGCTCTGCTTGCCATTGACTGGGTCAATCTGCCTTTGGGTTCCCTGTCTCCCACCCCATTCATTGCAATGGGCAACCAATGATTCTTTCCTATATTTTCAAGGAACAATGATATCCAAAGGCACTATCTGGACCAGTACTGTAATTACTGGGTAGCAATCTTAAATCTTGTCTTTGTCCATGGAGTTTTCTTGGCAGGGATACTGGAGTGGCTTGCCGGTTCCTGCTCCAGGTGGATCACGTTTGGTCAAAACTCTCCACTATGACCTGTCCATCTTGGGTGCCCTGCACGGCATAGTTCACAGCTTCTCTGAGTTATACAAGCCCCTTCGCCACAGCAAGGCAGTGATCCATGAAGAGTCCAGGAGACTCTTGAGAGTCCCATGGACTGCAAGAAGATCAAACCTCTCCATTCTTAAGGAAATCAGCCCTGAGTGCTCACTGGAAGGACACATCCTGAAGCTGAGGCTCCAGTACTTTGGCCACCTCATGAGAAGAGAAGACTCCCTGGAAAAGACCCTGATGTTGGGAAAGATGGAGGGCACAAGGAGAAGGGGACGACAGAGGACAAGATGGTTGGACAGTGTTCTAGAAGCTGCCAGCATGAGTTTGACCAAACTGCGGGAGGCCGTGGAAGACAGGAGGGCCTGGCATGCTCTGGTCCATGGGGTCACAAAGGGTCAGACATGACCAAACGACTAAACAACAATCTTAAATCTGCCTAATCAAAATTGATAATACTTCAGTGCACTTACAGTAATGTGTAGCACTAGAAGCCTGTCTTCCACTGTCTTTCCAGGTTCCACTCCCCCTCCCCCCAGGTTAAGTTGCCTTCAAATGAATAAAAGACAATGAGCAGCTTGACCTTCGGGTTTTCTGTCCGTCTAGCCAGAAATCAATATTAGGAACATGATCAAAAAAGGTGACAGCCAGAGGGGTGCATGGGGAATGATGTGAAAGGGGGGGGGGGGAGATGACCTTTTGGCAAAGACACAGGGGGTTGCAGGGGAAATAGATTTTGCCGGGGGGTGGAAATGGTTTCTTTTTAAAAGATAGGTGCGTTGCAGCTTTTGCCAACCTGGTGTCCTCCAGATGTTGAAGCGTGCCATCTCTGGTTGGCCCCAGCCAGTGTGGATGGTGGTCAAGGATGAGAGGTAGCCAAGTAGTTTATGGAGGGTCGCAGGTTCCCATCTCTACTGCATATCTTCCTATGTACATAAAAATGTATCCAGCAGCCTCCATTGGGGGATTCGTAGTGTCGTATCACAATTCTGGATCTCCACAAAGTCTATTGACTTCAATTGTTTAGGCCAGCAACATAGGTGTTAATGTGTTTTAATTTATTTTCCTGTTAACTATAATCATCTTCAAATTCCTTTAGCTCTTTGTAACCTTTTAAAAGAGATTATTTACATGCCGAGGGCCTTCTGGAAGTTTTCTCCCTGCAAGAAGTGAGGTTACAGGGAACCAGGCAGAGGTAGTGGCACCCGCCCTGTGAAATGCCCTCCCACCAGATGTCAAGGAAATAAACAACTATCCGATTTTTAGAAGACATCTGAAGGCAGCCCTGTTTAGGGCAGTTTTTAACGCTTGAAGTTTTATTCTGTTTTTAAGGTTCTGTTGAATGCTGCCCAAAGTGCTTGGGGATCACAGCTAGATGGGCGGGGTAGAAATAATAAATTGTTGTTGTTGTTGTTGTTGTTGTTGTTGTTGTTGTTGTTGTTGTTGTTGTTGTTACATTCCTTGTAAACTGCTTAGCGGTTTAGTACAGTCAAGTGGTATATACATTTTGTTAAATAAAGAAATAAACTTGGGAGGAAATTATAGAAGAGCCTTCTGGGATTTCAACATGTCCATGCATAACAGGGGGGCTCAATGGAAAGTACCCCCCCCCATTTAATTATCTTTAAATCGATTTTGCCCATCCCAATATCTACCAACCTCTTATGATTTGAGATGGTCTTCTTATGTAGACATTTGTCTGACAATTATGCGATTCTTTTACTGGCCCACCTGATCTTTTCATGCATGTAGATTTCATTCGCAGATAGACTGCACTATGGGCTTTATAGTCTTAGGCAGGGCTCAGCAAAAAATTTCAGTAGGGGGCCGGTCCACTGTCCCTCAGACCTTGTGGGGAGGGGGCGGGTTATATTTTTTGGGGGGGAAATGAATTATTTTCGCCCGCCCACAAAGAGGCCTGAAGATGCTTCGCTTTAGCTGTCTCAGTTGTCGTCCCAATAGCTGCAGTTGGGCATCTCCAGCCAGCCAGGCGCCATGGTGGGGTAGGAGGCTGTGTTGGCCGGTGAGGACAGAAGCAGCAGTCCCAGCGGAGGAGAAGCGGACAGAGGCAGGGGAACCAGGGTGTCGTCAGAGCTTTTACCCACCACCTGCTGCTGCTCCCTGAGAGGCAATGCGGAGAAGAAGACAGAGCCGCCCGCCAATGCACAAGCCGCGGACGCGGCCAGCGCAACAACCCACCTGAACGCCATGGGAGGAATGAAGGAGAGAGAGAGGCAGGCAGGCGGTGATGAAGAAAGTGTGTGAGGAAGCGGCGCGGAAAAGGGGTGCAGAGAAGGAAGGAAGGTCAGACTGAGGGAGAGGGAGGAGGAGCAGGAGGAAAACTCAGCAGCAGCCGACAGCTGGCGTCACATGCCCCCTTCACAGTGCCACCCTGCTGAGGTGGGCAAGTGGGCAAGCTGACTCCTGCCATCAACAGGGCCCGGCATGGGACAAGATTGCTCCATCCCTGAGGAGAAAAGTGCCACCGTGTGAGGGAGAGGAAGGGAGAGGAAGGGAGAGGGAAAGAACGAACCTGCGCTGGCAATCCATGCAGCAATTCCCAGGCCGTCTGCAGGCTGGATCTAGAAGGCAATTGGGCCTGATCCGGCCCGCGGGCCTTAGTTTGCCAACCCATGGTCTTAGGGCTGCATAAATGGCTGCTGTCGCTGAAACATGGGTTCTGTGATGTTGAGGCTGCATCTGTGATGATGCATAAGCATACAGAGAACTTTTTGGCTCCGCACATAATTGATTCTATGAAAGCAAGACAGGCTCTTCAAAATGCCAGAATGTCATTCCACAATAGCTGGACATCAGATCGTGCCCCCCAATACTGTTTGAAGCAGAATTGGCCCTTTTAGAACCAAAAAAAAAACTCCCACTATTGATCAATTCATCCTTTGCTTCCAGCCATCTCCGACACCGAGGTTTCTTCATCGCATCTTTGGCAGCGTGTTGTTTAATCTGCTTCCTGCATTACGCTCTGCCCAGACAGACCTTTCCAGATTTATTAATGACTGGCTTGTGGCTAAAAGCAGAGGTCTCTCTTCCGCTCTGATCCTGGCTTCATGCATCAGCAGGCATTTTCTACCATGGACCGCTTACCTTTCCTCATTGTTTTGACGGTGACAGATGTCTTTCTGATTAGGCTTTCCACCCAACAACGTCCATCCCTTTCCTCCGACACATCTGTCAACGGCGCCAGGTCAAAATCGCTCTTAATCTCTTGACCTCTTCGTGTGACGACCTCTCTGCCTCAGGAAGGCAAGCCATTTTCAAATGGCTTTTCAGCATCTAGTAAAGACTTTTTGCTGTCACACCAAGCCTTGGTGTTACTTTAAGATTTATTATTAGTACTCAGACCCTTCATTCATTCCAGCACTTCAGTCATGCTACATTTATCATTAGAATAATAGAGTTGCAGAGTTGTGAGGGACTCCAAGAGTCATCCAGACCAACTTCCTGCAATGCAGGTATCAACAGCTGAAGAATCCTTGACGGTTGGCCATTCAACCTGTTTTGGAAAATGTCCAATGAAAGAGAGACAACCACTTTCCAAGGTGGCCTGTTCCACTTTCAAACAGCTCTAAAGTTAAATCTGTGGGATGTGATACACAAGAGCAGTCAAGTACAACATTCCTAGAGTGAACATGTTTACACATGGGGAGGAATGTTTGTCCAGCCAGCAGGTAAACTTCCTGTTTCCTTCTGGGCTGGGACAGACTTCCTCTGCATGTGACTAGAGGTGGGTGTGGCCTTACCTGTGCAGGTAACGACAAAAGCACAGGGCAGGACAGCCATCTCTCTCTCTTTGACTACATGCATCAAAGAAGCAACATCTGCTTAGCAAAAGATGCGCTCCTGGCCTCCAGCCAAGCGAGGACAAAGGGACTGTCTCCTTATGAGATAGTTTCCAGGTGTATGTTACTTTTCTAAGCTAAGTCTGCCTCTGGGATCTGATTGTGAACAGAATGTGATTGAGTAAACTCTTTTTTTACTTTTATAGAAGACAGCGTCGTGTCTTATCTTTTCTGAGGTAATAAGGGGGAAATACCAGAACAGTTATTATAGAGGCTTTAGCGAGCCTGAGCAAACACATCCACTGCAAGTTTTAAAAAAGGGCAATGTTACTCTGCTAAATTGTAGACTTGTTAACACAAGTTGGAAAGGCTATAATCAAACAACATATCCTCTGCTGCATCCCTGAACATTCCCACAAAATCTTAACCTCCACAAAAACTCCTCTAAGCACCCCATTTGCATGCTTGTTTGTTTCTGTATACTTCCCTCCAATGCATATTTTTTCATTGCATTTTTTTTCTGTTGAAAATATGCACCTTACATGCATCTTAATTATAAAGCACAAACCCGAATGCGCCTTTTTTGTCCTGGGGAAACTGCGTTGCTAAATCTGCCGATGAGTATAATCCATTCAGCGGTTGTATTCTGACCCACAAGTGAGTTTGAAGCCATCGGATTGAGATTCAGATTGGACCTAATGTAAGGTTACCAGATGTTTTTTCAATGAATCCGGGGACACTTTTCAACTTCAGTAGGAATGATAGGATTTTGTGTGGGGATTTGTAAATCCGGGGACTGTCCCCGGGAAACGGGTTACCTTAACCTAATGCCTCCATTCACCCCTCATCTCAACAGGTTGATTAACCCCCCTCCCCATGGATGAGATACTGCTGTGGAGCGATACCTGATGTGACAATGGAACTGAATGGAGATGGCCGCACAGGAAATATCAGGAGTTACAGGTGCCCCAAAGAACGACTGAAAATACAGGTAATTTTGCTGCAAGGGAAAACAGTATCACAACATAATTTCACTCAGCCCAGCTTTAAAGAGGGATGGTGGAAAATAGCCTGCCAAAGAGCTACATTTCAACCTCATTTTGTCTGTGGTAACTGTTATTTCCCTCTCTGACAGAAAATGGGGCAGAAGGTTTCTTCTAGCCTTTAACTCTGTCACGAAAGACAATCTTGTTTCTGAATTTTCCAGCAAGGAGCTCAAACCATCAACAGTCGCTGTGGCGTTAACAGCGGGTTTCTGTGATCAACAATCTGTTTTCCGAGCCAGCAGGCTCCTATGGCTACGTCTGTGTTTTATTTTATTTTGCCCTGTAAAACAAGCCGTTCCATTAATAGCTCTGCCATTAAGAGCTATATGTGTGTGTGTGTGTGTGTGTGTGCGTGCAGTTGTGTGTCTAAATGGGCATAATGGTCTGGAAATCCCGAAAGAGAGATTCAGAAATGAGCTGGTGCAATAGGATGTCACTGATTGTCAAAGATATTCCCAGTTTGTGTGTGTCTGTGTGTGAATTTGCACAAACCCCTGGTTAGTTTCACAGAACTGGATGGGACCTCAGGGCTGTTCAGCCTCTCCAGTTGCTATTAGCCTTCATAGCTAAATTCAATTTGCTTATCGAAAAGCTTGAGAGCAACATTTGTGTTGCTCCCAGGCATGTTCCTCTCCAATTGTCAACCAGACTTAGACCTGCTCAGCTTTACCAATAAAAGAGTGTAGTGATCGGATCAATACTAAGCATCCTCAGGAAGCTGTCAGTGCACCAACAGCTGCCCTGGAAAAACCCAACTTCTGACACCTGCTCTGCCCCCTCCCCCCCAATTCCAGGCAGCAGGATCTGTAAGAGACCGCCATCTTGATTTCACATTTGAGACCTGCGGCATAGGGCGTGTCATGAATGAGCCAGCCCCCAGCAAAGGTTTGCAGCCAGCTTCCAGGGAAGGGTTGTTGCCAATTGAAGGAAGCAGTCAGGAGCAGAGAGGGTTAACTGCCAGGCAGGATGAGCACCTACTAGTGCCAACTCCCCTGCCCCTAGGAATTCCAGCTGATAAGGGAACGGAGGAGAGGAGAGACTGCTCACCAGAAGCACAAATAGGCAGGAAAGAGTTAAGAGACAACCTCTCGGAGAATGGGGAAGAAGAGGGAGCTGAGCCCCCCAGTCCAAAGTCTCGGTGAATGGGAGGGCTGCAAGATAGGAAGCAAAACGAAAGACGTACGAAGCGAAAGTTCAGTTGCTTCTGGTCACGCTGGAAGCAGTCTTCAGAAGGGTCACCATGATTGATGATGGCGGAGGCTGATGTTTTTGCTCAGTGCTGGATTTACGTATAAGTTAAACAAGCTATAGCTTAGGGCCCTACTCTCTTGGGGGCCCCAAAAAATTTAGAGGGAAAAATAACTGGATGTACATTTCCAAAATATAAGATAAAAAACAAAAAAAATAAAACCTACATACAGCAACAGTGTTTTGTGTAGGCTTCTATGATGCAAGTAATGGGCCCACCTGCTAGCCTGCTCCCTAAAATATCACTGGTTTGTTTATTTCTATATATAGGGTGCCTACGTTCTGCTATTTATAATTATTAGTAGTTTGCATTATATATTTACACCTATTGTTGTTTTATGCTATACCAAGTTTCTAGAGACTAGATTATGAGTCTTTGTAAACTGTGTTTCTAAAGGAACTTTTATTATTGCCAAATGCCAATGTGTTTGCATTATTAAGTTTCTTATGAAAAGAAAAATCATTTTATGTTAGAGCTTAATAATTATTTCACTATTAATATATTCCTTCTTAATTGCATTTCAATATTAATATACTTCTTCCTCATTGTATTTCAGTTCAAAAATTACTTTGATAAAATGCATATTTTGTTATGTGCAAATGGCTTTAGATACCTATTAGGTCCATAAATTACCATATAGCATATATTCAACACAAAAAACAGTGACAATTTGTTGTTGACAAAGGACAGCTGGACATATAAAGGGCCCCATTACCTTCAGTAGCTTAGGGCCTCATCAAACCTAAATGTGACCCTGTTCTTGTTCCTGATCTACAAGGTATTTTGGAAAGGCATCCTCTCTCGACTTTTTCCCTCTAGCGTAGACAGTTCTCGGCCTGGTAATCTGAAAGAGGAAGCTTCATACAGTGACAGCCTATTCTTCAGATATATTCCAGAGGTTTATTCCTTTTGACTATGAATTGCTGCCTCATCATTTATTGATAGCCACTGGAGCTCTGCTGCCGTCCAAACGCAGGTTTTTAATTATGGCATGAATTTTTCACAAGGGGTATGAAGCGGGGAGGGGGGGTGAAGTTTGCAGAGCTCTGCGCAATGCTTAACTTAAGTTGGCAGAGAGATCTGCCCCCACCCATGGAGGGATCAGCCTGACAATGCTGATCCAGCTCACAGCTACACTTCATTTTCTATTATTATTATTATTATTATTATTATTATTATTATTATTATTATTACAAAGCAACCAGCCAACAGTGACCCCACAAAGAATTTGATACCTCTGGTATCCTTTGATGATGATGATGATGATGATGATGATGATGATAATGATAATTTATTATTTGTACCCCACCCATCTGGCTGGATTTCCCCAGCCACTCTGGGAGGCTTCCAACAAAGATTAAAAATACATTAAAATGTCAGTGTATCTGAAGAAGTGTGCATGCACACGAAAGCTTATACCAAGAACTAACTTAGTTGGTCTTTAAGGTGCTACAGGAAGGAATTTTGTTTATATTAAAATGTCACACATTAAAAACTTCCCTGAACAGGGCTGCCTTCAGATGTCTTCTAAATGTCAAGTAGTTGTTTATCTCTTTGACATCTGATGGGAGGGCGTTCCACAGGGCGGGCGCCACTACCGAAAAGGCCCTCTGCCTGGTTCCCTGTAGCTTGGCTTCTTGCAGTGAGGGAACTGCCAGAAGGCCCTCGGAGCTGGACCTCGGTGTCCGGGCTGAACGATGGGGGTGGAGACGCTCCTTCAGATATACTGGACCGAGGCCGTTTAGGGCTTTAAATGTCATCACCAACACTTTGAATTGTGCTTGGAAACGTACTGGGAGCCAATGTAGGTCTTTCAGGACCGGTGTTATGTGGTCTGTAGCGGCTGTAGCAGCAATGGAGGGATCCTGGCACTGGCGGCAAACCGCTATACAGCGCGTGTGCGGCATCGCTACGTATAGTGCATGCGCCGTATGTAGCGACGCCACACATGTGCCCTACATCGTGACGCCAGCCCCGGGTGTCACAATGCCTTCCTTCGCCCCTGCGTAGAGGGGTGTCAAAACTGGGCCCAGACTGAAGGCCAGGCAGAACAGCTCCATCTCACAGGCCCTGAGGAAGGATGTCAAGTCCCGCAGGGCCCTGGTCTTCTGTGATAGAGCGTCCCACCAGGCTGGGGCCAAAGCCGAAAAGGCTCAGCTCCACATATACCTTGGATTATGGGACAAATTGAGGAGACAGGTGAAAGGTTCTAATATCTCCAAGGTGGATACAGCATTAGCAAGTGTCTCGAGTCATTTCCAAGCCAGACCGCCTCTTCCAATATGCCCCATGGAGGACCTTAAGGTCCATAATTTCAACACCCGGGCCCTAAGGAAGTTAGATTAGCCTCAACCAGAGCCAGGGCCTTTTCAACACTGGCTCCAGCCTGGTGGAACGCTCTGTCTCATGAGACCAGGGCCCTGCAGGATCTGATTTCTTTCCACAGGGCCTGTAAGACAGAGTTGTTCCGCCTGGCCTTTGGTTTGGAATCAGTTTGATTCCCTCCCCCTCTTTCTTTTTTCCTTTCTCCTTCTGTGTTGGAACTCCTATTTGGGGACTTCCCTGGCTTTTTTCTGGCCCATGTAGAACCAGTCTGGATAGTTGGCCTTGGTGAAGACTTGACGCTTTTATCCCCAAAAAAGTTTTTGATTGAGTTTCCACTGAAATGAGGCTGCAGTTTAATGTTTCCATGTTGTATTTTAATCTTGTTTTTAAAGCTGTATTTCAATCAATTGTTTTTATATTTGGTGTTAGCCGTCCTGAGCCTGATCTTGGCTGGGGAAGGTGGGGTATAAATAAGATTTATTATTATTATTATTACTAGTTGTCCAAAAACTGTTGGGTATCAGCAACCTTGCATGCCTCTGGTCAACAGAGGGCAGGGTTGAGGCTATTGGATAGTCAGGGAAAATACGCTTTGTGGTTTTCCACTGAGCTCTGACCTTTTCTCCTGCTCTCTCTCTTTCTTCTCCCTCTTTCTTCCGTGAGAATGCCATGAAGGTGGCTCCAGTTGTGCAGTAAAAATCCGAAGGCATCCTGAAGACCATGAAGCTACTGTAAATAAAGAGCTCTTTGGTTTTACCAGTCGGACTCCAGTGTGTTCCCTCCCCCTTTAAGTAATGCTAGTGATGTCTGAATGAGACAGAACGGGTGGTAGGACTGAACAAATCATGGCAGCTCCAGCTTCCAAGCTTCTCAAACTCTCATGTGCCAACCACTTTTATTTTTAGAACCTAACAAACATATCACTGTCGATATTTCCCCTCAGCAAATCCAGGTTGCCTGGAGAAACACAAGGAGCCCAACAAGCAGCAAAAGGGAATATTTTAGTTTGATGGAGTTTAGATTTTCACCCCAGTGAGTTTTCCCAGGAGGCTCCAATCATGGTGATTGCAGTGGCGTAGCGTGGGGGGTGCAGGGGGGGCCGGCCGCACCGGGCGCAACATCTGGGGGTTAGGGTTAGCGGGCGCAAATCCACGGGTTAGGGGGCGCAAATCCACGGGTTAGGGGGCACAAATTACTTGCCTTGCCCCGGGTGCTGACAACCCACGCTACGCCACTGGGTGATTGGGGGGAGGGATGAAAAAGCGATTCTTTTTCATGTGGATCTATGCCTTTGCCTGTGCAAATCCATGGTGAGGTCTCAAGTGGGTTGCAAAAAGATCAGTGTGTGTCTGTGTGCTGGGGAAGGTGAAACCCACCACCTCAAAAACTCCTGGGGAAACAGAATCCTTGCTGGGGGGATGACACTTCTTTTTCTTCTTTAATTTTTTTATTTTCCATGCAAAATTACAACAAAAATTACAAACATTGAATCCAAAATAAAGCAGTACAAACAAGCAAAAAGAAAAAAAAAACAAAACACAAGAAAAAACAAACAAAAACACACATCTACAAATAAAACCATATCATCATTCTAATCGTTACGTACGTATACACATAATTGACTTCCTTCCTTTGTTCTAAGACCTTGAAATTTTTACTCTTTATAAATTACTGTGTCTAATGTAGATTATTTCTATCTTTATACTTTTTGCATCATTTTTCTCTTTCTTTAACCCTGCGAAGCTTCATTTGTTACATACCGATATACTTACTCCAGAGCAATATTTTTTCATATACTCTTTAGCACATCCTCATTCTTTTAATAATTTTTGGTCCGATTGCCCCCTTACAAATGCTGTGTGTCTTGTCAGATGTATATATTCGCAAAATTTAATTTGCCATTCTTTCATTGATGGCATTTTTTCTCCCTTTCCAATTGTTTTGCTATGAGCATCCTGGCAGCTGTTTTCATATAGAGGAATACTTTCCTTTGATTGTCAGGAATATCATTTGTGATTATACCTTCAAGGAATGCCTCCGGTTTTGTTTTTTTTTTACTAAAAGATATTTTAAACATCTTTTTGATTTCTTCATATATTTCATTCCAAAATTGTTTAATAGGTCAGCATTCGCGGGGGGATGACACTATCTTCACCTCTGACTTTCCATGGGATTGTTGCTGTTTTTCCGTCGCTCCTCCCTCCATGCAAATCAACGGAGGTATCTCTCTCCCCCAGGGAGAAGAGGCTGCATCCCCAAAAATTTGGGCCAGGGTGAGAAGTCTGCTAGGCATAAGGCAATTTCCTTCATTTCTCATCCTTCCTCTAATGAACTTAGGCTGACTTTCTTGGGGTGATGTCATTTTATCCTCATGACAACTCTTAGAGGTCAATGAGGCTCATAGAGAGATCCAACATGCTATCTTACTCCCTCCTGTTCTCCCGGAGAGGAGACTCACTTTTTTATCTGTGTTTATGGTAATAGACTGTCCCCATTTTGACACTGGGATGCAGGTGGTGCTGTGGGTTAAACCACAGAGCCTAGGACTCAGAAGGTCGGTGGTTCGAATCCCCGCGACGGGGTAAGCTCCCGTTGCTCACTCCCTGCTCCTGCCAACCTAGCAGTTCAAAAGCACGTCAAAGTGCAAGTAGATAAATAGGTACCGCTCCGGCGGGAAGGTAAACAGCGTTTCTGTGCGCCGCTCTGGTTCGCCAGAAGAAGCTTAGTCCTGCTGGCCACATGACCCGGAAGCTGTACGCCGGCTCCCTCAGCCAGTAAAGTGAGATGAGCATCACAACCCGAGAGTCGGTCACGACTGGACCTAATGGTCAGGGGTCCCTTTACCTTTATTTTGACATTGGGGGACATTGACCTTACTGCCTGGAGCGTTGGTTTGTTCCCACAGCTCCCTGATCACAGCAGAGATTTGCCCTGATAATGCTGCTGAACATGTGAACGTGTGGCTGTGTGAGGAAGCCTATCACCCTAAGGACTCAGGGCAACAGGATCCTTGGAAGGAAACCAAGCCTTATGTGGAACAGTTTGGAGGTCCTGAGCCTCAAAGAAGTTAGATTGATCTCAACTAGGGCCAGGGCCTTTTCAGTACTGGCCCCAACTTGGTGGAACGCTCTGTCACAAGAGACTAGGGCCCTGTGGGACTTGACATCTTTCCGCAGGGCCTGCAAGATGGAGCTGTTCCGCCTGGCCATTGGCATGGACTCACTCTGATCCCTTATATGGGATTTAGTATATAAATTTCCCCCTGGTTTTTTGTTGTTGTTTTTTTGCTGGCCCATGTAGGACCAGCATGGATAGCTGGCTCGGGTGACTATCTGATGTTTTCTCCCTCTATGGTCTTGATTTATGGGCTACAACTAAAATGAGGCTGCATTTTAAGCTGTATTTTAAGATGTATTTTAATTAACTGTTTTTCCCCCTATAACGTTTTGTTGTAATTTATATTCGGTGTTTGCTGCCCTGAGACTGGCCCTGGCCAGGGAGGGCAGGATATAAATAAAAAAATATTATTAAAAAAACTTATTATTATTATTAGTTGAGGGATCACTACAGCATAACAATTTGGAAGGGAGGATTGGTAGGAAGGCTTCCAGGACAGAGAGTGGTGCAGCTTATTCAGATAGACTCATCCCAAAACAACCTAACAGGGCTATATACCACAGTTTATTTTATTTTTTTAAAAGATATTTATTGCAATTTTTAAACAACCAACAAAACACCAAACATATAAAATACCATCACCATACAACAGACAGAAAAAGTAAAAGCAAAATTAAGAAATAAACAAAGAATGAAACAAAAGTACAAATAAAATACAATTATTCATAAGTCATATTTTCATAATCTTTGGACATCCTCACATCACCCTTCCCTGCGTTCTCAATCACATAGTTACAGACAGCAATTTATTACCTTATTTCAGTTCTTATTTTATAAATCTCAGATATTATGTCCCAAATTTTAAATAACTTTATCGTAAATTGAGCTGCTCAACTTGAACATAATATTGCTTCGAGTTTCATCATTACCTTAAACATCACTTATTCTCATTTATCTTACAACAAAATTACTGCTGCCGTGTTACTTTCAATCGTGCACTCTCTTAGCATTCATGCAGCTTATAGTGTTTTTGTAAACAGTCTTTAAATTTTTTCCAGTCCTCTTCCACCGTCTCTTCTCCCAGGTCCCGAATTCTGCCAGTCATTTCAGCCAGCTCCATGTAATCTATCAGTTGCGTCTGCCATTCTTCCAGTGTGGGTAAATCTTGGGTCTTCCAGTGCTTTGCGATGAGTATTCTTGCTGCTGTTGTTGCATACATGAAAAAAGTTCTATCCTTCTTTAGCACCCCTTGGCCGACAATGCCCAAAAGGAAGGCCTCTGGTTTCTTAAGGAAGGTATACTTAAATACCTTTTTTAACTCATTATAGATCATTTCCCAGAAAGCCTTAACCCTTGGGCACGTCCACCAGAGGTGAAAGAATGTTCCTTCAGTTCCTTTACATTTCCAACATTTATTATCAGGCAGGTGATATATTTTTGCCAGCTTGACTGGGGTTATATACCACAGTTTAAGGAGGATATTGACAAGTTGGAACATGTGCAGAGGAGGGGGACCAAGATGATCAAGGGTCAGGAAACCAAGCCTGATGAGGAATGGTCGAGGAAGTTGGGTGTGTTTAGCCTGGAGAAGAGAAGATGGAGAGATGCTATGACAGCAACCTTCAGATATCTGAAGGACAGTCACATGAAAGATGGAGCAAGCTTGTTTTCTGCTGCTCCAGAGAGGAGGACTCAAACCAAGGCATTCAGATAATAAGGATTGAGATTAGATTCCTACAAAACAGTAGGAAGAATCTTCTGACACTAAGAGCTGTTTGGCAATGTAATGGGCTCCCTCAGAAGGTTGTTGTCAGGGAACTGACATCAGAGCGAAAGGCGAAGGAGAGGCTCCCCGATTCTGCAGGAGAAGGTACCAGCACCAGGGGGAGACACAGCTTGGTAGAGGAGGAAGGAAATCGGCGTAACACCAGGGATCAAGGAGGGCAAATGGGGGAAGTGGAGGGAGAGCTCCGGGATTCTTCCCTGGACATCAGTGAGGAGAGCACTGGTCCTCCACTACCCACGCCCTCCCTGCGCAGAAGACTCCCGCGCAGTGAGAGACGGAGACGACTGGGAGTCAAACAGCTTTTATGCTGGAAAAGGTTTAAGAAACGCCCACAGACAGATTCTGCTAGCAACTGAAACAGCCACGCTGAGATGGGCTGTGCAGTCAGGACGGTTTAACCAAGGCAATTAAGCCCCCTAACGGGGACAATTTACGCACGAGTAACTCAAACCCATTACAGTTGTGAACTCTCAATCATTGGGTTTTGTCAGGAGCTGTGGAGTCTGAATTGGGGGTGGCATCGATTAAATGATCCTTGTGTCCCCTTGCAAGTCCATGATTCCATGCCTGAATTGCTGTTGTTTTCTAAAACAATGGCCAGACGAAAGAACCGTGAAATCAGACAAAGATAACCCGAAGTTTTATTAGGGATCTTTGAACAATCTCTGTGCCAAAAACATTGAACATCAGTGTCTTGTAAACAATCTGTGAATTACAGTCTCTCTTCTTGCTGCAAAATATTGGAATGAAACATATTTGTCTCACTGCGAATGATTGGCCTCGTGGTGCTTGGCAGATCTTGGTGGCTATAAAAATTAGCTATTACAAAAGACCCTGGGAAGATGCACAATAAACACTCACGGATAGTTGAAGACCCTTCTTGATGTACTGGAACAGAATTAAATCACTTGAAGGAGTTTGCCAAGAAATACTACATATCGTACAAGTGCGGCAGAGTTCCCAGCTGCAGTTTCAAGGATGACAACCTTCCTTCTGCAACAATATTATCTGCATCTTCCCCCCATTTTATTCCGGTGAATATAGACTTGTTTTTCTGAACAAGAAATTCAGTGTGGGATTATATTAAATACACTGGAGGAGTAAACTGCTACAGTCAAATTGATGGTTATTATTATTTAAAGTTATTAGTTGCTTTCTGCCTTACAGGTCTCCAAGCGACATGAGACATGACATGTTTAGGGAAGTGACATGACATGTTTAGGGAGGTTTTAAATGCTTAATGTTGTATCATGTTTTTAATATTCAGTTAGGAGCCGCCCAGAGTGGCTGGGGAACCCCAGCCAGATGGGCGGAGGATAAATAAGTTGTTGTTGTTGTTGTTGTTGTTGTTGTTGTTGTTGTTGTTCATTCAAAAAGATAAACATAAATACATCACAGTGGTACCTCGGGTTAAGAACTTAATTCGTTCTGGAGGTCTGTTCTTAACCTGAAACTGTTCTTAACCTGACGTACCACTTTAGCTAATGGTGCCTTCTGCTGCCGTGCCGCCGGAGCATGATTTCTGTTCTCATCCTGAAGCAAAGTTCTTAACCCGAGGTAATATTTCTGGGTTAGCGGAGTCTGTAACCTGAAGCGTATGTAGCCTGAAGCGTATGTAACCCGAGGTACGTGAAGGCACCAAGAGGACCTCACTGGGGAGAGCATTCCACAGATAGGGAGCCACTGCTGAAAAGGCCCTCTCTCTGAGCACACATTTAGAATCAGAGTATGATAGTAACGCTAGCCATATACTGGGGGTGGGCTTTGGCTCTGTTTGGGCATCTAATAGCAAGACGAATTGAGGTGATTTGGATGTTTTTGCCCAGTTGAACCACGCCTTCACAACATCCGATGTCACTCCCGAGAAAAGGCATTGCTGTTCCAACCATTCTGCACATTGGACAAACAGGCCAAACCTTACGCCAAAGAATAAACGGGCATAAATCTGACATCAAAAATCACAAAACAGAGAAACCAGTAGGAGAACACTTCAATCTCCCGGGACATTTTATACAAGATCTCAAAGTAGCTGTTTTACTACAAAAGAATTTCAGAAATAGACTGGAAAGAGAAGCTGCTGAATTGCAACTCATTACCAAACTTAAAACCATGGAGAGACCGGGTCTGAACAGGGACATTGGATTCTTGTCTCATTATACATGACTAGGCCATTTTTCACCTTCTCACCCCTTGCCTTTTCCTGTAAGACCTATTACAGTCATTAAGAGTCGTCAACAGGCTCATCTCAGCTATCTGCCAATCTCCCATTCCCACCACCCTTCTGAGTAATACCCCTCCCCACCTTCTCACTATATAGAAGGATCTGGCAACTTCTGTTTCAGTGTATCTGAAGAAGTGTGCATGCACACGAAAGCTCATACCAAGAACTAACTTAGTTGGTCTTTAAGGTGCTACTGGAAGGAATTTTTTTATTCTGCACATTGTAGCTCTGTGAGTAGAACTGGGGTCTCGCGACAACTCCCAGCACCCTTCACAAACTACACGTTCCAGGATTTCTTATTTTTTATTGGTGGGGAAGCCATGACTGTTTACAATGGCATGATATTGCTTTGAACAAGCAGAACAGATTGACCCCCTTTGAGCTCTCCGTGGTCCTGATCTTTGCTTAGTACCTGGTGAACTCTTCTGGCCCTGCTTGATAATTCTGCTTGGAACCGGGGGGCCACCAGGTGGCGTGTTGGAAGATGGCCGACAATAACATCTCTCTGACCCATACGAGGTACTAAGGGGCTGCTATGGGAAGTATGCAGCCTTCCTAAACTCCCCCAGGATGTGGGGGAGTACTGTCCTGCCAGCGGTGTTCACAATGCACCCCCTGAAACGAGTGATGGGGGTGCTGAACACTTGGCACTGGCCCTCGGTGAAGTCAGATCTTCCTGACGCCGATTCCAATCAGCGCGTGCTGGTTGCTGCAGCTTGGACTTATAATTGGAAACATACGTTTGGAAATGAAGCTGAAAGCACATACATCAAGTAAAGCTCGACGATAAGACTGCTGATTAATGGATCTCTGCAACCAGGAGTGACGGACGGATAAGTAAATCTTCTGATGAATTACCATAAGGAGACTATATGTTTGGAACGAAGGGGGGGGGGGTGGAGGAAAAAAACTCTTTTTTCTCTGCATGATGTGACATTAATAACCCTTCACCCCAGATAGAAACAAGATCGTCGCGTTTCTATGAATCACAGGCAGGATTTTAAGAACTATGTGGGACGGAGTATAACAGGAAAGAAGACTGGAGAATGGTGAGAAAAGAGGAAAATTTTTATGACGCAGTTAAAAAATGGCGTCTCGCCATGACAGGTTTGCCGGAGGAAGAAGGACTGGGGGAGGAGAATCAGGATTGTTTGAATGAGAAGGAATGCTGGAATGTAAGTTTGACCTGACAGAACCCCCAGACTCATTTGATTTATTTGGTAAGCCTGAGAAAAATAAAGGACAGATCGGAGATTAATTTTGTTTATGGAAGCGTTGTACAGAGGCTGTCCCGGATCGATATGATTTTTGGAAGAGTACAAAATCCACATAGAATGCCAGCTTTTAACCTGCTTGTGAAAATCATCAGAGATCGCAAAGAAAGGAATTTATGATAACAACAAGAAGAGAAAGGAAGTAATAAAGGACTATCTGGATCAAACTGGACAGAACTGTCTAATTAATGCAGTAAGATAAGTGGTGCTGTTTTGGACTCGAGCTGAGCTTGATGTATGGGTAGCCTCAACAAAATTTAAAATTTGGCTGTATAATTTGGAATCAATGTGATATGGATAATGTGATGTGATTGGCCTGTTAATAAAAATAATTTTTTTAAAAAAAGAGAATTCTGCTTGGAACCAGTGTTTAGGTTCTAGCGGTGGTGGGAGACCTCAGTCCTGGTGGCTGAACATGGCCCTTCATGCCACTTGCCTTGCCCTTGGGCCTCTTCTCAGGATACGTCCCTTCCCCAGGCCACAAACCACCCCAGCCCTGCTCCACACCTGATGTAAGTGTTTTTGACTGGCTGGAATGTTTCCTTGAACTGTGACAATGCCCCTTGTTTCCTTGGATAGAGAGATGCATGTGTAGAAACCCAAGACTTTTGGGTAGCTGGAACATCCACTTCTTGTCATTTTAATGTTTTAATGTTGTATTTTAATCTTGTTTTCAAGCTGTATTCATTCAACTTTTTTTTATTATTGCTTGTTAGCCGCCCTGAGCCCAGCCTTGGCTGGGGAGAGCGGGGTATAAATAAAATTTATTATTATTATTTTTTATTATTATTGTCTCAGCTGATTGAACATGAGGTTCTTAATCCCAGGGTCACGGATTCAAGGCTCACAGCTGGCAAAAGATTCCTGCATTGCAGGGAGATGGACTAGATGAGGGGTCAGTAAACTTCTTCACTAGGGGGCCAGTCCACTGTCCCTCAGACCTTGTCGGGGGCTAGACTACATTTTTTTTTGGGGGGGGGGATGAACGAATTCCTATGCCCCACAAATAACCCAGAGATGCATTTTAAATAAAAGCACACATTCTACTCATGTAAAAACACCAGGCAGGCCCCACAAATAACCCAGAGATGCATTTTAAATAAAAGCACACATTCTACTCATGTAAAAACACCAGGCAGGCCCCACAAATAACCCAGAGATGCATTTTAAATAAAAGCACACATTCTCCTCATGTTAAAACACACTGATTCCCGGACCATCCGCAGGCCGGATTGAGAAGGCTATTGGGCTGCATCCGGCCCCCGGTCCTTAGTTTGCCTACCCATGGATTAATGCAGGTATGGGCAAACTCGGCCCTCCAGATGTTTTGGGACTACAACTCCCATCATCCCTAGCTAACAGGACCAGTGGTCAGGGATGATGGGAATTGTAGTCCCAAACATCTGGATGGCCAAGTTTGCCTATGCCTGGGTTAGTGTCAGACTAGGATCTAGGAGACCAGGGTTCGAATCCCCACTTGGCCATGAATCTCACTGGGTGACCTTGGGCTAGTCACTGACTCTCAGCCTAACTGGACTAGATGATCCTTGTGGTCCCCTTCAACTCTATGATTCTGTGATTCTGCGATCATATCCATTGCCCTGCCCCCTTTTGCTTCTGGCCCCACCCACTGGTAGCATGCAGCCCCCAGAAGGACGTCCTTGGATGGGGAAAGGGCCCGACACCCCCAGTTTAGACAAAGTGGAAGGAGCTCAAGCAAGCAGCATAAAAAGGCCCTGAGATTTTAATGGAGGCAGGGAGGGTCGAGGCGAGGCCGCTTGCTTGCAGGCAGAATGCTGCGCCACTTATTAAATCACACAAGATTCAACCAATTAGAAGTATATGAGCATATAATCATTTTAAAGCATCAGCTGCTTGCCAGCCTTTCCCAGAACGCATCGTCCGGCAGGAACGAAAACACAAAGCAGTCACAACATCATTAAAAAGCTCCTTTACAGAAGCCGAAAGGAAACTTTGAAAACAGACGATGAGTCGTACAACAACCCGCCGCCTGCCCCCCCAGTCAACCTCCCACTAACCCATGTGCTGGCCATTTGTTTCAACATATGTTTTGAAGGCTCGGATGCCTCCCTGCGAGATTTCTCCCCCGAAAACACAACATGGCCCTAGCTTTGATTGCACAAAGCCCTCTCCGGCTGCCAAGACTTGCTTTGTTCTGTGCAGAATAAAGAGCAACAGTGGTCAGGCTAGAGATCAGAGTCAGGTTTCGAACAGGGTGCGTTTGGAAGGGAGCTCTGCCCACAGACTCCGGTGTGAGTCAAGGAGAATCTCCCTTTCCTCCATTCACAGAGGAAAGGGGGAAAGTGCTGTGTGTTTTCCAAGTTGGACCCTTGCAATCAGCAGACAATAATACTGAGTTTTGCTGCAGCTTACTCCCAGGTAGGGACGCGGGTGGCGCTGTGGGTTAAACCACAGAGCCTAGGGCTTGCCGATCAGAAGGTCGGCGGTTCGAATCCCGGCAACAGGGTGAGCTCCCGTTGCTCAGTCCCTGCTCCTGCCAACCTAGCAGTTCCAAAGCACATCAAAGTGCAAGTAGATAAATAGGTACCGCTCCGAAGGGAAGGTAAACGGTGTTTCCATGTGCTGCTCTGGCCCGCCAGAAGCGGCTTAGTCATGCTGGCCACATGACCCAGAAGCTGTACGCCGGCTCCCTCGGCCAATAAAGCAAGATGAGCACCGCAACCCCAGAGTCGGTCACGACTGAACCTAATGGTCAGGGGTCCCTTTACCTTTACCTTACTCCCAGGTAACTATGCAGAAGATGACAGTCAGACCACATGGCTGATCGGGGTTGATGACCCAAGTCTACGCAGCTGAATTCCAACCACCTTTCACCAGCTCACGATTCTGATTCTAATAAATGAGGCATGATGCTATATACCATTGCTGCTTTGGTGCATATATTTAAAGATCCATGTGTTCACAAGGTCATGAGCTTGCGAGAGATCTATGCCAGAACACGGCCTGACATCATAATTCCCATCCGATTGAATTCTTGGAGCTCAGTTGTAGAGACTCTGCCATGTACCCAGAAGGTACTCAGCAAACACTGTAATCTTCACTGTTCCCCGTTCCCTCACAGGAGGGGAGGGGAATCCTTTGCATAAACCTGGAGAGCAGCTGCCAGTCAGTGCAGACAATACTGAACTAAATGGGCCTATGGTCTGACTCAGTATAAGGCAACTTCCTATGTTCCTATTTAAACAACTCTTAATATTTAGGACGGTGAAGGCAAGAATTTTTCTTCCAGGGAATAGACCACAGCTCAGTGGTAGAACATCTGCATTTTATGAAGAAGGTTCCAGGTCCAATCCTGCCATCTCCAGGTAGGGCTGGCAGAGTCTCCTGTCTGAAACCTTGGAGAGGGCCATAGCTCAGTGGTTAGAGCATCTGCCTTTCATGCCAAAGTTCCCAGGTCCAATCCTGACATCTCCAGGTAGGGCTGCGAGAGAACTCTGCCTGTGATCCTGGAAATGCAACTGCCAGTCATCATAGACCATTCAAAGCTAGAGAGACTAAATGTAGAAGATCTCTTTGTATGTCCCCCAAACTGTGCCTTGCCCCAAGGCTTTTGACTGCCTCCTCCCCTCCATCCATGGCAGTACACCATAGGCAGCTTAAATGGTAAAAAAAAAAGGTACTGTGGTACCTTGGGTTAAGTACTTAATTTGTTCCGGTGGTCTGTTCTTAACTTGAAGCACCACTTTAACTAATGGGACCTCCTGCTGCCGCCACGCTGCCGGAGCACGATTTCTGTTCTCATCCTGAAGCAAAGTTCTTAACCTGAAGCACTATTTCTGTAACCTGAAGCGTATGTAACCCGAGGTAACACTGTATGGGTCATAAATAACTCTTCTCACACCCATACGAACAGAGTTACTTTTTTATTATAAAAGGTAGGAGAAATTATTTTGCCAGCATTCATGATGGTTTTAAATAGCGTATTCATCTATATTTTAATACCTCTGCGTTGGGTGTCAGCAGAAATAAAAATGAAGAAGATAGACTAGCATAGCTTTACTTCCAGTTGTATTTGTCCTTTTCTAATTCAGGGTTTGCCAGGGTCCTGACCAACTGCCATAACTTTTGTGATCTTATATAGCTGATCTTGACTCTGCACCATTGGTTGTGAGTCTGCCCTTCCAGTAAGGTAAAAGGTAAAGGACCCACTGGATGGTTAAGTCCAGTCAAAGGTGACTATGGGGTTGCGGCGCTCATCTCACTTTCAGGCCGAGGGAGCCGGCGTTTGTCCACAGACAGCTCTCCAGGTCATGTGGCCAGCAGAACTAAACCACTACTGGCACAATGGGACACCGTAACGGAAACCAGAGTGCATGGAAACGGCGTTTACCTTCCCGCCGGAGTGGTACCTATTTATCTACTTGCACCGGCGTGCTTTGGAACTGCTAGGTTGGCAGGAGCAGGGACAGAGCAACGGGAGTTTACCTCGTCGCGGGGATTTGAACCTCCAACCTTCAGATCGGCAAGCTCAAGAGGCTCAGTGGTTTAGACCACAGTGCCACCACTGTCCTTTAAATGACAACTGGTGGGTGCGAAACCATTTGAATAGCCTGCGAGCCTTTCATCCAAAAACGGTACAAACGATGCTTGCCCCCTAAGGGACGACATTTTTGTCCAAGGACATGGAGGACTGCTTTTCTCCCTCCCCCACGGAGTGGGCGTATTCCCCAGTCATGTCCTTTGTTGCTGTTTGCAAAACTTCCCTGATTTTTGGAGCAGGGTGGTCCTGCAAATTGCATACAAATGGAGCGAATTAAAATGCACGCCAAGTCATCCTTTTTAATCCCCTTGTTGGCAACGGCTCAGATGCGCAGAAGTGGGGGAAAGGAGCATTATGTTCCAGGATGGATGAAGATCCCTTTTTTCCTTTTCTTTTCTGGTTGGTTTGTTGTTTTTATCTCGCGACCGTGAGAAAGCGCTTCTCTAGGGCACTTGCCGCAGAAGGCGAGGGAGGGACGCACGTTTCTGATCAAAGGGAGGAGAGCAGAATACAAGGAAATGGGAGGTTCAAGGCAGACTTCCAAGTGTCAGCGGCGCTGAACCGGAATTGGCAGTCTCAACCCATCAGTGGTCAGCGACCATTGAACCAAGTGCAAAATACAGTGGAACCTCGACTTACGTACGGTTCTACTTACGTACGATTCCAGTTATGACCTTCAGTAGGTGCTTCAACTTATGAACTTTCCTCAAGTTATGAACAGAGGCCTTGCCAGCAGCCCAGCGCTCGCCTGGCTGGCTGTGGGGCAGCGCTGGGGCCTCTGCCACCAGGAAGAAGCCTCCACTTTGCCAGAGCTCACCCCACCAGCTGCAGAGCAGCGCTGAGGCCTCTGCTGCCAGGGAGAGGGCCCCCATCCCACCCCCAAAGCTGTGGAAGAGGTGAAGCCTGCAAGAGGCACAGCAGGGCGTACTGCAGTCCCAAACCCCGATGAGGAACTAACTTGAGGAAGTCCAGAGAAGAACCTGGCCTGGCAAGAAAAAAAAGTGACCCTGGCCAAAGTGAATCAGCTCTTTACTGACCCTTGCCCCACCCCCAGCTTGTAGCCAGGTAAGCCCACCAACCCTCAGTGCACCCTCTGTCATCTACAATACTGTCTTATTTATTTTATAGTACAGTGCATTGATTATTAAGGGATGCGGGTGGTGCTGTGGGTTAGCCCACAAAGCCTAGGGCTTGCCAATCAGAAGGTCGCGGTTCGAATCCCTGCGATGGGGTGAGCTCCCGTTGCTCAGTCCCAGCTCCTGCCAACCTAGCAGTTCAAAAGCACATCAAAGTACAAGTAGATAAATAGGGAAGGTAAACGACGGGAAGGTAAACGGCGTTTCTGTGTGCTGCTCTGGTTCGCCAGAAGCGGCTTAGTCATGCTGACCACATGACCTGGAAGCTGTACGCCGGCTCCCTCGGCCAATAAAGCGAGATGAGTGCCACAACCCCACAGTCGGTCATGAGTGGACCTAATGGTCAGGGTTCCCTTTACCTTTAAATACTCCATAGAAATGAAAGAGTCCTGTTGCATCAGACCCACCTAGTCCCTTTACTTTTACCTTTACCTTGATTATTGCCTTCATTTTATGGATCTATGGTCTTGTTAGACAGTAAAATCCGTGTCAAATTGCTGTTTTTCATCATCTAGAACGGATCCAGTCACTTTTCCATTACTTTCTATGGAAAAGTGCGCCTCTACTTATGTATGTTTCTAGTTATGACCCGACGTCTGGAACAGATTATGGTTGTAAGTAGAGGTTCCACTGTACAGTGGTACCTCGGGTTACAGACGCTTCAGGTTACAGACTCCGCTAACCCAGAAATAGTATCTCAGGTTAAGAGCTTTGCTTCAGGATGAGAACAGAAATCATGTGGCAGCAGCAGGAGGGCCCATTAGCTAAAGTGGTACCTCAGGTTAAGAACAGTTTCAGGTTAAGAACAGACCTCCAGAACGAATTAAGTTCTTTCCCCAAGGTACCACTGTACAAAGTAATCCTGCTTTGTGAGGAACCAGCTATTAATGGTTAAGGGTGACACATTAGGAACCATCCTAGCAGGTCTAAGAGGTATTATCACATTGAGATAGATTGCCACATGTTCGGCAATGGATTTATTAGCTTCCCCTCGAGGAAGATACTCAGAAGGGTCTCTGAGGATCAACCAGGAAACTGGCTCAAGAGGGAGATGAGGGATGCATTCCGACCATCTTGATTGAATCTTTAGGAGACGAACACATGAGAGATTGTTTCAAGTGCCGAGCCGTTGCAAGGAAAGAAACTGCCCTCCAAGGAAACGTGATTTGCTTTTCTGGTTCTTCCCCCCACACCTATATTTATTTCCTTTTTACTTCTGTGCATTTACCGAAGCATGTTGTTTGGATATATTTACTGCTGCGGAATTATTGTGGCTTAAGAATGTGGAATTATTATTGCTTCTGTTGTTAGTAGTCTTGTTTCGCATTTCACAGATGGTTGAGTTGTAAGGGAATGCAGGAATCTTTTCTGCAACGTGGGGCTCATACCCATGACCCTGAGATTAAGAGCCTCTTATTCTACCAACTGTCAGGCTTCAGGGTGTGGAATGTGAAACGCAAGAGCAGTCAAGTACAACATTCCTAGAGTGAACATGTTTACACATGGGGAGGAATGTTTGTCCAGCCAGCAGGTCAACTTCCTGTTTCCTTCTGGGCTGGGACAGACTTCCTCTGCATGTGACTAGAGGTGGGCGTGGCCTCACCTGTGCAGGTAATGACAAAAGCACAGGGCAGGGCAGCCATCTCTCTCTCTTTGACTGCATGCATCAAAGAAGCAACATCTGCTTAGCCAAAGATGCTCTCTTGGCCTCCAACCAAGAGAGGACAAAGGCACTGTCTCCTCATGAAATAGTTTCCAGGTGTATGTTACTTTTCTAAGATAAGTCTGCCTTCTGGGATCTGATTGTGAACAGAATGTGAGTGAGTAAACTCTTTATACTTTTAGAGAAGGCTGTGTCGTGTCGTATCTTTTATGAGGGAATAAGGGGGAAATACCAGAACAGTTATTATAGAGGCTTTAGCGAGCCTGAGCAAACGCATCTGCTGTGAGTTTAAAAGGGGGAATGTTACTCTGCTAAAATTGTGAACTTGTTGACACAAGTTGGAAAGGCTGTAATCAGACAATATATCCTCTGCTGCATCCCTGAACATTCCCACACAGGGAATTCTCCTCCTCCCACGGTAGCAGCAGATTTTTTAAAAAAGAGTTCTTACCAATTCGTTTATTCAATAATCAGAGTGAAAGACAAAGAAATGCGACCTCTCTCTAGATAATGACGGTTGCTCCGAGTAAAGCCCAACCCCTTCCGTCTCCCTTATCCTGTGTCATCCCTGCACAGGGATCTGAGCTTTCTGCTTCTGAACTTTTTGTTCTACTACCCCCAATGCCCACCTAGTCCTGGTCAGAGGGGGGCTCAGGAATGCTCTCCAAAGACAGAGTCTGCAAGCTGTCTCTCCCCTGGTGCTGCTGCTTCTTCCAATATCTCCCAGCTTCTGTCCTCTGCAGCCTCTGAACTATGCCCTTCTGCAAACCACTGTTCTAAATCTATACCGGCTTTTTTCAACCTGTGGGTCCTCAGATGTTGTTGAACTGCAACTCCCATCACCTGTAGCTAGCAAGGCCAGAGCTCAGGTATGATGGGAGATGTAGTCCAACAACATCTGGGGACCCACAGGTTCAGAACCACTGATCTATACTGTCCTCCTGTTCCCAGGAAGGTTCAGGAGAAGTGCGGGGTCCCCACCATTCTTCCTCAGTCCAGCCCCTGACACCAACTGAGCTATCCCAGCTATTGCTGGAATATATTTCATGTGGAAATCATCTTCACCATTATCCCTTGTACTTATGGGACCGCTAGGGACGTGGGTGGCACTGTGGGTTAAACCACAGAGCCTAGGACTTGCCAATCAGAAGGTTGGCGGTTCGAATCCCCACAACGGGGTGAGCTCCTGTTGCTCGGTTCCTGCTCCTGTCAACCTAGCAGTTCGAAAGCATGTCAAAGTGCAAGTAGATAAAAAGGTACCGCTCCGGCGGAAAGGTAAATGGCATTTCCGTGCACTGCTCTGGTTCGCCAGAAGTGGCTTAGTCATGCTGGCCACATGACCCGGAAGCTGTACGCTGGCTCCCTCGGCCAATAAAGCAAGATGAGCACCGTAACCCCAGAGTCGGCCACAACTGGACCTAATGGTCAGGGGTCCCTTTACCTTTACCTCTCCTGGTATGTCCCGCAGAGGACCCTAAGGTCCATGAATAATAATAGTTTGAAGGTCCCGGGGCCTAAGGAAGCCAGACTATTCTCCACCAGGGCCAGGGCCAGGGCCTTCTCAGTGATGGCTCTGACCTGGTGGAATGCTCTGCCCCACAAGACATGGGCCCTGCAGGACTTGATCTCCTTCCGCAGGGCCTGTAAGACAGAGCTATTCTGCCTGGCCTTCAATTTGAATTAGCCTGATCCTCTATTCCCTTTTCCCTTTCCTCTTCTATGAAGAAACCCTTTCTGGGACCCCACATTTAAATTCTTATTCATACACCTCCTTGGTGGCCCTGGTAGTAACAGCTTGGCCAGTTAGCCCTGGTGATCATTCAGTGTCTACTGACTGGGGTTGGTTTCCCCCCCAAAAAATGACCCCTGAATTTTAGAATTTTATTGATATTGATGCTGCATTTTATGTTGCATTCTATGCTGTTTTATGCTTTTTTTAAGTTGCATTTTAATCAATGTTTTATATATGCTGTTAGCCGCCCTGAGCCCGGTTTTTAAACAGGAAGGGTGGGGTATAATCAATTATTATTATTATTACGACTGTTTAAAAACGTATCTACTCTTAGGTATCACAGAACATTGAGATACAGCATTCATTTGTCAGAAGCAGACCAAGTCAGGCCTGGAGATCATGGTTTACATGGTCCATTAGCTGCCATATGTAGTTCTTAAACATCTGTATCTTTTACTGCTCAACAATTGATTTGACTTGCACTCAGTCCAAAGGCGTTTTTGAAATTGAAACAGCACCATCTGCATATAATGAGATTTAAATTATAGTGGCGTTTCATTGGGGGTGGTGATATAATGAGGAGGATACCCCAAATTTGTGGGAAGATCGCTGAAGTAAAAATTAAATAAGATGGGAGAAAGGACATATCCTTGCCTTACTCCATAGGTGGGGAAAACTACTTAAGAGAGATTTAAATCAAATTCACGCTTTCCAAACCAATATGTGTGAATAGATACACAGCCATCTTCAGAAATTTGCACTTTCTCTGAATTTTGCAATGCAGTTCTCTAGGCAGGTAATGTGTGCAAAGATGTATATACTCAAGTAAAGTGTGTGTAAAAATGCATATACAGTGGTACCTTGGGTTAAGTACTTAATTCATTCCGGAGGTCCGTTCTTAACCTGAAACTGTTCTTAACCTGAAGCACCACTTTAGCTAATGGGGCCTCCTGCTGCTGCCGTGCCGCCAGAGCACGATTTCTGTTCTCATCCTGAAGCAAAGTTCTTAGCCTGAGGCACTATTTCTGGGTTAGTGGAGTCTGTAACCTGAGGCATCTGTAACCTGAAGTGCATGTAACCCAAGGTACCATTGTATTAGTAAACATAATATAAATAATATTATAATATAAATAATATTTATAATTATATAAATAAAAGGACACATTCTACTCATGTAAAAATACACTGATTCCTGGACTGTCTGCAGGCCACATTTGGAAGGCAATTGGGTTGGATCCGGCCCCTAGGTCTTAGTTTGCCTACCCCTGATATAGATAAATAGATGATAGATGATAGATGATGATAGATGATAGATGATAGATGATAGATGATAGATGATAGATGATAGATGATAGATGATAGAAGATAGATAGATGATAGATAGATAGATAGATAGATAGACAGATAGATAGATGATAGATAGATAGATAGATAGATAGATAGATAGATAGATGATAGATAGATGATAGAGAAAAGGGCAACATTGCATTCAGAAATGTGTCGATTAGGAGAAATTGAAAAGACTGGTAAATTTTCACCAGGAGCTTTTTAAAAAATGCAGATTGATGTGCAAATGTCGAGAACTGAATTTAAGATTAGAAAAACAGAGTAACCAAAACTGACAGATTCATCCCTCCCTAACTGGTGATGAGCTTTGATATAAAACATTGGTTCAGGAGTAGCAGGCTCTTGCCCATAGCAGTCTGAGTCAGCCTGCTAAGATCAAAGGATGATTTTAAATCAATAAAGGCTGTGAACTTCTTGCCTTCCTTTTTGTTTTGTGCATTTCTCTGCCAAGTGTGGCTGTACTGAACTGTGATCGCATGTGGAGTGTCGAGATTTAAACTCATTTTGCTCCTCCCCATGCATATGAGGACCACTAATCCGGACTTTAGGTTTATTGCATTGAAAGCTGGCACAGACTTTTCCTGTTGTTGCAGGAATTTATGTATAGGTTGTGGGGTGGGTAGCCCCTCCAGCAGATATCATTCACATGCAGCCCCCACAAAACACTTCATCACAGTTTTTTCCTATCTATTCAAACGGCCTTTGCTGCACGATACCAAATGTAAGAATTCACTGATAAATGTATCTATGTGCTGGCTCACTGGGAAAACTTCAGAAATTCATATAGACATGTGAGCTCAGCTACTCAGCAGCCCCTCTGATACCTGAGTGCCAGACAGGTAGCCATTCCAGAAATAACAAACCCAGATGAAGACAAAAAGGTGTGATTGACTTGGCTGGGAAACAGGGAAATGTAAATATTTCTTTTGTTACACTTGATGGGTGTTTGGTGGAGGGCAAGGAGAACCATAGGGCAGGGTCCAGGGTGCTTAGATTACTGCCACCAGACCTCCCCTTTCATGATGTAACCATGATGTATTAGTGATGTAGTTTAGGGGGGAATGTAACATGGAGATTAGCAGCTAATAAAAGTTTGGGGGCTCTTTTGTTTGGGGCTTCCATATTGTTCCACCTTGTGGTAGGTGGGAGTCCTGTAGTGACGGTCTTCAATAAAGACCAAGCCTACTGGCTCTGTTTTGCTCTGGTATTTCAGGCTGGTGTCCTTGTTTTTTGTCCAAGGGAGCCCTCAGATTTCTCCGTTAACACTGTAAAAGAAAATAAGCCTCCAGAGGAGTTGTTGTTGTTGTTTAGCCGTTTAGTCGTGGCCGACTCTTCGTGACCCCATGGACCAGAGCACGCCAGGCACACCTGTCTTCCACTGCCTCCCACAGTTTGGTCAAACTCATGCTGGTAGCTTTGAGAACACTGTCCAACCATCTTGTATTGGAATATTGGTTTGTGATGTTGGAGCCTCAGCTTCAGGCTCTGTCCTTCCAGTGAGCACTCAGGGCTGATTTCCTTCAAAATGGATAGGTTTGATCTGCTTGCAGTCCATGGGACTCTCAAGAGTCTCCTCCAGCACCATAATTCAAAAGCATCCATTCTTCGGCGATCAGCCTTCTTTATGGTCCAGCTCCCACTTCCATACATCACTACAGGAAAAACCATAGCTGAGTAGAGTCCTCTTAGGTGTTGTGGAGGTGAGTGGGGAGAGGGAACATAAAGGATGCATGTTAAAAGCATTGTAACACGCATCTTGTATGTTCTGCTTCTGCCTCTTTTCATTATTGTTAGCATGTGGTGGGCAATGGGGGTTTGGAGAGAAGGCTTGTATATTGAGTGCCAGTCACAGGGAATTGCAAGTATGGAGAGCGCTGTTGCGCTCAGGACCTGCTTACAGGCTTCTCAGAGGCATACGCATATGTGTTTTCATTTGATGGGATATAATCTTACCAAGTTAGCATGATCATCCCTGCCCATTGCTCCCCAGCATGAGGATCCCAGAAAACCCATATCTTCTCATGATAAGCTGTTGTGACAGCTGCCTTCAGGTCCATAAAAACAAGCTCCTGCTGTACAACAGGGTTGTCAGACCCTCAGGCCTGATCGGAATTCTCCAGCTTCCCCTAGGCCTCTCCAAGTGGCAGGTGGAGGGCTTGACTCTCCTGTGTCTTTAACCAATAAAAAGGACAAATAGAAGAAGACGCCTTCACCCCGGTGTGGCTCCCCTTTATCACACACACAGCCCAACAAGACAGCAACAGAAATCCACCAACAGCATACAAATCAATATGGCTAACCTGATCCAAAACACCCACCCACCCCACTCACACATGAAAGCAAAGACCATCACAGCCAACCACAAACGAACAGCCACACCCTAGGCCAACCTCAACCTCTCTCGCCACCAAAGGAACACAAGTGAACAGCAAAGAACCTGCACAAGCAGCGCTGACACCAACCCTTACATATAGAAAGTAAAATAGAAACATCGCCACCCGACCCCACCCTCACCCATCTCTTTCCCCCTTTTCTTCCTAATGTCTCAACAAATGAAACTGATTTGTAAAAATGTTACATGGGGGGGAAAATAATACAAGTGAGAGACATTGCATAAAAAGGTAAAGGCAAAGGGACCCCTGACCATTAGGTCCAGTCACAGACGACTCTGGGGTTGCGGCGCTCATCTCGCTTTATTGGCCGAGGGAGCGGGCGTACAGCTTCCGGGTCATGTGGCCAGCATGATTAAGCCGCTTCTGGCAAACCAGAGCAGCACACAGAAACGCCGTTTACCTTCCCACCTATTTATCTACTTGCACTTTGAGGTGCTTTTGAACTGCTAGGTTGGCAGGAGCAGGGAGTGAACAATGGGAGCTCACCCTGTCGTGGGGATTTGAACTGCCAACCTTCTGATCAGCAAGTCCTAGGCTCTGTGGTTTAACCCACAGCACCACATTGCATACACTTTTGTAAATCAAGAAAATCTGTAATAAAAAAGAAAAAGGAAAGAAAAATAATTGTTACGAAGACCGTGCATGCAGTTTGCAAGCTCCAGCGCAGCAGAAGCTGGCTTCCAAAGATAGCTCCGACACTCTGGGGCCATCTGCCCTTCTCCCCCCTCTTCTCCCAATTAACCTCCGTCTCCAGGAGCTGCTCCTAGGTCTCAGGTTTGGACCCTGAAATTCTCAGGGTTCGGGATGCTCCTGACCTGGCAACTCTAGATACACAGCTGAGCCAGTGACACAGGGTCACTGCATCCTGCACTCCTCGAGATGGCAGTTCTCCACGGGAAGCCAGCCACCTCTCCACGAGATTTTATTTAATTACTAGATCTCACTGCCAAGCTAGGGATGTACCAGACAGCCAGCATCCAGGAATAGCTGTTCCTGGCAAATTGAGGCGATCCATATCTCTTTCACCCTCACCCCCTCCTTGCCTCTTTCTTCTTTGTCCTCTGCTCTCATTTCTTCAGCATCTCCAAGGGAATCAGAGCAAACTCCTTGCTGCTTGCTCAGCTTTGTTGCATCAGCCTAAATTCTGTGGCCAGTGCAAGGATCACAGCTCTCCACAGGCAGGGCTGGTCTTCCAACTTGACAGGGGTGCAGCATTGATCAATGAGATGCATGGTTCACGGACCTATTATCAGCATGCTAAATATCAGAAGCAATACATGAAACATCTGCTCATTTCAGCAATCCATGCTGTTATTCCAGTCATAGGTGTTAAAGTTGCCGCAAACAGAATCCCTGATTTGCACCTTGTGCAGAGTAGGAATGAATGCTGTCCACCGGAAGAAAGAGCTTCAAAACTTTGCCGGAAACAGTCTTAAAACAGTTATAATTAAATGTTGCAAAATACAAAAGCACACATTGCTCTTAAGCAAGCAAGCAAGCAAGCAAGCAGTGCGGTCCCATCTTCTTCAAGTCCTTAATACAGTTCAGCAACTTTCCTCTCGCTGCTCCCAAAGAGAGATCCTATGCAAGCATCTTCCCTGTACAGGATCGCTGAGCTGAGCTTCTACTGTTGCTGATTCCAGCAGCAAATTCAGAGGCTGAGTTCTCAAGTTTCATCTCCTGCTGTGAGAGATCTCTGCTTGGGTTTCCGGAATGAGTCATCAATTAGTCTCGAACAGTCTCCTTGTCATATTTGCTGTAGTGAAACCTCTTGCCTAATGCTAACTTCTCTTTGCAAACTGTTTTCAAACACAGCGCATACAGACATTACATTTTATGCATATTAAACTTACCACAGGCAGGTAAGAAATTTATCTCTTACTCACTCACTCTTTGCCCCCACCCCTCCATTATGCTTTACCTGGTTTCACATCTTCCCTCCCTCCCTTCCATATCCTTGCAGCCGAAAGCCCTTCTTGCCCTAGATCAGGGGTCAGCAAACTTTTTCAGCAGGGGCCGGTCCACTCAGACCTTCAAACTTTTTCAGCAGGGGCCAGCTCAGACCTTGTGGGGGGCTGGACTATATTTTGAAAAAACAATAATGAACAAATTCCTATGCCCCACAAATAACCCAGAGATGCATTTTAAATAAAAGCACACATTCTACTCATGTAAAAACGCTAGGCAGGCCCCACAAATAACCCAGAGATGCATTTTAAATAAAATGACACATTCTACTCATGTAAAAACATGCTGATTACTAGACCATCCACAGGCCAAATTTAGAAGCATAGCTGTCAACCTTCCCTTTTTTTATGGGAAATTCCTTTATTCCAGTGCCGTTTCCTGTTGCTTCCCGCTGCTATCCCAGATTGTTAGATATCCCATAGATTGTCCCCGGGACAGGTGAGGCTGCTGATCCCTTATTTTCAAATCTGAAAGTTGACAGCTATGTTTAGAAGGCGATTGGGCCAGATCCGCCCCCCCCGGACCTTAGTTTGCCTACCCATGCCCTAGATGTTTATTGAGGATTGTCCCATTTTTTCTCCTGTGTTAGGGTTGCCATACGTTTGGTTTTTCTCAGACATGTCCTCTTTCCCAGTATTAAAATTTGTATCTGGGGATTTTTTTTAGAATTTGATAAAGTGTCCAGGGTTGTTTCTTTTGGCACCGTCCCTCCCCCCTCCCCCCATCTCTTTCTCCATTTGCTCTAGCGGAGGGTGAGTGAGCAAAGGTGGCCAGTAGCATCAGCGGAGGAGACACCACTGTCCTCTGCCCATGAGCGAGCTGGCTAAGCCGCCTCTTCTCCACACCTTCCCCAAGGACAATAGCCAGCTGCTTTGAGAGAAGCATGTCCTGTTCACCACCACCACAAATCTGAGTCCATACTATTGTGATCTTCCTCCTGCTCAGATCCATCTTGAGGTCTTCACCACTCCTCCCCATCTGCCCAGTCCTTGACAGATGGGAACAGGTTGAGATTGGTTGGGCAGCACCCCATTCAGTAAAATGGACTGCAAAGTGCTTAGCGCTGACGGAGTGAGATTGCTGAGTTAGCAAAAGCATCTCTGCTTTGAAGAATGCGACTTTCTCTCATCTGGTTGAGGAGGATTAATGGGCCGGAAGCCGCTCAGATCCTTTGACAAGCTGAACAAGCACAGGGGAACAGGTGCAATTGCTTATTGAGATGTGTCTGGAATCGTCTGTGAGTCCCTCGGGTGCTCGTGCCTCGATGCGTGAATGCTGACATCTGTTACATATTAAACCTACCGCAAATATGCCAGGCTAAATATTGTCACCACGAAGCGTGACTTTTCCCAGTGCAGGAATGCATCGAGGGAGCTGAGCGGTGGAGATCTGGGCCTCCGCTGGACTGATATTGATGGGCACTCTTGAAATCCTAAGTCAAGTGGATTTCTTCTTGGGAGAAATACACACATTGAAATATACTCAGAGTCGCAAAGTGATTTCATGCTCTTTATTCAGCTCATAGTGGTGAGGAGGAATGAATGAAAGTCCCCTCACAGTATCTGCTTTATATACATTATTTACACAATGGGCTGCACATGATTGGCTAATTCCGGAATTCTACTGTATAGCCAATCAGGTTGTGGATTCACTTCTATCTGAAGCAGGATTGGGTGGTTCCTGCCAACCAATCATACTGCTGCATTGTTCTAGGACCAATCAGACTGCTGCATTCTGAATCCTATTGTTCTAGGACCAGTCAGACTGCTGCATTTTGGATCCTATTGTTCTAGGACCAATCAGACTGCTGCAGTTTTGGATCCTATTCAACTCAGTACATAACACCCATATTTTAAAGATTTTATTGAAGTAAGTCAAACCAACCGATACAATAAAAAAAACAACAGTGGAAGTACAAGAAAGTCAGCGCAGTATATTCAAAAGTGACTTAATATTAGGTTGGTGGAGAACTTAAGAGAATTAGGACAACTCCATGTTTTACTGCAGATTGGGAGTTCTGTGTGTCTATTTGTTGTACACAAGTAAAAATCCCATCATGAAGGGCGGCATGGAAATAATAATTTGCTATATACATGTTGACACAACTTTAATGAAATACTAATAATATTGCTACTAATAATAATTGTACCCTACCCATCTGACTGGGTTGCCTAAGCTTCCAACAAATATAAAAGCATAATAAAACATCAAAAACTTCCCTAAACGGGGCTGCCTTCAGATGTCTTCTAAAAGTTGTATAGTTACTTATCTCCTCGACATCTAATGGGATGGCGTTCCACAGGGCAGGCGCCACTACCGAGAAGGCCCTCTGCCTGGTTCCCTGTAACCTCACTTCTCGCAGTGAGGGAACTGCCAGAAGGTCCTCAGAGCTGGACCTCATAGAATCATAGAATTGTAGAGTTGGAATGGATCCTTAGGTTCACCTAGTCCAACCCCTCCAGCAATACAGAGATAGAACCTGCACACTTGGTGTTATCGGCACTACGTTCTCACCAACTATTCAGAAACATTCATTTGAGTGTTTATTGTTGCTTTATTTTAATTTTCGATTTTATGTACTGTAACTGCTGCATGCCATAGGCTCTAATGTGAACAAAGATCTCTCTCTCTGTGCAACCATGCTAAACCATCTAAAGATGAATAAAAGCTACATCACAGAAAGCAAAAAAATAAAGTAAAAATGACAGTGGGAAAGACTCCCTCCAGAGGCAATGGGCTGCTTTTACTGCATACTTTAGAGCAGAGTCTGGGATGTCCATCTCTCAGGGATGGGGTGGTTGCAGATTCCTCCACTGGGCAGGGGAGATGGACTAGGAGATCTCCCAGAGACCTTTGCTCTCCCTCTTCCCTGCTGACCCATCCCACAGGTCCTGCCTATTGAAGTTTCCACATGGCAGTTCTGTGGTGTGGTGGTTAGGAGCGATGGACTCGTAACCTGGTGAACTGGGTTCGCTTCCCCTCTCCTCCACATGCAGCTGCTGGGTGACTTTGGGCTAGTCACACTTCTCTGAAGTCTCTCAGCCTCACTCACCTCACAGAGTGTTTGTTTTGGGGGAGGAAAGGAAAGGAGCTTTGAGACTCCTTCGGGTAGTGATAAAGTGGGATAGCAAATCCAAACTCCTCTTCTTCTGCTTCTGCTTTTGAGCAACTGAAATCTGTGTAATCTGGCAGCTCAGTTGGACTTTTGATCCACAGCCAGCTTTAAATCAGTAAGAGCTGCCCCTCCTTTTTTCAATCAATGGGCACTGGAGGGTCTCAGCTCCTCAGAAAGCCAAGCTAACCGATCTTCTTATTGCTTCCAGCAAACAATCCTCTCCCGCTGGTTAGTCTCCATCCAAAACAATCATCGTCTCTATTTTGTGAGTCTCTGTTAGTTGCTGGGGTGATAATTATGAGGCTGGAACAAATAGCAAACTGTGTTTACAGGTGAGGAGTGAGCAAAAGTGGAAAAATCCATCAAGGCACATTATGGCTCATTTATTTGTGAGATTATTGGGGGGGGGGGGTTGAAAAGAAAAAAACAACATCAGGCCAAAATGTTCTGTCCTTTCAGGGGCAAAACATGGCGTCATAAGACTATAAATTTCAGGATTTGCCATTCTTGTGCGTGTATCAGTTTTCTGAGAAGCCAAGCTCTCCTGTTTTGTCATTGGAAAAGAATCCCCTTAGCACTCAGAACAATTTAAGAAAACAAAGTTTCTAGTCTTCATGCTGGCGGAATGGATGAAGGCAGTTGTCATGATCAGGTTTACGGGCGGTCGAAGTCCCGGCTGAGGACGGCAGGACTGGGGGCAAGATGGCAGGGTGGGAGCAGGAATGAGAGTCCGGAAGCCAGGAGTCCAGAAGCCAAGAGTCTGAGGGTCAGGAAACCAGGAGCCAAGGGTCCGAGGATCAGGAAGCAAGGAGTCAAGAAGCCAAATGCAGCAAGGCAGGAAGCATATTGCTGTGGCCAAGAGCCAAAGGGAAATGCTGACCTTATATCCCTTCCCGGCTCTTGCCACCAGGTGCTGTGAGTTACCAATCGGCCTCACCTGTGCAGCCGCACCTTGCCTCTCCAGAACAAACTTAGGAAAGCCCCAGTCCTGCAAAGCCCTACCGCTCACAGGGCCTGGCTCCTGCACGCACTCCTGACAGCAGTGCCTGCCTTCTACTGACATTTGGGAGGTAGGGAGTTTGCCACACTGGCCTTTGGCAAGGTTTTACAAAATATGTTGTATTATTTTGAAGCCAGTGTAGACAGATGGATCAAAGTTCTGGCTTTTCCAATAGATCTGCCAGGAGGCCAGCTTTCTTTTCTGCTGCTGGTATATTCCTTCTTCATCAAACACATCATATATGGAATTCCCTACCACAAGGTGTGGTGATGGCAAAGGGTTATTTCCAAGTTTGGGCGCTTGCGCAGAATACTAAATCACACCTTGTGCATGTGCAGAAGTGCTGAATTGCGTCCCCTGTACCTGATTACTACTTAGGTATCACATGCCACAGGACCGACCGATGGCTAAATGGAAAGTATTTTTTAAACTCAGATGCGTTTGCTCAGGCTCGCTAAAGCCTCTATAATAACTGTTCTGGTATTTCCCCCTTATTCCCTCATAAAAGATAAGACACAACACAGTCTTCTGTAAAAGTATAAAAAGAGTTTACTCACATTCTGTTCACAATTGGATCCCAGAAGGCAGACTTAGCTTAGAAAAGTAACATACACCTGGAAACTATCCCATAAGGAGACAGTCCCTCTGTCCTCTCTTGGCTAGAGGCCAAGAGAGCATCTTTGGCTAAGCAGATGTTGCTTCTTTGATGTATGTAGTCAGAGAGAGATGACTGCCCTGCCCTGTGCTTTTGTCATTACCTGCACAGGTGAGGCCACACCCACCTCTAGTCACATGCAGAGGAAGTCTGTCCCAGCCCAGAAGGAAACAAGAAGTTTACCTGCTGGCTGGACAAACATTCCTCCCCATGTGTAAACATGTTCACTCTAGGAATGTTGTACTTGACTGCTCTTGTGTTTCACATCCCACATATGGGAGGCAGTTGTCAGGTAGCAGCTATCCAAGGTCCTGGAACTACAGCTGGTCACTATTCTCAGGTATCTGGCCATTCCACGATGGGCTCCCCCTAGGGGCCAGGGCAAATCAGTATGCTGCAGGCACATAGGACTACTAAGCTGTCTTCTCTCAGCTCAAGTCTCATATCTGGGTGGGAAGAAAGCCAGTAAATAGCTTGATCGCTTCTTGCTTATACCAGAGGCATCTCCCCTAAGCATTTTTGCTCATTAGAGTTTCTAGTAACTTCACAGCTGAAGCACGCGTATGCAATTACTGCTGGAGGCTGACATTTTCCTTTCACCTGAATAAATTCCCCAAAGAGCAGGCCATCAAACCTTCAGATCCTTACCATTATTTACATGCAGGGAACAAACATTTGCACAATCTGGAGCTGTGATGCCGGTTGGCATGCAGAATTCTTATTTATTTATTTCATCCTCTCCAGCATCAAAAAAACAGTGATCAGGGTCACCGTGTCCTCTTGTCAATCTGCCATGGAGATGAAGGGTCCTTTGATTGACATGAAGGAGCAACAAAACCTTTCATGCAGTCCTGGCTAAGCCTGAGAGGAAGCTCTCTCTCTCTCTCTTGAGAAATCTAGCTTTGGTTTTCCAGCAGAGCAGAATGTTAGAAGATTCAGGACAGATACAAAGACGGACCTCCTTCATTCACCACATAGTTAAACGATGGAACTCTCTTCTGCAGGAAGCACAGATGGTCACCAATCTAAGTGGCTTCAAAAGAGGATTAGACAAATTCATGGGGGAGAGGGCTATTGATGGCTACTAGTCATTATGATGGCTGAGCTCTGCATCCATGGTCAGCAACAGTAATGCCTCTGAGTAATCAGTTGCTGGAAACCACAGGAGGGGGAAAGTCCTCAAGTCCTACTCAAAGGTCCCCCACAGACTTCTACTTGCCCACTGTGAGAATAGGAAGTTAGGTTAGATGGGCCACTGGTGGGGTCCAGTTAGCTCTTATGTTCCTATGTTTCTGAGCTGGAGTGGCAAAATGAATAACAAAGCCCTGTGGGACTTTGAGAGCTAAAATGAAGGGATTTAACAAGCTTGGTGGACCTCATCCCATTGGCTGCGATTTGTTTCCCCCCTAATAGTCCCCCCAAGCAATGCCATATAGAATCATAGAACTGTGGAGTTGATGGAACCCCAAGAGTCACCCTCTGCAATGCAAGTATCTTGCCCATTGATGAGATCATGAAATTGTCCTGAGTCCAGGGGCACCATCACCTGCTTCAGAAGTCCTATCAGAGTGATTTCTTATAGTCAGTTCATGGAAGATAAGGCTTTCAATGGCTACTAATCACAAGGCCTCTGTTGCCCCTGGTCATGAAATTCTACACAGTATTGATCCAGAGCAGATTCCAATGTATAGTTAAAGGTAAAGGTAAAGGTACTCCTGACTGTTAGGTCCAGTTGTGGATGACTCTGGGGTTGCATGCTCATCTTTCTCTATAGGCCGAGGGAGCCGGCATACAGCTTCCGAGTCATGTGGCCAGCATGACTAAGCCGCTTCTGGTGAACCAGAGCAGCTCATGGAAACGCCGTTTACCTTCCCGCTGGAGTGGTACCTATTTATCTACTTGTGATGTGCTTTCGAACTGCTAGGTTGGCAGGAGCAGGGACCGAGCAACGGGAGCTCACCCCGTCACAGGGATTGGAACCGCTGACCTTCTGATCAGCAAGCCCTAGGCTCTGTGGTTTAGACCACAGTGCCACCTGCGTCCCTTAACTTATAGTTAGCAGAGTAAAAACTTAAACATGTCACAGGATTCCCCCCAAAAGAAGAAGAAGAAGAAGAGTTTGGATTTGATATCCCGCCTTTCACTCCCCTTCAGGAGTCTCAAAGCGGCTAACATTCTCCTTTCCCTTCCTCCCCCACAACAAACACTCTGTGAGGTGAGTGGGGCTGAGAGACTTCACAGAAGTGTGACTGGCCCAAGGTCACCCAGCAGCTGCAGGTGGAGGAGTGGAGACACGAACCCGGTTTCCCAGATTACGTGACTACCGCTCTTAACCACTACACCACACTGGCTCACTGGCAAAATAGCACAGAGGAAATTATATTTCATCCAGCAGAGCTTTACTGCTACTGAAGGCAAATGAGTGTAATGGTCACAAATCCAATACATTCAGGATTGACCCTGTCCATAAGAAATCCAGTTGCAGCAGACTTAACTTAAACTTGCAATAACTTATAATAAGTCTATAACTTAACATTGTATACAGAACACCACACCAGAAGGAAGAGAGATAGAAAGAGAATGTGAAACCCAGGCTCCTTCTGGCCTTACTTTTATAGACAGCATGACCTTGAGAGAAAGAGATAAGAGAACCAGTTTACGCCAGCCGTACTCAGCTTCTCTGAAGGAATAACCCAAACATCATGAACCTTCTGCTTGTTTCTTTCACACAAAGAAACTTCCAGAACCCTCTTGAATTAAGTAGATTAGGAAAGATCTCTACACATCAGATCAATACGTTCTGTACCAAGAAATGCAAACTGACCCTAATGTTGGTAGCCACCACAACATGTTACAGAAGCAAATCCCAGAGTTTAGCTCTGCACTAGGTGAACAAATACTTTTCTCACGCTATCCTGAATCCTTAGAATTGTTCTAAGCTTGCCTACACCGATCCTATAGGAACTTGCTGGTTTGGAACCCAGCTCTGCTTTGGAATACAGTGGTACCTCAGGTTACATACGATTCAGGTTACATACGCTTCAGGTTAGAGACTCCACTAACCCAGAAATAGTGCTTCAGGTTAAGAACTTGGCTTCAGGATGGGAACAGAAATCGTGCTCTGGCGGCGCGGTGGCAGCAGGAGGCCCCATTAGCTAAAGTGGTGCTTCAGGTTAAGAACAGTTTCAGGTTAAGTATGGACCTCCGGAACGAATTAAGTACTTAACCTGAGGTACCACTGTATTCCAAAGCAGAGCTGGGGGAGAAATTCAGCTGAGTTTTCATCTGAATGCAAAGCAGCCTCATTCAAACTTCCCGAAGCGGCACCAAAGCAAAACATAGCTGTCATTTGAAATCCAAACTTCTCCGGATTTTGCTGCGCAGTTCACCAATCAAATAATGTGCACAAAAATCTGTTTAGCAGGGGAATGGAAATCAAGGATGCATTCTGTTAGGGCAAATTGCGTGCAAAAATCAGTGCATCAGGCAAGAGTATGTTAAAAAAGAATGTCAATGTGCTAAAACGGTGTTGAATGTTTATGAGGATTTGCAAAACGATGTAGAAATGTAGCTAACAAATTTCAGATGGGGAAAAATGTGCACATGGGAGAACCTGAAATTGACAGATTTAGCCATCCCCAGTTCAAAGGGAACCTCTTACAAATAAACAATTGTGCTGATCGCTCAGCAATGCAGGCGGCTGGGTTTAATCTGCAAAGTCTGCGATAGTTTGAAAAGGGCTCTCTCTCATGCCATATATTCATACCATAATTCTTTATAGCTTTGTGCTTTTATCAGACAAACACCTAAACAACTCATTTTCCCTTTCATGTATGTCTGAATAGGATTTGAATACTTAAAGTGAGTTGCTTCCAGCTAGAATTTGTTGCTGCATCAAGCTGTTTTGAAGGAGCAAATCACATCGAGAAGGTTGCTTAGAAACTGGAAGTGCCTTAGTAAGACCTGAGATCGTCTCATTTCCCCCTCCCTCTGCATGCAAGCTTAGATGTTTCCATGGGTTGGCAGAACTTTTCCAGGGATATGCTTTGCTGAGTATATCTCAGAAGGTCATGAGCTCTAACAGTATTCAGCAAGTCAGAGGTAGAGAACTGTAGACCTCTACCAGACTCACAGGGATGTCCATACCTTACTCCTGACACACCACTTACTCAGGGGCGTACGAAGGGGGGTCCAGTGGGGGTGGTCCACACCACCAGTTTTTCCCACGGACCTCTGCCCACTGCTGGAATGTGGACTCCAGAAGTTTGCTTAGATGGGAATGTGGCTCTTAGGCCATAATAGTTTCCCCTGCCCTGCACCCCTGTACCCAGTAAGGACCCACCTTTCTACTAAAATAATAATAGTAATAATAATGATGATGATGATGATGATGATGAAATAGACACTCCAGTTTTGCCCTCTGGTTATGCGGTGCAAAGCAAGGATTTAAGCAATAGATATTTCACCACCAGATTTCCAAATTCACTCCAGATTTTGCAGGAGCGTTTTGCTGGATCGTTGTTCTTTAGTCGTTTAGTCATGTCCGACTCTTTGTGACCCCCTGGACCAGAGCACGCCAGGCACTCCTGTCTTCCACTGCCTCCCGCAGTTTGGTCAAACTCATGCTGGTAGCTTCGAGAACACTGTCCAACCATCTCGTCCTCTGTTGTCCCCTTCTCCTTGTGCCCTCCATCTTTCCCAGCATCAGGGTCTTTCCCAGGGAGTCTTCTCTTCTCATGAGGTGGCCAAAGTCTTGGAGCCTCAGCTTCAGGATCTGTCCTTCCAGTGAGCACTCCGGGCTGATTTCCTTCAGAACGGATCGGTTTGATCTTCTTGTGGTCCATGGGACTCTCAAGAGTCTCCTCCAGCGCCATAATTCAAAATTTGCTGGATCAGGTGGCCGCAAAATCTCTCATTTTACAGAGATGCTCATTGCATTCTTAGCCACACTTCCTTTCGTGTATACCGTACATTAAAAGAGCAACAATAGCCAGGTAATGTTTAATTTTCTCCTCTAAGCCCCCGGGTGGCTTCCTGTCCTTACAAAACAAAATACTGCCACCTGAGAAGGAGCGTCAGGATGTTAATGGCAAACTCTCACCTGGAATCAAGGTCAAAGGCAAAAGCCAGGCAGAAGAGAGAGAACAAGGAATTGCATAACGAAACACATTGGCAAGCGCTTTTCATGAGACCCAGTCAGCACTCCAAACGGGAATCAATTTGAGCTCTCAAAACACTGCCAAGGTCTGTAAAAATAATATGGCTCCTATTTTGGAACGCGGTTAATTTTTTTAAAAAAATAGCAAGCTGTTCTCTGCATCCTCCTCCAAAGCGAAACACCAAGACCCGAACAGGCAAACGTTGTGCTAAGAATAATTATGGAAATTAAGATATTTGCATAATATGAGGCATTTGCATAATCCTGCTTGGATTGACATGAGTTGGGGAAGTGGGGGAAAGGGCAGAGGGTTAGGACTCCAGGAATCAGTCCTGATGAAATTCGGAGGACCAGATATAGCCAGGAAGAGAAGGAAAATCTTACTATCTAACGAGATCATTGATCCATAAAATGAAAGCAGTAATCAACGTACTGTACTATAAAATAAATAAGACAGTATTGTAGATGATTAAAATCTAAATTACATTTTGTTTCTTACCTGCACTGTGTTTGGATGGGTTTTTTTTATCAATTTCTGCAGTCACACAATCAATCAGTAGCTAAAATGGGTTCCACGCAGTCACAAAAACAAATTAACCGAAAAAGCCTCAAAAACAAAAACGCAAAATAAATAGTAAAAACAAAAGTGCCAAACTTAATCTGTTCCAGAGGTCCGTTTGACTTCCGAAATGTTCGAAAACCAAGGTGCAGCTTCTGATTGGTGCAGATGCCCCGGAAACAATAGCCGACTGCCGCATCGGACGTTCGGCTTCCGAAAAACATTCGAAAACTGAAACACTTGATTCTGAGTTTTTGGTATTTGGGAACCAAGGCATTTGAGTAGCAAGGCGTTTGAGAACCAAGGTACTACTGTATTCCGAATTGTCCTTTCTGGGACAATGCCTCCATGCAAGAGGTGGACTGATAATAATGACATTTGCTTGACCCATCACTCTTTGTGACTAAAGTGACTTGCACTGATGATAATTTGCCCTTAGGGGAGGACATGGGAATCAGGCAAAGCCCCACCCCCAAAATATGTTAGTCATTTATATTCTTGCATTTATATCAGGGAAGGAGGGGTGAAATGATATAAGCAAATAAATAGCCATAAATAAGTTAACTGTTGTTGCTGTTTTTTCTTCTACCGGCTCATCCCTCAATAGAGCCATTGATTTTTCTCTCTTTTTCAGTGAAGGATTGTGGAAAATTATTGCCTTGAGGGCGATTGATAGGTGTAGAATCCTGGTCCTTCAAGTCATTTGGAGTTCGACATCCCTGAGTTAGATGTAAGTGGCTTGCAACCACCGAAGATCCCATATCAAAGCAGAAAAAGTCTGGAAGTTCACCTCAGAGGGACTCAAATGGCCATTATAGCTAAAAGGCAATTAATCTCTATCCATCAGGCCTTTACTGCATGATCCTAAGGGGATCACAAAAAGGAGGCTGTGGTAATATAAATTTGCTGCCAGTTCGTTGTGTGTGTGTGTGTGTTTTAAACCCAACCACCACCAAAGGAATAAAATACCAGCTGTTTCTCAGTGTCAATACCATGGCAGAAAACAACAATTTCAGTGGGGAGAAATGTCCCCCTCCACAATAAATAGATTGTGTCAACAATACTCAGCTTTTCTTGAACATGTTGCTGATCATTCAGAACCAGGGTTTCTTTATTACTTTACTTTACTTTACTTTACTTTACTTTACTTTACTTTCTTCCTCCTTTCTGGCACATCCACATCAGTAAAAAGGTAAAGGTAAAGGACCTCTGGACGGTTAAGTCCAGTCAAAGGCTACTCTGGGGTTGTGGCGCTCATCTCACTTTCAGGCCGAGGGAGCCGGTGTTTGTCCACAGACAGCTTTCTGGGTCATGTGGCCAGCAGGACTAAACTTCTACTGGTGCATGGAGGACTGCGACGAGTGCCAGAGTGCACGGAAACACTGTTTACCTTCCCACTGCAGCAGTGCCTCTGAGCTGTGACCTCCCTCAAACCCCTGCTGTAATTCTGAGCTGTCTCCTTCTTCTCCAGAAGGGTCAGGCTGGAGAGGCGGTCTCCATCATATAGGGGTACGCATACCCCCTAAACATTTTGTGAATCTAAGTTTGGGCTCATTGAGGGGCAGTATTTCAATATAAGTAGGAAAATGAGAGTACCCCTAAACTTTTTTTTTTAACAGGGTAACAGGGTTTAGTGAGCAGGGAGCGTCTGTGTCAGAGAGAAGTCTAGAGCAAGTGGCAGAAACTGAAGCAGGAGAGGAGGCCAAGAGGCAGAGATGAGTCAGGCTGGTGAAGAGTCACTGATGTCTCCCCCTCCTGCTGCAGCAAACTCCCCTCCACGCCTGGTCTCCCAGAACCAGAAGAAACATAAAAAGGGCAGAGGAAAGGTTGGCTGCACCTTGGTGCAGTATCTGGTTGCTTGGGGAAAAACTCTGGAGAGGAGGGGACTTAGATGGCTGTGGGGAGGTGAGGATTTTTAGTCTCATACACTGATTTTCATGGAGTAAGACCAATGGGAATAAACTGTTCTGCCTGTTAGTCCTGACACTCAACTAAGTCTGTGGAGATTGTGTTTTTGCTAACAAAGAGTTACCTTGTTTTTTGCTCTATAAGACTCACTTTTTCCCTCCTAAAAAGTAAGGGGAAATGTGTGCGCGTCTTATGGAGCGAATGCAGGCTGCGCAGCTATCCCAGAAGCCAGAACAGCAAGAGGGATTGCTGCTTTCGCTGCGCAGTGATCCCTCTTGTTGTTCTGGCTTCTGAGATTCAGAGTATTTTTTTTCTTGTTTTCCTCCTCCAAAAGCTAGGTGCGTCTTGTGGTCTGGTGCGTCTTATAGAGCAAAAAATACAATAACTCCGACTTTGAACTGTGTGGGTGACTGACCCGCACATTCCTGTGACAGTGCATACTCAGCACAGGGAAGTGGCTGGTCTTGGTAGGTCTCATCACTGCATGAATCCTAACGTACCGCCCCAAACACAGGCAGCATAATGGAGAAGGGACAGTTCTAGAGTATCTGCTTTGAACGCAGAAGGGATTTGGTTCAATCCTGGGAACGTCCATTGCCTGAAACTCTGGTGAGAGGCTGCCAGTCAGTGCGGACAGTATTGAGCTAGACAGACCTACATTTATAGGCTGCCTACATTCCCGCGATGAGCGTCTGCACCCCTCAGGGGAACATCAGTCGTGGTGCGCAAGCTATGTTTTGTTGTAAGACCCTCGACAGGGTTCCAAGGAACCCCAGGGTTCTTTGAGAAACGCTGGTTTGTAATTCTATCACTGGGGTTGCCTAGTTAGCAGAGACATGAGATCCCTGCTGGTTCTGTGCAGCATCTTAGCTTGTGCTGATCTCCCTCCTGTGGCTTGTGAAATGTGCAATCTCAGTCTCTCTGTTTAAATGGATGTGCTGGTCTGCAGGAAGCATCTTGTCTAATTATGCAAGATCCCCCAAGGCCACTGGAAAAAGCCACAGAAGATGGGTGGGCAAATTTTCCACCTCCCTCTGCTCAAGGGGCCCACCGATCAGTCAACATGTCCATGGAATGCTTAAAGACCATTGTGGAATGGTCCCTAATCAAATTAGCCATGCTGGCCATTGCTTCTCCTCCTCTACTGGCTCCCCAAAGTCCACCACTTTAAATGTAACTGCACAACTAATAGGGCTTCAGAATTTTGCTCAGCTGGCTTGTTAAACTCCTACAGTTTTCAAGGTTACTTTTTTTAAAGTTCGGCAGGGAAGCAGGAGGAACATTCTCAGGCAGGTTTAAAAGTGTGACGCTCAAAATTTAGGTAGGGGTCCAGGGTTAGTCAAACTCCGAACAAGCCCATTGAAATCAATGATCTTGAGCAACTTCAGTGGGTCTGTTCCAAGGATGACTTAAAGGTAAAGGGACCCCTGACCATTAGGTCCAGTCGTGACCAACTCTGGGGTTGTGGCGCTCATCTCGCTTTATTGGCTGAGGGAGCCAACGTACAGCTTCTGGGTCATGTGGCCAGCATTACTGAGCCACTTCTGGCGAACCAGAGCAGCGCACGGAAATGCTGTTTACCTTCCCGCCGGAGCGGTACCTATTTATCTACTTGCACTTTGGTTTTTTAAAAGTAATATTTATTGAACAATTAATAAAGGTACAGAATAAAGAAAAAAAACATTTAACAGAATAATAAAAAAGAAAAAGAGGAACAAAGAGTACCAACAAACAAAACAGAAAAAGATTATGATTTTCATATCCTATACTTCATCACTAATTTCTTGACCTCCTCACACCTCCCTTTTTGTATTCCAGTTCAGATATTTAATTCAGCAAATCCTCACCCTCTATCCTTAACTTTACTCAAGATCTTAACCTATATTAAAAATACATTTTCCCTCATTATCAATCTATATTAGCACATTCTTATTAATCTGTTTACCAACACCGCTTATTTTGATGTGCTTTCAAACTGCTAGGTTGGCAGGAGCTGGGACCGAGCAACAGGAACTCACCCCGCTGCAGGGATTTGAACCGCCGACCTTCTGATCAGCCAGTCCTAGGCTCTGTGGTTTAACCCACAGCGCCACCCACATCCCTAAGGATGACTTAGACGGCTATGAACTTAAGGCTCCGTAAGAACATAAGAAGAGCCTTCTGGATCAGAACAGTGGCACATCTAGTCCAGGATCCTGTTCTCGTAGTGGCCAACCAGAGGCCTGTGAGAAACTTGCAAGCAGGATTCAACACAAGAGCCCTCTCCCATCCTATGGTTTCCAGCTGCCTCCAGCTGCATCATCATCATCATCATTAACAGGGAGAAATGTAAAGTATTGCACTTGAGCAAAAAAAATGAGAGGCACAAATACAAGATGGGTGACACCTGGCTTGAGAGCAGTACATGTGAAAAGGATCTAGGAGTCTTGGTTGACCACAAACTTGACATGAGCCAACAGTGTGACGCGGCAGCTAAAAAAGCCAATGCAATTCTGGGCTGCATCAATAGGAGTATAGCATCTAGATCAAGGGAAGTAATAGTGCCACTGTATTCTGCTCTGGTCAGACCTCACCTGGAGTACTGTGTCCAGTTCTGGGCACCACAGTTCAAGAAGGACACTGACAAACTGGAACATGTCCAGAGGAGGGCAACCAAAATGGTCAAAGGCCTGGAAACGATGCCTTATGAGGAACGGCTAAGGGAGCTGGGCATGTTTAGCCTGGAGAAGAGGAGGTTAAGGGGTGATATGATAGCCATGTTCAAATATATAAAAGGATGTCACATAGAGGAGGGAGAAAGGTTGTTTTCTGCTGCTCCAGAGAAGCGGACACGGAGCAATGGATCCAAACTACAAGAAAGAAGATTCCACCTAAACATTAGGAAGAACTTCCTGACAGTAAGAGCTGTTCGACAGTGGAATTTGCTGCCAAGGAGTGTGGTGGAGTCTCCTCCTTTGGAGGTCTTTAAGCAGAGGCTTGACAACCATATGTCAGGAGTGCTCTAATGGTGTTTCCTGCTTGGCAGGGGGTTGGACTCGATGGCCCTTGTGGTCTCTTCCAACTCTATAATTCTATGATTCTATGATCATCATCACCATTTTTAATTTGTATACCGTCTTTCTATCTTACAATACTCAAGCTGAAGAAACAAAAAAATGTACATCTTATAACAATCTAATGCAATACAAAAATGTGATAATAAAACATAACTTTAAAATAGGCAACCTACATCAAAAAGTAACATTCAACAATCATTAGAATAGTATTAAATAATAATAACATATAAAACTTCAACAGAAATCCACTCAACAGTTACAATAAATAATTTCTAATCACTAAAACAACGGCAAGCCACAGTACATAAAATAATACAATGCAAATTGCGAAGCAGAGACTAGAGGGTAGGGCAAGGCAGGTGGAAAGAGGCCTTGCCTGATGGCTTGTTAAACTCCTACAGTTTAACTCTGCAGAGGCAGAGCATAGCCAACATGACTAGTAGCCAAACTTATACAGCTGGGTATGGTTCTCCTCAATAAACCTGCGTAGGATGGTTCTGCATATTAGATGGATATAAACCTATTTGGATTGAGCCAAAGTTCCATGTAGTCCAGATGTTGCAGGACTCCTGCTCCCATCATCTCTGGCATTTGACCATGCTGGTTGGGGCTGATGAAAGTTGTGGTCCAGGAATATCCAGAGGGCACCAGCTCAGTGAAATGCTGGTCTAGGGCCATTGCTTTCTCCCAAAACATAGTAAGTGTACGGCATTGTGAAAACATGTGTTTTAAAGAAGCATTATCTTTACCACATCTCCAACAACATGCTGTCTTAGACAGACCTTTGCTATTCAAACAAAGTGGAGTCCAATAAATTATAAATATTTTCCATTGTATAAGTCATAATTTAAGATCCATTTTCCTTATATTTTAATGGATTGTGAAATATGACTTACCTGATCTGTCCACCTTGATGTGCTATAAGGTCAGATGTTTGCCCTGTCTGGTGTTCCTGGATTCTCTTACCTTTCTCTATGATCTGCAAAACTCAATAAAAACCATTTCTTTAAATATAAAAAAGTTGGTGGGTGGGTATGCGAACCCACTGGGACAACTCCATTGCTTCCATGTGGTTCTGAAATTCTTTCTTCAATCTTCAACCACTTAGATTTAGACCATAGAATCTACCCAGTGAGTCCTGCCATTTCCATTCCCTACTCCGAGCTTTGAGGCTACTGTGACTCATTGCCTGTAAGCCACCTTTACTCTGCCTCAATAAAGATCTGGATAGCTCCGTTGGTTAGAGTGTGGTGCTGATAATACCAAGGTCACAGGTTCGATCCCCATATGGGACAGTGACATATTCCTGCATTGCAGGACGTTGGATTAGATGACCCCCAGGATCCCTTACAACTCTACGATTCTATCTCTCCCTTACCCTTAAGCATGAACCTCTGTTGTTGCAGCCGAGTGGGAGCCAAAACACATAGTAACTCCATTCTTCGAGTCCAGTTGTTATATAATTTAAAAATGTATCAATCACATACATAAGGGAGGTAGCAGCAGATTTGTGAGAACCCAAAGTTCTGCAGAAGTACCTCCTCCCCAAAATATGGAGGAAGGAATGTTAAAGGAAGTTCCCCAAAATAGTCCAGTGAAGACTGAACATGGTCAGTGGCTATACAACACAACCCCCATCACTCAGCCTGAACACTGAGGTCCTCCTCTGAGGGTCTTCTGCTGGTTCCCTCATTGTGAGAAGTGAAGTTACAGGGAACCAGGCAGAGGGCCTTCTTGGTAGTGGTGCCCTCCCTGTGGAATGCCCTCCCTTCAGATGTCAAGGAGATAAAGAACTACACAACTTTTAAAAGACATCTGTAGGCCATCCTGTATCAGGAAGTTTTTAATGCTTGATGTTTGACTATGTGTTTTTATATATGCTGTAAGCTGCCCAGAGTGGCTGGGGAAACCCAGATGGATGGGGTATAAATAATAAAATTATTATTACACATTATTATTGATGATGATGATTGGGGCAGGAGAAAGTGGTAGGTGGAAGGGGGATGGAATGGTGTATCCTTTAAGTGGACATGACTGGCATGCTGGAACACTGAACAGGTGCGCTCCACACAACCGTGTTTTCCTGAAGGTCCTGGTGGCAGGTGCTTAACATGGCAGAAAGCTCCTGGCTGTTAGCTTCCATTAGCAAAGCACTCTGGGCTTTCAACCAGCAATTTTCCTAACAAAGGAATAGTGGGCAGTCAGCTAGCAGCATAACAATGCACACTGGAATCAGGTGGGGGAACTGAATGGAAGAAAGCAATCAAAATGAAGGTCCTTGCTTAAGGGGACTAGAAAATATTACCAGGAAAAAGAGAGGCCAGCTGTCACAATTTGGTTCCTTTCCACATGCGCAGCAAGGCATGTTGGAACATCCTATTCCAGTGAGAAATTGGAAAGGGGAGAGCATTTCGGAGCATCTCTAAGCCAAGCTCTCAAAATATGGTCAGTTTGTAAAAAGAAAATAGTGGACGGGCATTTAATCATGCTAATCTTCTGGTCCTTTTGCATCGATGACAATCCTGGCCAACTTCAAAGCATCCTCAAGCATCTGCCGCAGTATGGGCAGAAGATGACTGTGAGCATTTTTCATGTTGGCCGCATGATTTGCACATTGGGGAAATGGTTGGCAGATGGCACAAGTGTTTGTTTATCGGTTTCTGCCTCCGAGGTTGGCCTGTTAATGAATCTTGGTAAGACGGTTGTCATGCATCAAAGGATGCTAGGATGGCGAAGCCCTACAGAACAGTGGCACTAATTTTCCCATTAATGGTATCCGGGTGACAGCAGCAATCTCTTCTGCATCTGGTCAGAGGGTTGCAGTGGCGTAGCGTGGGGGGTGTAGGGGGGGCCGGCCACACTGGGCGCAACATCTGGGGGGGCGCGCTCGCACTCGCAGCTCTCTGCCCCTACCTGGCTCACTCACTCTCTCTCACTGCAGTGCTGGCTGTGCGAATCCGATCCGAGCCGCTGGGTCACCACCCACTGTGGAGGGGGTGGGTGCCAGGTGTGCGGTGCGGAGAGAGAGCGAGGGACTATCTGGGGGAGGGACAGTGCAGCGGCTGCCCAGCGCAGCGCTGAGCGCAGGAGAGAACCACACCAGACCAGACCAGGCAGCAGCAAGAAGCAGCGGCGGCAGGTTGGGGATTAGGGGGCGCAAATTACTTGCCTTGCCCCGGGTGCTGACAACCCACGCTACGCTGCTGGAGGGTTGCATCAGGAAAAGTGCTTTCAGGGAGAAGGAGATAAACTACTTCTTTACGTGGGGAAATGAGAGCAGTTTTGCCCATAGATATCATAGCAGCAGAAGGGAAAGCAGGCAATGGACACCAAGGATTTATCATGTCTCCTTGTGTCATTGGAGTGATTAGGCTTAGATTAGCATTGCCACTGAATTTTGCTGAAAACTAAGAACTGAGATGAATTCAGAGGCTACTAAAGGGAAAGAGCCAGATAATGTCAAGAGAAATTTCAGGAAAAATATTGGTAAAGCTAAGGAAAATTATTACAGGCTTAGAAAGGCATGGTCTCCCCCTCTCTCCTTTCCCTACTCCCAGGAAACACGTTCTTGCCTGGGTTTGGTAGGGTTGTGCAGCATTTTTAGTTTAGAAAAAAGCAAGTGGCAACATGATAGAAGTTTATAAAATTATGTATATCGCTAGAGGAAGATTTTTCTCCTTTTGTAATACATCAAGGTGAAGCAGAGACATCACCTTGCCAACAAAGGTCTGTATAGTTAAAGCTAGGTTTTCCCAGTAGTGATGTATGGAAGTGAGAGCTGGACCATAAAGAAGACTGATCGCCGAAGAATTGATGCTTTTGAATTATGGTGCTGGAGGAGACTCTCGAGAGTCCCATGGACTGCAAAAAGATCAAACCTCTCCATTCTTAAGGAAATCAGCCCTGAGTGCTCACTGGAAGAACGGATCCTGAAGCTGAGGCTCCAATACTTTGGCCACCCCATGAGAAGAGAAGACTTCCTGGAAAAGACCCTGATGTTGGGAAAGATGGAGGGCACAAGGAGAAGGGGACGACAGAGGACGAGATGGTTGGACAGTGTTCTCGAAGCTACCAGCATGAGTTTGTGGTGCTGCAGAGGGGTTATTTTGTACCTGTTGGTGCAGCATTTTGGTTTTTTGGATGCTGACTGATAAGCCAAGCCAATGAAGCTTTTGGATGTTGGAAGATTCAGGACATCTAAAAGAAAGTCCTTCTTCACACAGTTCATAGTTGAACTATAGAACTCGCTGCCACCGGAGGCAGTGGCAACTGCCAACTCGGTTTATGAATTTATGAAGCCTATTGTCAGAGCTGCTTCAAGATCCTAGCTCACAGAGGATCACGCTAGCCAGCGGTCATTAAGTAAAAGTCTTTATTGAATTACAGTTTCCATTCTCACGCTGCTGTCTGCAACTCTACGTCTACTAGCTAGATCGGCGAGGCTCCGTCTGAGTCTCCGCCCCGTGCGCACCAACTTAATATCCTAGCCTTGCTCCACCTTTTCCTCCTGACTGTCCTCCTCTGGGTCCCTCTACCCCCCGGGGCTTCTTCCTTCCGGGATTCTTCTGACGCTGACCCGGACCCTTCTGCCTCCTTGCGCCGGGCTTTAGGACCCGGTTCCCTTTCGGGGCTGCTCACTGCGCCGCCTTCCTCTGCATTTGAACTTGGCGCGCGCGCCCAACCTTCCACTTTCCTCTTAACCGTTTCCTCGCTCCCCGATGGAGGTGTGGCCACTCCTGACTCCTGCCCTCCCTCCTGTGGTGAGCTGCCAGCGCTTCCCTCCTGGCTCCTTTCCTCTTCCCTGCTTCCTGGCGGTGACGCTGGTCCCGATTTCCAGCTGCTCCCCCCTGAGTCTCCTCTGGCTCTATCTTCCTGGGGTGCCTCCCTAGACTCCCCCCTTGCCCTGGCCACTGGTGCTCCTTTCTGTGAATCCTCTGATTCACTGGAAAGACTGGGAGATCTCGGGTCGTCGTCATCACTCATCCTTTCCTCTGTCTCCTCCCCTTCGCTCTCTGTTTCCTCCCTTGCCCGTGCCTCTGCACCTAAACCCCTGACATCCATCCCCCCCTCGAAGCCCCCCAGTCCCCCCTCCCCTCCTTCCGGTGCTGGAGCTGGGGGCTGCTGTTGCAAAGGGACGAACGTCGGATATCAGTCGCTTCCCGTGGCAGGCCTCCAGCGGAACTCTTCCAGGTCTTCCTCTCTGCTCTCGTTGACGACAGTCACCTCCTCTTCCATCTCTGTGCCGCCGTGCTCGAAACCAGGGTCGTCCCCGAAAATGTCCATGTCCGTCTCTCCCGCACTTCCTCCAGGCGGCGTTGCTCGGCCGGAACAGTCCAGCCACTTCCTGCGGAACTGCTCCTCCGGCCTATCGTCCCACCAATACGAGGGTTCTGAGACCGATCCCGAGGGTGACCCCTCCGGGGAACGGACGTCTCGTGTTGGTTCCTCGTCCGAGTCGAACCCCCTGAACGTGCTGTCCGAAAGCGTGGGCGTGAAAAGCCAGTCGTCGAAAAAGTCTGCTGGCATAGGTCTATGTGGGAAGAGGGCATGAAACTCGTCTTTGAGCAGAGGTTCGTCTAAAGCGTAGCCCGGCACCCAGCTGTTCGCACTGGCCGGGGTGCCCTCCCTGGCGAGAAAGTATTCTACCCCCTCTTCCCCCCATCTGGAGTCCAAAATCTCCGTGACTTCGTTGATGCGCTCCTCCTGTGCCACTCCCGCGTGCCCCGTTCCTTCTCTGAGCGGACTCGGCGCCGTTCCGGGTTCCTGGAACCTGTGCGGTGCCTTGTAGGGAGTGAGCACCGATCTGTGGAACACCGGATGCATTCTGGAACCCTCCGGAAGCGCCAGCCTGAAAGCCACCGGGTTGACCTGCTCTTCGACTTGGTAGGGCCCCAGTTGTTTATGCCCTAGTTTCTTCTTGGCCAACGACCTGGCCGGCACTGCGTGGGCTGCTAACCAGACCCAGTCTCCCACGTGGAGCTCTTCGCCAACCCTTCTGTGTTTGTCCGCTTGTACCTTGTATGCGTGTTTAGCCAGCTCCAGGTGGCGCCGCAGCTGATCGTGGACTTCCTGCAGCTCCGACGCGAACGCATCTGCTGACTGCGGCTCCCCTTCTCCCCTGCATTCCAGTCCCGGAAAGGTTCTAGGGTGCCGCCCGTTGTTGGCGAAGAACGGCGTGACGCCCGTGGATACGTGCTTCGTGTTGTTGTAGGCAAACTCTGCAAGCGGCAGGTAATCTACCCACGTCGCAGGCTGTTGGTTTGCATAACATCTCAGGTACTGCTGCATGATGGCATTGGCTCGCTCCGCTTGCCCGTTGGTCTGCGGGTGTCTCGCCGACGCCAGATTGATCTTGACGTTTAGGAAGCCCATCAGTTTCTGCCAGAAGTTCGAGATGAACTGCCGCCCGCGGTCGGACAGAATAGACCGTGGCAGACCGTGAACCTTGAACACGTGGTCTATGAACAGTTTGGCGGTTTGCTCCGCCGTGGCCACCTTAGCACACGGAATGAAATGCGCCATCTTGGAGAACAGGTCCACCACCACCAACACTGCCGTCTTGCCCCTTGAGCTGGGCAGATCCGTGACAAAGTCCAGAGCCACCCTTTCCCAAGGTTCGACCGGCGTTTGCAGCGGCTCCAACAGTCCAGCCGGCGGTTTGTGCACCGGCTTTGCCCTCTGGCAGGTGTCACACCTCGCTACGTAGTCTGCGACCTCCCCTCTCATTCCAGGCCACCAGAAATCCCTGGCTACTAATTCCACCGTCTTCTCCTTGCCAAAGTGCCCGGCCGTGGGTGCGTCGTGCAGCTGCTGTAGCACCTTGGCTCGAAGTTCGTCACCCGGCACGTAGATGGCCCCTTTACGGATGAGCAAGCCATCTCGTAGCTGGAAACCGTCGGCCGCTGCCTTGCCCCCTCGCACCTCTGCCATCTTCGTTCGTGCGAAGGAGTCCCCCTGCAACGCTCGCCGCACCGCCTCTAGGTCCACGGTCGCCGCGGCGCACGCCCACACTGTCGGTGCAAAGATGTGCATGGCGGCCGCTGGTGTTGCGTCCTCCAGATACTGTGGCTTGCGGGAGAGAGCGTCTGCCATGATGTTGGTGTCCCCCGGGACATACTCTATTCGGAAGTCGAAGTCCGCAAAGAACTCAGCCCAACGTATCTGCCTCTGGTTCAGGAACTGTGCCGTGCGCCAGTGTTCCAGATTCTTGTGGTCCGTGCAAACCTGCACCGTGTGCTTGGCGCCGATCAGAAAGTGCCTCCACGCCTTGAACGCTGCATGAATGGCCAGCAACTCCCTGTCCCATATGGTGTAGTTCTGCTCGGACTTGCTGAGCTTCCTGGAGTAAAACGCTCCCGGCCGCCACACGCCCTGCGGGTCCTTCTGCAGCAGGACCGCCCCCACTGCTCTGTCCGAAGCGTCTGTCTCCACCCTCATCGGCATGCTGGGGTTGACATGAAGCAGCTGCTCTTCCGACGCGAAGAGACGCTTGAGGGCCTGAAAGGACTGCTCCGCCTGCTCTGTCCAGATGAACTTCTTCTTCTTGGAGCTAAGGGTGTCAGTGATGGCCGCCGTCTGCATCGCGAAGCCCTTGATAAACTTGCGATAGAAGTTCGCAAAGCCGACAAACCGTTGGACCTCCTTCCGGTTGCGTGGGCTCTTCCAATCCAACACCGCTCGAACCTTGGCGCTGTCCATGGCGAGCCCCTTGGCAGACAGCTTGTAGCCCAGAAAATCCACCTCCGGCACGTCAAATTGGCACTTCTCCAGCTTGGCGTAGAGCCTGTGTTGCTTTAGCCTGCCCAGCACTTCCTTGACGTGCTTGTCATGTTCTTGCTGCGACTCCGAAAAGATCAGGATGTCATCCAAGAAACAGACGCACGTCTTGTAGAGAAGTCCCGCCAACACGTGATGCATAAATGCTTGAAAAACGTGAGCGCCATTTTGCAGTCCAAAAGGCATAACTCTGTATTCGTAGGTACCCAGTGGCGTGAACATGGCTGTCTTCCACTCATCACCTTCCCGCATGCGAATGAGGTTGTACGCCCCCCGCAGGTCCAACTTGGTGAACACCTTTCCCTTCCGTACCTTCGCCAGGAGGTCGTCGATGCGGGGCATGGGGAAGTCCGACGGCTTGGTCACACTGTTCAAAATCCTGTAATCCACTACGAGTCTTTTTTGGGGCGTGTCTCGCTTCTTAACAAAGAATACAGGACTGCCCCCCACCGCCTTAGACTCCCGGATGAAACCGCGCTCCAAATTATGATCGATGAAGTCTTTGAGTTCCTGCAGTTCGTCCTCAGACATGGAATACAGCTTCCCTTTAGGCAGCGCCGCCCCCGGCAGCAGGTCAATTTTGCAGTCATATGGTCTGTGAGGGGGTAGCCTGTCCGCCTCCTTCTCGCAGAAAACTTCCAGAAATTCTGCGTACTTGTGGGGAATCGCTTGCAGCGTGCCTAGCAGCAGCTGTGACTCCTCTTCCTCTCCTTCCTGCCTGGGTACGATGCAGTGTTCAGCACAAAAGGAAGAGCCGAAGACCAGCTGCCTCTGGAACCAAGCCATCGTTGGGCTGTGCTTGTCCAGCCAACTCATACCCAATACAATGGGCGTGTCAGACAGTTGAGTGACGTTGAAGCTGATGACTTCCCTGTGATTCCCAAGTCGCATCACCATTGGTGGCGTCTGCTTCACCACTTGCCCCCCTAGCAGCTCCCTGCCATCCACCGTGACAACCTGCAGGGGCAGTGTGGCCGGCAGCAACTGCACAGCGTGCCTGTCGACAAATTCCTGCCCTATAAAGTCCGCGTTGCTGCCGGAGTCGATGGTGATTGGCACGTCCATGGTGATTCCATTGGGCAGCTGGAGAGATGCTGTGAGCCTCACTACTGGTTTGGGCGGGAGGGGGTTCACTGGCTGTAAAATTTCTGGGGACTGCGTCACTAACACGTCTGGCTGGGCCCCAGTGCCTCTTCCTCCAGCCAGACATCGTCGTTTCCCTGCTGTGGTCCTCCCTGCTGCGTTGCTGCAGTCACCATTGCTGAGGCTGCAGTAAGCTTGTGGGGCCTCTGGGGACACTCTTTCGCCATATGCCCTGGCTGCTCACAGACGTAACACTTCCTGGTCCCTCTAGGAGGCTTCGCCTTCACTGCTGCCGGTGCTAGGGCTCTGGTTGCTGACTGAGCCCTTGCACCTCCAACCTCCATAGGTTCGGCTCCTCCTCCTGGCGGAGGCGTGGATTGCGTTCGCGCTGCTTCTCTGGGAAAGAAGGAGGGGCCCCCGGCTGGTTCGCGCCCTCCACGTCCTTCGTCCTTGCTCCACGGACGTCCTTCCAGCCTCACCCCCACTGCCAGTGCCCTCTGAACGACCTCCTGGGTGGTTCGGGGTCTCTCCCCCCTCGCTATCTCATCTTTAATCGAGTTGTGCAGTCCCTCCCAAAAGAGGTCTCTTACAGGAGCCGAATCTCTGTCCCATTCCAGGGCGCTGACCAAGGCGAAAAAGCGTGCATGATACTGTCTGACGCTGGCCCTCCCTTGTCTCAGCCCATGCACCTCCTTCCGTGCAAGATCAATGTCAATACTTGATAAGAAACACCCATCCATCGCTTTAATAAAGGCATCCGCATTCTGGAGCGCCGGATCGTTATCTCTCCATAAATTGCGCAACCATGCTTTCGCCTCCCCATGCAGATGGGACATGATGAACCCCACTCTCTCCTGTTCATCTCTAAAGTCTTTATGCAACAGTTGCAGTGCGCACAGTACGTCGGCTCTAAAGTTGGGATACTGTTGCAGGTTCCCATCGAAGTGAGAGAGCAGCCCGCCTGTCCGTCTCGCCAACCCAATTCCCTCCTGCCGGGGTGGTTGCTTTGCCAGTACGTCTAACCTGACCTGGAGATCCCTGCAGGCGGCAGCTGCCTCGTCCTCTCTCTTCCTGGATGCGAGAACCTCGGCGTTCAGTTGTGCCACTGCTTTTCTGAGGTCCTCTATCTGCTGCTCAGCCGTCATGTCTCCTGCCGTTCGTGAGCTCGCTAGTGGGCGCCTGTTTCTCTCCCCTCCTCGAGGCTGCAGATGCCCACAATGTGGCAGACGGAGCCTACTGTCAGAGCTGCTTCAAGATCCTAGCTCACAGAGGATCACGCTAGCCAGCGGTCATTAAGTAAAAGTCTTTATTGAATTACAGTTTCCATTCTCACGCTGCTGTCTGCAACTCTACGTCTACTAGCTAGATCGGCGAGGCTCCGTCTGAGTCTCCGCCCCGTGCGCACCAACTTAATATCCTAGCCTTGCTCCACCTTTTCCTCCTGACTGTCCTCCTCTGGGTCCCTCTACCCCCCGGGGCTTCTTCCTTCCGGGATTCTTCTGACGCTGACCCGGACCCTTCTGCCTCCTTGCGCCGGGCTTTAGGACCCGGTTCCCTTTCGGGGCTGCTCACTGCGCCGCCTTCCTCTGCATTTGAACTTGGCGCGCGCGCCCAACCTTCCACTTTCCTCTTAACCGTTTCCTCGCTCCCCGATGGAGGTGTGGCCACTCCTGACTCCTGCCCTCCCTCCTGTGGTGAGCTGCCAGCGCTTCCCTCCTGGCTCCTTTCCTCTTCCCTGCTTCCTGGCGGTGACGCTGGTCCCGATTTCCAGCTGCTCCCCCCTGAGTCTCCTCTGGCTCTATCTTCCTGGGGTGCCTCCCTAGACTCCCCCCTTGCCCTGGCCACTGGTGCTCCTTTCTGTGAGTCCTCTGATTCACTGGAAAGACTCGGAGATCTCGGGTCGTCGTCATCACTCATCCTTTCCTCTGTCTCCTCCCCTTCGCTCTCTGTTTCCTCCCTTGCCCGTGCCTCTGCTCCTAAACCCCTGACACCTATGAATAGCTACTAGCCATGATGTTTATGCTTTGCCTCTACAGTTGAAGGCAAGAATGCTTCTAAATACCAGTTGGTGGAATCAGTTGGGCTTTCCAGAGGGATCTAGTTGACCATTTTGAGAACAGGATGCTGTACTCAGTGGGGTAGCATGGAGGGGGGCCGGGGGGGCATTGCCCCAGGTGCATAATCAGGGGGATGAAACAGGTGTCCCCTGCTGGGAGCAGAGGGCGAAAAGCACCCGTCTGGCGGCAGTGGGGGCAAAGGTGCTCCATCTTTGCCAGGGGTACAGGTGTGCACACCTGCCCTGGTACAAATAGTACTATGCTTGTGACTGTAATAATAATAATAATAATAATAATAATAATAATATAATAACAATTTATTTATATGCTGCCCATCTGGCTGGGCTTCGCCAGCCACTCCGGGCAACTTCCAACAAACTGAAACACAATACAACATCAAACATTAGGAAACTTTTGTTCGGGATTTTAAGTAAGGCTGTCATGAAGAAGGTGTTTCAACAAAAGGTCATCTCCTTTTGTAAAAGGACATTTTTAAATGCTTCTGGGGGAAAAACATCCAGAGAGTGATGACCCTCTTTCTGCCGGAGATGCCTCATTTCATGTGACCTATAATTGGGGCTCATTAAATCTTTCGTACCGCAAGCGAACGGAACAACAGACCCATTGCTTTTTGTGCCTTGGTAAATGTCAAATTGGATTTTGATAGCAGATGCTAGACACCTTGGAACAGCTGAAAAATGGTGAAGAGGGGGCGGAGGTTTTTATTTAGTAATTTGAATATGACATAACAACACGATACTATGGAAATAACAGTAATATTTCAAAAACATATCAATAAAAACAGTTCTTAAAAAAAAAATGTTCCAAAAGCCTTTCTGAAGCTTTCTTCCATCACAGAACTCCAAAAGATGTACATGTATGTGACTTTCCGGCAGAAAATAAGTGCCTCTATCCAAGACAGTATCAGACCAAGAGCCCCTGTAGCCCAGCATCCTGTACTCACCACGGGAAACTCACAGGCAGGATTCGAATACAAGAGTCCTCTCTCCTCCTGTGGTTTCCAGCAACAGGTACTCAAGAGCATTGCTGCCTCTAAGTCCGCTCCACTTCACCATGGGTGGACAACGTGGCCACCCACTCTCCTCCGGGATCCCAACCACGTCATTGCCCAGCTGACCAATCCGGTGGCTGGGGGGGCATGTCTGGGGCAATTTAAGCTTTGGGGCGAGCTGGAGGGACCCCTCTTTGGCTCGCTTCTTCAAACTCCTGTCCTCCCAGAAAGCCAGTGTGGTGTAGTGGTTAAGAGCAGTGGACTTGTAATCTGGTGAACCGGGTTTGATTCCCCGCTCTTCCACATGCAGCTGCTGGGTGACCTTGGGCCACTCACACTTCTCTGAAGTCTCTCAGCCCCACTCACCTCACAGAGTGTTTGTTGTGGGGGAGGAAGGGAAAGGAGAATGTCAGCTGCTATGAGACTCCTTCGGGTAGTGATAAAGTGGGATATCAAATCCAAACTCTTCTTCTTCTTCTCCCACACTATTTTACAGGTTGCTGTTTCTTTGGCCTTGCTATGGATCTCGGTTGATCGCCGTTGAGGGGCCTGGTAGGAATATTTCCACTTGGCAAAACTGGCATGGAGCCATTTGGTTTTCGCCTACCTCGTAGCAATCGTCACAACTTTGTAAGATTTTGCGGTTAGGCATTGTTTGACCTCTTGATGGGGGAGCGGAGGTGTGGCCATCACCTGCCCCTCCAAGCTTAAGGGTATTCCGTCAAAGGAATTTGTGGGTGTGCACCTTGTCCGAAGCCTGGGGTAGGGGTAGGGCCATACCACGATCCCGACGGGAACATCTGGGGGAGCTAAAGTTGGTCTGCATCAGTGGGGCTCCCCTTTCTGGTGGTTTACCCTTACCGGACTTCCTGCACATCGGGCAGGAGTCAGATATAGTCAGGTCCATTCAATGCCTAAGCCAATACTGCTCACAGTCTGTAATCAATAAAGTTGTGGCCAAAATTTGCCCAATAACATTAACATAATATCTGTGTCATGGTGTCTTCTTTACGAGGGGGTGGTTGTGGGGTCTAGACATGCAACTGTAGAGGCAAAGCATAGTCATCATGTCTAGGAACCATCAATATCCATCTCCTCCATGGAGCTGCCTAATCCTCTTTTAAAGCCATCTAGGTTGATGAGCAAAGTCTGTATAGTTAAAGCTATGGTTTTCCCAGTAGTGATGTATGAAAGTGAGAGCTGGACCATAAAGAAGGCTGATCACCGAAGAATTGATGCTTTTGAATTATGGTGCTGGAGGAGACTCTTCGCCATAGCAAGGCAGTGATCTATGAAGAATCCAGGAGACTCTTGAGAGTCCCATGGACTGCAAGAAGATCAAACCTATCCATTCTGAAGGAAATCAGCCCTGAGGGCTCACTGGAAGGACAGATCCTGAAGCTGAGGCTCCAATACTTTGGCCACCTCATGAGAAGAGAAGACTCCCTGGAAAAGACCCTGATGTTGGGAAAGATGGAGGGCACAAGGAGAAGGGGACGACAGAGGACGAGATGGTTGGACAATGTTCTCGAAGCTATCAGCATGAGTTTGACCCAACTGCGGGAGGCAGTGGAAGACAGAAGTGCCGGGCGTGCTCTGGTCCATGGGGTCACGAAGAGTCGGCCACAACTAAACGGCTAAACAACAACAGGTTGATGAGCATCACTGCAAGAAGCGAACATGCTCAGCTATAGGAACCTGGTGCCCTCATGTGCCTTTAGAGCGTACCCTGAGATATTCCTCTGAGAAAAGGCAGGCAGGATGTTAACAAGCAGCACGCAAGGAGATGCTGTTGTTCTCCCTTGCTGCGATACCATTGGCGGTGCTTTGTTCCAGTCCCTCTCTGCTCTGCCCCAGCACAGGACTAAATGCTCCCTGCATGTCAGCTCAAAGCCTTAAGGTCCTACACGTGCCATATCCCTCTCAGACGTTATCTGCAAGACCCTCAGCCCCTCTCTCATCAGATGTGCTTCTGGAATAAGGGACACAAAGGAGATGAGAGAGAGGAGGGCATGGATTACAAATGTGACACGAAAACGAAGGCCAAGCTCTGCAGGTTTTTAATTGGCCTCAACTCTTTGACTGGAAAACCTTCTTCGGCAAATGCCTGAGTTGTCAGCAACCCATTAACACGTCTCAGAAGCCAAAGCATAGCAGGCAGAAGGCTGGGGAACCAGGCCTACCTTTCTTCAGCCCCCAGACATCTTTCTGCAATTGTAAATATTTGCAGCAAAGCCAATTAGCTGTGGCAATCTTTGCAAAGGGTCGCCTAGGAGACATCAATATGTGCTTCAAAGAATCCATTTGCCCCCTCCTTTTCTCTTTGTTTTTCTCCAGCCAGCGGAGAGTGGATCTCATCTCCTGAGCACATCAGGAGATGCAGATGCATGTTAAAGCACAGTGGGAGAGGAGAATATAAAACTGCTCCGAGGGGCCAGGTCTCACAGTCACAGCAATGCACCCAAGAGACAAAATTTGTGCTCATGGATGGGGGAGAAATTTGTTGAAGTTCTGAGAGCCAGATGCACAAATATAGGATGAGCAACACCTGATGTGTCAGCAGTACATGGGGAAAGAATTCAGGGGCAGAGGAAGAAGGGTGCGGTGGGTGCGGGCTGCCCCTGGTGTCACCACTGAGGGGGGTGACAAAATGCCGGGCTGCACTCACTGAGGGGTCTGCAGAGCGCCTGAGCCATGCAACTGTAGGGTGGCTGAGCGGGAGGAGGCAGGCAGACTCCAGAGGCCCTGCGGTGCACTCCACCCCATGGGCAGCTCACGCCGCTCCTATGGGTGGCTCGCCCTGCCCCTGGGCATGCCGCCCTGGTGCCTGAGCAGCTTCCTCCACCGCTGGGGGCATTGGTAGACCACAAGCTTAACACATGTTAACAGCGTGATGCAGCAGCAAAAAATCACTGCTGTTATTCTAGGCTGCATTAACAGAAGTACAGTGATACCTCGGGTTTAGAACTTAATTCATTCTGGAGGTCCATTCTTAACCTGAAACTGTTCTTAACCTGAGGTACCACTTTAGTTAATGGGGCCTCCTGCTGCCGATGCACGATTTCTGTTCTCATCCTGAAGCAAAGTTCTTAACCTGAGGTACTACTTCCGGGTTAGGGGAGTCTGTAACCTGAAGCATCTGTAACCCGAGGTACCACAGTATAGTGTCCAGATCTGGGAAAGTAACAGCACCTTGGTCAGACCACACATGGAATACTATATCCCGTTCTGGGCACCACAATTTAAGGGGGATATTGACAAGCTGGAACATGTGCAAATGAAGGCAACCAAGATGATGAAAGGTCTGGAAACCAAGCCTTATGAAGAAAAATTGAGGGAGTTGGGTATGTTTAGCCTGGATAAGAGGAGACTTGAGAGTAGATATTATAGCCATCTTCAGATATCTGCAGGGCTGCCATATGGAAGAGGGAACAAGCTTGGTTTCTCCTGCTCTAGAGGGTAGGACCTGAATCAATGGTCTCAAGTTACAAGGAAGGAGATTTCGACTAAACATCAGGAAAAGCTTTCTGACAGTAAGAGCAGTTTGGCAGTGGGAAAAAGTCATAGAATCATAGAGTTGGAATAGACCACAAGGGCCATCGAGTCCAACCCCCTGCCAAGCAGGAAACACCATCAGAGCACTCCTGACATACGGTTGTCAAGCCTCTGCTTAAAGACCTCCAAAGTAGGAGACTCCACCACACTCCTTGGCAGCAAATTCCACTGTCGAATAGCTCTTACTGTCAGGAAGTTCTTCCTAATGTTTAGGTGGAATCTTCTTTCTTGTAGTTTGGATCCATTGCTCCGTGTCCGCTTCTCTGGAGCAGCAGAAAACAACCTTTTCCCCTCCTCTATGTGACATCCTTTTATATATTTGAACATGGCTATCATATCACCCCTTAACCTCCTCTTCTCCAGGCTAAACATGCCCAACTCCCGTAGCCGTGCCTCATAGGGCATCGTTTCCAGGCCTTTGACCATTTTGGTTGCCCTCCTCTGGACACGTTCCAGTTTGTGAGTGTCCTTCTTGACCTGTGGTGCCCAGAACTGGACACAGTACTCCAGGTGAGGTCTGACCAGAGCAGAATACAGTGGCACTATTACTTCCCTTGATCTAGATGCTATACTGCTATTGATGCAGCCCAGAATTGCATTGGCTTTTTTAGCTGCCGCGTCACACTGTTGGCTCATGTCAAGTTTGTGGTCAACCAAGACTCCTAGATCCTTTTCACATGTACTGCTCTCAAGCCAGGTGTCACCCATCTTGTATTTGTGCCTCTCATTTTTTTTGCCCAAGTGCAATACTTTACATTTCTCCCTGTTAAAGTTCATCTTGTTTGTTTTGGCCCTGTTCTCTAATCTGTCAAGGTCGTTTTGAAGTGTGATCCTGTCCTCTGGGGTGTTAGCCACCCCTCCCAGTTTGGTGTCATCTGCAAATTTGATCAGGATGCCCTTGAGTCCATCATCCAAGTCGTTGATAAAGATGTTGAATAAGACCGGGCCCAAGGCAGAACCCTGTGGCACCCCACTAGTCACTCTTCTCCAGGATGAAGAGGAGCCATTGATGAGCACCCTTTGGGTTTGGTGAGTCAACCAGTTACAAATCCACTGAGTGGTAGCATAGTCAAGACGGCATTTTACCAGCTTCTTTACAAGAATATCATGGAGCACCTTGTCAAATGCCTTGCTGAAATCAAGGTAGGCTACATCCACTGTGTTCCCTTCATCTACCAGGCTTGTAATTCTGTCAAAAAACGAGATCAGGTTAGTCTGACATGACTTATTTTTCAGAAATCCATGCTGACTATTGGTGATCACAGCATTCCTTTCTAAGTGCTCACAGACTGTTTGCTTAATGAACTGCTCCAGAATCTTCCCTGGTATTGATGTCAGACTGACTGGGCGATAATTATTTGGGTCCTCTCTTTTCCCCTTTTTGAAAATAGGGACAACATTTGCCCTCCTCCAGTCTGCCGGGACTTCGCCTGTTCTCCAGGAATTCTCAAAGATGACTGCCAGTGGTTCTGAGATCACATCTGCCAGTTCTTTTAATACTCTTGGATGCAGTTCATCTGGCCCTGGAGACTTGAATACATCTAAACTAGCCAAGTATTCTTGTACTATCTCCTTAGTTATTCTGGGCTGTGTTTCCTCTGCTGAATCATTTGCTCCAAATTCTTCAGGTCGGGCATTGTTTTCTTTATCGGAGAAGACTGAGGCAAAGAAGGCATTGAGGAGTTCAGCCCTTTCTGTGTCCCCTGTTTGCATTTCACCATCTTCTCCTCTGAGTGACCCCACTGTTTCTTTGTTCTTCCTTTTGCTACGAACATACCCATAAAAGCCTTTTTTGTTGCTTTTAACCTCTCTAGCAAGCCTGAGTTCATTCTGTGCTTTAGCTTTTCTGACTTTGTGTCTACATGTGCTGGCTATTTGTTTGAATTCCTCTTTGGTGGTTTCCCCCCTTTTCCATTTTTTGTACACATCCTTTTTTAATCTTAACTCAGTTAAAAGTTCTTTAGATAGCCACCCTGGCTTCTTTAGGCACCTTCCATGTTTCCGTCTCATTGGTATTGCCTGAAGTTGTGCTTTTACTATCTCCCTCTTAACAAACTCCCAGCCATCATGAACTCCCTTTCCTTTTAGTATTACTGACCATGGGATCTCACCCAGCACTTCCCTAAGTTTTATGAAGTCGGCTTTCTTAAAGTCAAGAAATTGAGTCCTAGTATGCTTAGCTGCTCCTTTCCGCTGTAAACTTCAGAAGAGCATGATCACTCATGCCTAATGATCCTTCCACTTCTACCCCACTAACCAGGTCATCAACATTGGTTAGGACCAGATCTAAAATGGCTGTTCCTCTTGTTGCTTCTCCCACTTTCTGGACAATGAAGTTGTCTGCAAGGCCAGTGAGGAATCTGTTTGACCTTATGCTCTTGGCTGAGTTTGACATCCAACAAATGTCCGGGTAATTGAAGTCCCCCATTACTACTATCTCCCTTCCTTTTGCATGCTTGGCCATCTGTTCCAGGAAGGCATCAGCTATGTCCTCCGTTTGGCTTGGGGATCTATAGTAAACTCCCACAATGAGGTCTCTGTTATTCTTCTCTCCCTTAATTTTGACCCAAATGCTCTCACTTTGGCTTTGAGGTTCTAAATCTTGGATCTCTTCACAGGTATACACATCCCTGACATATAACGCCACTCCTCCTCCTTTCTTGTCTGGTCTGTTTCTCTGAAATAGATTGTATCCCTCCATTATTACATTCCAATCGTGGTACTTATCCCACCAGGTTTCAGTGATGCCTATTACGTCATATTTAGTTTGCTGTACCAAGAGCTCAAGCTCATCTTGTTTATTTCCCATGCTTTGTGCATTAGTGTACAGACATTGAAGTCCATTAATCATTCCCCCGTGTCTCTTATTTAAGGATTTTTTCCTCCCACCACTAGGTCTGCGTGCTGTTTGCTCCATTTGGTCTATGACATTTGGATGATCATCTTCATCAATTAATAGACTCCTACCTTCAGGAGCACTGTCTCCCTCCCCCACATTAATCAGTTTAAAGCCCTCCTGATGAGGTTTCTGAGATTTTTGGCAAATACATTCCTCCCAACCGTTGTGAGGTGCAGCCCATCGCTTGCCAGAAGTCCATCTTCAAGAAACTGCAGTCCGTGATCTAAGAATCCAAACCGTTCCTGTTTACACCATTTGCAAAGCCAGCTGTTCACTTCCACTATTTTTTCCTCTCTCCCTGGGCCTCGTCGTTCAACTGGGAGGACAGATGAGATGACAATTTGTGCATTTAATTGCTTCAATTTCCTGCCCAGAGCCTCATAGTCTCTTTTGATCTTCTGGAGGCTATTGCTTGCAGTGTCATTGGTTCCCACATGAACCAAGAGGAAGGGGTATTTGTCAGTGGGTTTTATGATTCCTTGCAGTCGTTCAGTTACATCTTGGATCTTAGCCCCGGGGAGACAGCACACCTCCCGAGACATCTTGTCAGGCCCACAGATCACTGCTTCTGTTCCCCTCAGTAGGGAATCCCCTATCACCACTACACGCCTCCTCTTAGGTTTGGTCGGGGTTCTTCCGTGAGCTGTCTGTTCCAAGGTCGCCTGCACATTCCCTGAGGACTGACTTTGCTGCTCGCCTTCATATACCTGATCGACTGTAATGAGGGAGAGATCCTCAAATGGAGTCTGTTCTTTGTCTTCCATGCTAGGGGAGAGGACTTTGAAGCGATTGTGTATTTCTAAACAATCAGACTTTGTCTTCTAAGAGGGCAATCAACATACAATTGCTGCAGATAAAGCTGCCTGCAACCTTTGGCAAGATGGCAAACATTGCGCAGGAACCACAGGTGACTGCAGCTGTTCCCTCACCCTCCATCTTGAAAACGTGTCGTTGGGGGTGGCTACAGTGGTCCTCCATCTTAAAAAGTGTGAAGACAGGACAAATAACCCCCCCCCCAAAAAAAAACCTAGGTCTCCCCCAACAAACGTTTGAGACTAGCTCCCCTAAATCTAAAAGATGGATCAAACTGTGCAGGCCGCCAGGCGCACGCCACTGCCCTGCAAGCTCTGATAAGCTCCTCCCACAGCTAATCACCTGCCTCAACAGAAACCCTACCCCCTCTGACCTTTGCACAGGAAGAGCAGCTAATCAGCCACAAGAAACACACACACAAGAAAAACTCTTTTGCTCCTCCTTCAGCTGCTGCCCTGCAAGCTCATCAGAATCCCTCAGAAGGTTGTGGTCTCTCCTTCCTTGGAGGTTTTTAAGCAGAGGTTGGATGGCCATCTGTCAGGGATTGCTTTGCTGTGGTTCCTGGCATTGCAGATGACCTCTGGGTACAATTCTACGTTTCTCTGATTCTTTGAAACTACCTGTAATGGTTCTAGGGGTTGCTCATGCGTAAGCTTGTCCCAACACCTGGCTGGGTTGCCTGAGTGAACCTTTCCTGTCCGAGCAGCCACTCACCCATGGCTGTCTCAATCGCTGGCAGAATCCGTCAGTGGGCATTTCTTAAACCTCTTCCAGCAAAGAAGCTCTTTGACGCCCAGTCTCCTCCTACTCTCCCTGCGTGGAAGCCTTCTGCGCAAGGAGGGCGTAGGCAGAGGAGGACCCTTCCTCTCCCCGCTGTTCCCTGGCAAGGAGTCATGGGACCGCCTCGCCGCTTCCCCCATCTGCCCCCCTTCTCCACTGGTGCTACGCTGATTCTCTTCCCCAGAAGATGGGCTGCCTCTCCCACTCCCGGGACGCTCTCTGGGATCCCTTTGGGGCTTGCTCTCTCCCTCCGGCACTTATGGCAGTTCCCTGACACTACCTAACTGGCATTGTGACAGGTCCCACATAATACACATTCAACACTTGTAAGGGGGGAAAAAAGATTTAGTGTAGGAGTACCCAGACTTTCCAAATGTGGTATCGTCCAGTGGGGCTATGCAACTGCCACCAGTTTGATGGGAATTGTAGGACCAAACATTCCCAGGATGCTGAGAGAGGATGTTGAAGGAGTATTACAATCTGATTCCAGCTCTTACGAGGTGTTATTTAATCTACTCTTTAAGCAAAAGAACATCATGCAGACCAATCATCTTCCAGTGCTTCAGCATTCATCCTTTTAAGTTTGGGAACAAATAGTAAATTCCCTCAAAGCCATTACATCCCGTCTTTATTGAAGCTGTAATGTCTCCTCTTCACATTTTCTGTTCCTCCATTAGCCCCAGAGAAGCCAAAAGAAAATGGGGAGACATTTAAGCAAATGGGGACCAGACAACGTGCTTTCGGCTGTGTTCGGTCCATTTGGAGAGCTCCATTTTCTTAAAATAGGCCATGGAGCCATCAAGGTGGCTCTTAACTGCAATTTGGTCACCCCCTGCAATTTTGATGTCCAAGTGCCTTTGAGACAAAACTCCCTTTCATCAGTCTGAAAAAGTCACGCTTTACCCAGCATTTGAAGTCAACACGGTAAGATGCTCTGGTCGATGGCCATTCACTCAGAGCTAATCAGCACACCTTGGAGAATGAGGTGACTGCGTGTTGGGTGCACCATTTTAGGTGGTGGTGGTGGAAATGTCCTGATTTGAAATGTATCCCCTTCAATGGAAAGGGTACACATAATACTGTCTCTGGCGTGCTTATTTACTACTCAGCGCCTTTGAGGAAACTCTGGCCCACCAGATCACCCCATATGGCCCTCAGAGCCATTTTGGCCATGGGGTCCAGGGCAGGTATATGTCCCGGCTCCCAGTTGCTGAAGAACAAGGACTTGGACGAGGATTCCTTCCAAAGGCTTTGATTGTTTAGGTTGCTGTGATGCATACGCAAAACACTGGTTTAAGGCACTGCGAGCAACACACATAATTCATCCTAGAGGCTGCAGGCATCACACACCCCTTGCTATCCTATGCATCTTTGTGCAGGAAGTGTTTCTGAAATATCTCACTATGCTTAGTAGGCATTCATCTGTTTCCTCCTCCTTTGGTGCCTCCTGAATCTAGGTGATGGGGAAGACGTCTCTGTCCCCTGACAGGTGGGTTGGGCCAGCAGAGCATCCTCCTCTGCAAAGGCAGGGTTATTCTCAGTGAGGGTTCCCCGGTGGGCAGTGTGGAAGTGTCAGAGACAGGCTCCGACAACTGTGGAGGTGGATATGGAGAGCGAGGGCACCAGGTAGTGGAAAGCTGACCTAGCTGAACTCCACTTCCTTGATCCAGGCAGGACCACTGTGATGAAGGAGCACTGGGAGGTAAAGAGGGAGAGGAGCAGTGGTGGCTGGTGCCCATTGGGATTGGTGGGGCAGGAGACAGGGGGCCCAGAAGAAGGTTGAGCCAGATCCCATGTCAATCAATTCTAGCTTGTCCCCATCCTCCACCCTGCTGAGGTCTGCAAGGACAACACCGAGACGAAGGAGCAGCAGGAAGCTTACAGTCAAGGCCACCGACCCTGGACTGGTTACAAGCCAGAAGGCAGGGAGGTGTGGGGTGGATGGAGGCAGGTCTTCACAGAAGAGGAGAGATGTTTTAGTTTGGTTCTACTCATGAGCATCTTTTCTTGTGGAAATTAGACCCATTACCTTCTATATAGGGACGCGGGTGGCGCTGTGGGTTAAACCACAGAGCCTAGGACTTGCTGATCAGAAGGTCGGCGGTTCGAATCCCTGCGACGGGATGAGCTCCTGTTCCTCGGTCCCAGCTCCTGCCAACCTAGCAGTTTGAAAGCACATCAAAGTACAAGTAGATAAATAGGTAGCACTCCGGCGGGAAGGTAAATGGCGTTTCCGTGCGCTGCTCTCGTTCACCAGAAGCGGCTTAGTCATGCTGGCCACATGACTCGGAAGCTGTACACCGGCTCCCTCGGCCAATAAAGCAAGGTGAGCGCCGCAACCCCGGAGTCGGTCACGACTGAACCTAATGGTCAGGGGTCCCTTTACCTTTACCTTCTATATACATATGACGGACCCATGCACTACAAGGCAGCTAGTTCCATCCCATACAGTTTGGCCCTGAGCAAGGATGAGAATGCCTGGCTGGCCTCTTCCACCTAAAATTTGCAGCTGCCATACAGAAATCTGACTCCAGAGTAGGTTGATCAACTCCCGATGCCCTGCTTTGCAGCCTCCTTGTATTTTCTCATCCAGGTCTAGTGGAATCTCCTGCTCTCTCTTTCTCAAATGCCAGCCTCGAAAACAAGCCCACACAATTCCCATTTGTCACACGTTGGAACAGAGTGCTTGCAGAAACTCAGCAGTGTCCTCAGAAATTATTAGGCTTAGCTGTGTGGAGTCACTCACTGTTAAAAAAAGTCAGACTATTAAAAAGAGTCAGACTATTTAAAAAAAAACCACCTGTGAAATTTAATGCCTATCCAAAGGCCAATCACAGGAGCTGCTTAAAAATCTTGAATTTCCAGATATGGCCAGGTTTCTATCCTAAATGAGTCCAACAGCTGAGGCGTGGGGGGGGGGGGTGTTAAGTGTGATATGACTGCTTTATTAAAACTCTGCTTCAGGTCAGCTCCAGCAAAAACACACACCCTGACTCCATCTGAAAGGTGAGATCGAATCTCCCTCTGACCACATCTGAAGCACCCTCACAACTGATGCCTAGCATGGGTGAGTCAGATTGAAAGGGAAGAGGGTTTGGGGTGCTGGGTGATGAAGAGAAGTTTGGGGCTGCTGGGGGCATCAGCTGGGAATTCTTCTCCGGCCTGGATTTAACTCTGAGCTGGAGAAGAATTTGGGGACTTGTTAAAGTTTACCACTAAACCACTGAGCCTCTTGGGCTTGCCGATCAGAAGATTGGCGGTTCAAATTCACACAATGGTGATGAGCTCCTGCTGCTCTGTCTCAGCGTCTGCCAACCTAGCAGTTCAAAAGCATACCAGTGTGAGCAGATAAACAGGTACACTCTGGCATCCAGTGTGGTGTAGTGGTTAAGAGCGGTAGACTCGTAATCTGGTGAACCGGGTTCGCTTCCCTGCTCCTCCATATGCAGCTGCTGGGTGACCTTGGGCCAGTCACACTTCTCTGAAGTCTCTCAGCCCCACTCACCTCACAGAGTGTTTGTTGTGGGGGAGGAAGGGAAAGGAGATTGTTAGACACTTTGAGACTCCTTCGGGTAGTGATAAAGCAGGATATCAAATCCAACCCCCCCCTCCTCCTCCTCCTCCTCCTCCTCAATCACAGTGTCCTGTTGTGCTAGAGGTGGTTTAGTCATGCTTGCCACAAGACCCAGAAAGCTGTCTGTGGACAAATGCCGGCTCCCTCGGCCTGAGAAGCGAGATGGGCACAGCACCCCATAGTCGTCTTTGACTTGACTTAACCAACCAGGGGTCCTTTACCTTTTACCTTTGAAAGTCATGCCTGAGCTTAAAATTAGTGAATGTTGCTAGCATCCCTGGTCTTTTAGTCCTTTTCTCTTGGCTTCATTTGAACCAGGGATTGTGTGGGCAGAGTATGAATGAACTTTCCCCCCTCCCCATGTGACCTGATTTTATTTCTATTACAAATATTGAGGCACATGGCCACTCAGTGCCATCAGTATATGCAAATGTCTGGCTCATTTAAGACTATAGTGAACCTTAATTCTCAATGATGGAATTCACAGGTGGAGAATGCTTTCATTTTTATAAAACTTTATTGTTTGTAGAGGGAATCTTTGAATGAATTGATACTTTATTATACCTTTGGAGCTGTATTGTAGCTTTGTATTTTTGTCCTTCCAAGCTGTGATGCTTTGTTGTTTACATTTTTTAATACATATATTTTTTAAAAAATATGCTGTTTGCATTTGTTGTTGTTGTTAATAAATCAATAAAAGTAAAAGTAAATAAACAAATGTTGAGGATTACCCAGATAAAAGCCTCATTTTGTGCAACAGATTGGAAAACAATCCTGTCTTAAGGGTTTGTAAAAAGATGGCTAGTGAGATTTTATCTAGGAAAAAACTGATCCCAAGACGCAGCACAGGAGATTTTATGCTGCTATTACATTTCTCAAATGTTTCAATCTAAAACATTTGACTAGAAAAGTTCAAGTGTAGACTCGAGTGTTTGACAGTAGTTAATGCATGGCCATGCAGTGGTATTTCATATTGGGCAGTGAACTCTAAACCTTTGGTGGCGTTTGATCATTGACAGCCTTATGACATTTGGTATTTGTCATGAGTTTAAAACACAATGACCAAGAAACTGCCAACAAAGCAAAGCACTCAAATGTTGTGTGTGTGTGTGTGTGTGTGTGTGTGTGTGTGTGTGTGTGTGTGTGTGAATATGCTAGCTTTGGAAACAATTAAGCATATTATCATCACAGCCTGTTCTGTTCCAGGCATGGTCAAACTGCAAGGCCGGCATATAGCTTCCGGGTCATGTGGCCAGCATGACTAAACCTCTTCTGGCTTGCTGATCAGAAGGTCAGCGGTTCAAATCCCCGCGACGGGGTGAGCTCCCGTTGTTCGGTCCCTGCTCCTGCCAACCTAGCAGTTCGAAAGCACATCAAAGTGCAAGTAGATAAATAGGTACCGCTCCGGCGGAAAGGTAAATGGCGTTTCCGTGCGCTGCTCTGGTTCGCCAGAAGTGGCTTAGTCATGCTGGCCACATGATCCGGAAGCTGTACGCCGGCTCCCTCAGCCAGTAAAGCGAGATGAGCACTGCAACCCCAGAGTCGGCCACAACTGGTCAACGGTCCCTTTACCTTTTTATTCTTGTATCTTAATAATTAAACATACATTCTTGCATATCTATTTAAATTCAGTTAGTGAGATCAGTCTATACATATCAATATTTTTTTTGTTGGAACATCTTTTAATCATATATTCCTCTACACACTTCCATTCCTGTTTGAGATTTTGGTTAAATTGCATTCTAATTGTTGCCGTCATTTTTGCTAATTCAATCATTTCAAAAAAATTATGTTGCCAATCTGCCACTGCCATTCTTCTGATTTCCAATTTTTAGCAATCAATAACCTAGCGGTGGCTGTTGCATATAGAAAAATTATCTTCATGTCTTCGGGGATGTCATTTGTTACGATTCCTAAAAGGAATGCTTCCGGCTTTTTTCCACTTGTTATTCTGAACATTCTTTTCAATTCCTCATGTATATTTCCCCAATTTTTAATTTTTTTATCATAAAATTTAAAAAAAGATAAAAGTAAAACAATATTTTCATCAATGACTGCTATTACAGCATGTGAAAGGTGTCCATCAGAAAGCACTTAGCATGTGAGAATGTAACTTTGGTTCCAAGGTTGTGCATTCAGAAAGGGTAAGCAAGAATGGCAATCTGTGCTGGTCCTGTGGGTTAACTGTGAGGTGAGGTCCGAGTCCAGTCCGAGGTCAAAGGTGCAGTATGGAGGCAGTCTGTCAAAGCTGAGTGCAGGGCAGGGAGTCGGGCGAGGTCAGGAGCACCAGCAGGAAAGCAGTACAGGGTGGAGGCAGGAACAGACTACCAACAATGTTGCTTCCGCAACCTGGGACTAGGGCTGACTGGCTTTTATCTTCCCCGAGACACAGGGCAGCCCCAGTCCACAGGTGACTTGCCTCTCCTGGCCTGGAGGCGAGCACTCCTCCTGAGGGAACTTAGTTCCCTCCGTGTCTCTGCCCTGAGCCTCTGCAGCTCAGGAGAGGCTGGAGGGTTACCGGACCCAGAGGCAACCTCAGCTTCCACTGACGGGGCTGAGAGTGGAGCACCTGCAGGCAATGGGTCCTCCATCACCTCAGGAGCCAGAGCAGACTCAGCTGATGCCTGCACCTGAGGATCCGGCACAGGTGAGGACCCTTCAGGCTCATGCCCCAGCCCCAGCTCAGCTGCTTCTGGAGACGGGGACTCCTGTGCAGGCTGGGATCCCTCAGGTTCAGCATCCGAATCCGAATCTCAGGCCATCACACCATCAATTTTATTTTTGACAACAGCATTCAAATGGATTCTTTCATTAAGGTGTGGGCTCTTCAGACAGCACCAAAATCTCTCGGCAGATCTTTAATTCACTGCTGTGCCATGTGTGACATGTTTTCCATTATCCTCCAGGCTACGATCCCAGTCAAATGCCACTAAATGATTCTCCCATGTTGAGGCAAGTAAATGCTGCTGCAGATTGAGGTCTCCCAATTCTCTGTTTTTCTTCCAATTTGGTTTTGTGTCTGAGGGGGTCAGGTGGTCCAGAACTGATGCCGGAGGTATTGAAGATGTATCTGTTCTTGGTTTGTCACCCTGGCTGGTGTTGTCCTATTCAAATTGTTTTCTTTTCACCATCACCCTTGAGCCCTCGCACATCTCTATCAAGAATTGAAGTCCCATTATTTTCCTTTAAATGGAACCAAGCTTGTCAAGTGTCACATAACAGCTTACTTGGGACTGTAATTCAGGATGCTTCATAAAACAACCTACAGGAATAAGCTTAGTTTTAAGCAGAGGGTCAGCATGGTTTTAAGGGAGCCTGTTTTTCTCCTGCATTATTTTATTTTATTTAAAAAATTCAAATTCTTAAATTTTTCACAGAATAATGAAATAAAGAGGTGTGGGGTATGATAAATTAGAGGTAAAGGGACCCATGACCATTAGGTCCAGTCACGGATGACACTGGAGTTGCGGCACTCATCTCGCTCTGTAGGCTGAGGGAGCTGACGTTTGTCCACAGACAGCTTCTGGGTCATGTGGCCAGCATGACTAAGCCGCTTCTGGTGTACCAGAGCAGCACACAGAAACGCTGTTGACCTTCCTGCTGGAGTGGTACCTATTTATCTACTTGTACTTTGACATGGTTTTGAACTGCTAGGTTGGCAGGAGCAAGGACTGAGCAACGGGAGCTCACCCCGTCGCGGGGATTTGAAACGCCGACCTTCTGATTGGCAAGCCCTAGGCTCTGTGGTTTAGGCCACAGTGCAACCCATGTCCCATAATGATAAATTAACATGTGCCATTAAGGTAAGACAGGGAATATGCAGGGAAAATGATTTTGAGGAGATATGGAGGGTGTTTGTAGAATTTGCACTGTTGAAACGGAAAGGGGCCAAACTACCGCAAGAGGTGTTGAAATTTTGGAAGGTTGGATAGTTACAATGAAATGGTCTCGGGGGTTGGGTGCACATTTTTATTCTTATTTATATATGATTATTACTTTGTCAAAATTTATAAAATGATGATGATGACAATAAAAATAATAATTCACACAATGTGCTGTTAAACTACGGAATTTGCTCCCACATGACGTTGTGATGGCACCATCTGGGCTTGGCTTTGCAAAAGGATTAGGCAAATTCGTGGAGGATAAGGCTATGACTATGGCATAATGACCATGTTTTATGTCCACTGTTGGAAGTACTATGCCTTTGAATAGTAGGTGCAGGAAATCACGAGTGCTGGAAGAGCTGCCATTGCACTCAGATTCTGCTTGTGGTCTTTCCATATGCATCTGGCTGGCAGGATTTGATGGGCCTTTGGACTGATCCAGCAGTGAGGCTCTTCTTACATTAGAATCATAGACTTGTAGAGCTGGAAGGGACACTGAACATCGTTAGTCCAGCCCCCTGAAATGCAGGAATATGCAACTATTCCATATGATGATCAAACCTGCAAACCTTGGCATGATCAGCACCTTCTTCTTCTTCTTTGGCGACCCCTCGTAGCCGAGTAAGATTGTCTTCCACAAACACGGTTTTAACAGTGAGTCCGTAAGTGACTGTGGAGGTCAATTCTGGATCCACACGTCCTTCCACAGTGGGGACATTAGTTTCCAGGCAGGAGTTGATCACGGTGTGCATTTGTCAAGCGTGCCTTCCTCTTAGCACCTTTCTCCCTTGCGTCCTGAGTTTGAGTGTCTTCAAAGCCCATGACACCTTTGGTAAATGCTGTTCTCCAGTTGGAGCTCTCGCAGGCCAGTGTTTCCCAGTTGTTGGTGTTTATACTACATTTTTAAAGATTTGCCTTGAGACAGTCTTTCAACCTCTTTTGTTGACCACCAGCATTACGCTTTCCATTTTTAAGTTGGGAATAGAGTAGTTGCTTTGGAAGACGATCATCAGGCATCCACACAGCATGACCAGTCCAACGAAGTTGATGTTGAAGAATCATCGCCTCAATACTGGTGATCTTTGCTTCTTCCAGTACACTGGTATTAGTTTGCCTGTCTTCCCAAGCACCACGCTCTAAACAGCTGAGCATTCTTCCAATTGATTCTGCAAGCACCACAACCTCGCATGAGTCTAGTGAAATAGGCTCCAGAAAAACTGGAATGGGATAAACCCATGGCAGCCCATCAACTGCTGGGTATTCTCTTGGGTTCTTTCCGATCAACATCTTTGTCAACATCTGAAGGATGTTGCCTGTGCTGACACACATATAAAGCACCATCAAGCATGCTGCTCATGCAGTTCTTTGGATAAGAACATCAGAACATCATAAGAGCCTGAGTCCAGTATTCTGTTCTAACAGTGTACAACCAGATGTCCAAAGGAGGACCTGAGTGCAACAGCAACTATTCCCAATTGCAGTCCCCAGGAACAGATACAAAGCTGTCTCTGTCTTCAAGACAGGAACATAGGAAACTGACTTATATCAAGTCAGACTGCTCGTTCATTCACCTCAATATTGTCTACACTGGATATCTTCAACCGTTTCAGACTCAGGACCCACTTTTAAGCCAAACACACATTGGGCAACCTCTTAAAGTTTTACCATATATTTGGATGAAGGTGGTGCAACCCACCTTGGATTAGGCCATGACCCACTAGTGGGCATCAACTCACCACTTGAAGATCAGTGGTCCACCCTGAATAACAGCGGTTCTCCAACATTTCAGACAGAGGACATTCCCATTCCTATTTGGAGATGCTGGGCATTGATAGAGCTGATGCACATCCAAATCACAGAGAGCACCTATAGCTTCCCCATTTCCTAAGGACTGCCCCTCACCGCCATTGTCAATCCTTGCCATTTGAGAATCCGGTTAATATTTCATTTTTGTTATGTAACAAATTATGTAACCCAACATCTCCTTCCTGGAGGAGAGAAAAACCATGGACATTTGCAGCAGTTTTGCTGAGTCAAATTCACATCTGTTGCCTTGGGTTTCATGTTAATGTGTGCCAATGTTGTTGTATTTCCCCCTTTTCTTTTTCAGGGTGGTATTGTTCAGAGTTTCCCCTCCTTCTGGGAATCTGGCACACAGCCAGACTCAAAAACACGGCGCCGGCTGCAATCTTGTTTTCCAAAGCTGTCATTCCGAACGAGTGAGAAGGAAAGCCACTGGGTGCTCGCGAATGATATATGCGCTCTATTATATACAAGGGGCATGTGTTGCATCAGAATGGTGCCAGATCATCCCACACAAAACAAAGCCGACGTAATTACACCATTATACCCCTCCCCATTTCCTCTGCTGTGCAAAACAACAACAACAACAACAAAAAACGGTCTCATTAAGGTCATGGCACATATTGAGAAAATATTTATTGTCTGCAGTTGAATGAACAGACTTGTGAATGCTGCTTCAAGTGACCAAGAATTGTGAATAATTATTGCTTTTGTTTGTTTTGTGGAAGTGAGCTGTGAGCAAAAGAAGCTAGTGAGAAACAACAATGGGATAAAAATGACAACATTCTGCAAGTGCAAGAAAGCAGGTGGGGAAGGATTCAGTCTTGTAGACCAGTGGTGGTAAGACAGATTCTAAATTTTTAGGGGGTTGGACTAGATGACCCTTGAGTTACCTTCCAACCCTACAATTCTGTGATTCTACTTTGCCCTTGACTCGAACCACTGGATCCACCAGTGAGAGAAACCAGGTAGAAGGGAAGAAAACCAGATAGAATGAAAGAACAATGTACGCCTGAGCACATTTTGAGTAGGGCTTTAACTTGAAGGACGTTGAGTGGTACTTCTCCAAGACATGGCCAAACATCAAAGGAAGAAGTCTCCTCTCTCACCCCTATAATTAGTTCCATCATGTTAAGTTAGGTAAATGGGTTTTCCTTCTTTCTCCACATAGTTCAAAGGGTTGGTTCTCATGTTGCCTGATTGTCATTCATTTGGAATCTTCATCTCTGCCTCTGCGTGGTTTCGGACCAGTGTATGTAAAGGATCACCTGCTTCCACAACATCCCACATGAACTTCTCCTCCCCACAAAGTCTTTGGTATAGGTTGTGCCCCACCTTGGAATGGGTAACTCTCAATTTCGGTTTCTTTCAGGTTCCCATCTTTCCAATCTTCGGGACTCCACATTTCTGCATCGTATTGCAATTCATTTTAAGTCTCCGTGAAAATTCGCCATCATTTTCACTCGAATTTCTCCTGTTCTGCAGATTTTTATATGCAATTCTGCATATTTTTGCAACACATCCCCCCCCCCAATAATGCATTTTTAAATGTTATTTTCACTAATATGTTCATTTACAAGCACACTTTGCCCTTGTACACACTATCAGATGGATAGCTCCACTGGTAAAGCTTGAGACTCTTAATTTCAAGGTTGTGGGTTTGAACCCCATGTTGGGCAAAACAAGATTCCTGCATTGCAGGAAGTTGGACTAGATGATTTTTGTGACCACTCCCAGCTCTGCAATTCTATGATTCACCTAGAAGTAGAACTGCAATAAAATAATCAGAGAAATGAGAATTCTGAAGTATGGTTGTATCTTGGTTCACATATTAGAATCTTGGAATTGTAGAGTTGGTGTCAAGGGCTGGACTGAGCAGGAATGGTGGAGTCAACACCCCCCGCCCCTTCTCCTGAACCATCCCAAGGCCAGTATTGATTTAGAACAGTGGTTTGCAGAGGGGCATAGCCCAAGGAGCAAAGCTGGGAAATACTGGGTGAGGAACAACTAGAAGAGGGAACACCAGGAGAGAGAGAGAGAGAGCTGGCAGTTTCAGTGTCCTTGGACAGCATTCCTGACCCCCCTTTGCCTAGGACTAGATGGGCTCTGAGATTGATAGAACAGAAAGCACAGAGGCAACAAACTCAGATTACCCGACATAGGAGTGATGTAGACTAATGGGGATGGAGGTGGCAAACCCTAACTGGGAGCAACGTCATTTTTAGAGAGAGATGCAGATTCAGTGTACTTGGAAAGCATTCCTGATCTACCCCCTCCTTCACCTAGGACTTGATGGGCTCTGAGAGTGATAGAACAGGAAATGCAGAGGTAACAAGCTCAGATTACCCGACACAGGAGTGACGAAGATTAATGGGGATGGAGCTCCTGCAGCCAATCAGAAGCCATGGAAGCCCTGTCGGATGTTTGGGCTCCAAAAGAATCACTTCTAGGTTTGCAGCGTTCGGGAGCCAAAACATCCGAGTTCCAGGGTGTTCGGGATCCAAGGTATGACTGTAAACATATATTTTTTTGTTTGCAGTTTTGTCAGTGGTATCTTTTCCCTGGGTTGAGTCCTCCCTGCCCCCATCCTTGGATTACTCATGTGGGTGACTCCTGTCAGTCATAGTTATGAGCAGGGCTGCCTTACCCTACTTGTGTTACTCCTGTTCTTGTTGAACTACAACTCCCATGATTCCTGAACACTGGCTGTGTTGGCGGAGTTTAATGTGAAGACATCAGGTTGGGGAAGGCGGACATCATTACTGAGGGCAAATGAAGTCAACTGAGAGAAGGCAATGCCGAACAATTAGAAGCAATAGTAAAAAAAAGTTTGCCAGAAATAATGAACCCAGCAATACATAAAGATATAATCAGCCCAACCCCAAATAGTGAGCAGTTTTTATTTACTCTTTCTCTCCTAACTTAAATTTACAGTCACGGTAAGACCAAACTAGCAGGTGGTATAAAAAGGTCAGACTGAGGCAAGATAAAAAAAGATATACGTGGCTGCTCTTTTGAAAGGTTCCTTGAATATGAAGAAATGATACTTTTGCAATAGCTGCTTCATGCATAAATGAAAAGTTTAAATCAATACTGTTCATTTTTCCCCCAAAAAAACAACCAACTATAAATTGCACACTGCTTTCTTCCAGAGCAAGGAGTTTTAACAGTATTTTTATTGTTCCCTGTTTCATAAGAAACATTGTGCGTGTTGCCTCCTATTTAACTATAATCTGCTTTCAGCAAAGAGAAAATGCCAGTCCCCATATCCACCTGCCACTATCAATTGCAATTTTGGTTGAATGCCCAGCAAAAGAGGGTGGTTTTTTTTTTAAAAAAAAAACCCAAACAAACACACAAACAGCAAGGCAAGAGCTACCTGAACATAATAACCCAAAATGAGTGCCTGGAGTTATTCCAAGTTGGAATTCACTAGTATTATGGGCTTTCATTCTAACTAGTAAGGAGGCAAAACATAGAGTAGAGTAGAGTAGAGTAGAGTAGAGTAGAGTAAAATAAAATAAAATAAATAAAATAAAATAACATACAGTGCCTAGGAAAACTTTCTTTCTCTTTTTATTAAGTAGCACTCCTGAATGGTGGTGTGGAATCTTGAGAGATGCTTTCAAGTGACAAATGCTAGCTCGTGGTTTGTTCACTTATAATATTTAGTATTCCATCTTTTCTTCCATGATGAGACTCAATGTGGTGCGGGCATCTGGGTCCAAGATGGGTCTTTCATCTGGGCAATGGCCAGACCCAGCACAGCTTGCACCTTTCTACTAGGTGTCAGATGTAAAGGGCTTCGTTCTCCATCACCTTCAGTGGTCAGCTCCAAAAGGGATCCAGATACTGACAAGTGAGAGCTAGAAAAAGCAGGGTGCTCCTCCTATTCCAGGTTCCAGGCATCCATTCCCTCCAAGCAGGGCGTCCCATGCCCTGCATGTTCCATTTTTCTTTCCAAACATTCTATGGCTAATGAGAAAGCTTAGCATAATAGAATTGTAGAGCTGGAAGGGAAGCTGAGAAGTCATGTATAAGGTAAGCAATAAATGTTGGAAATGTAAAGAGAAGGAAGGAACATTTTATCATATGTAGTGGGAATGTAAAAAGGTGGAAAACTTCTGGGAAATGATATACAATGAGATGAAAAAAAATGTTGAAATATACATTTATTTAAAAAAACCAGAAGCATTTTTATTGGGCACTGTAGGGGATGATATAAATAAAAATGATTGTAAGCTGTTTTTATACGCAGTGATGGCAGCAAGAATATTATTGGCACAAAAATTATTGGCACCCTAGTGGTCCCAGGCCCTAAGGAAGTTAGATTGGCTTCAACCAGAGCCAGGGCCTTTTCAGCACTGGCCCCAACTTGGTGGAACGCTCTGTCTCATGAGACCAGGGCCCTGCGGGATCTGATCTCTTTCCGCAGGGCCTGTAAGACAGAGTTGTTCCGCCTGGCCTTTGGATTGGAGCCAATTTGATTCCCTCCGTCCCCCTTTTCCTTTTTCCTTTTTTCTTTTCCTTCTCCTGCAATGAGGCTCCATTTTAATATTTTAATGTTCCATTATTTTAATGTATTTTATTTTTGTTTTTAAGTTGTAATCACTCATCTTGTTTTTATTATTGCTTGTAAGCCGCTCTGAGCCCAGCCTTGGCTGGGGAGGGCGGGGTATAAATAAAAATTTATTATTATTATTATTATTAAAAATGGAAGCAAGAAGAATTACCGACAAAAGAAGATTGGAGGATGAAACTGATGGACTATGCAGAATTAGATAAACTAATGGGAAGAATCTGAAACCGGCGGGACCAGAGATTCACAGAAGATTGGCGTACATTTATGGACTATCTGAAAAGTAATTGTGATGATCAGATTACATTTGTAGGTTTGCAGGAAGTTTTGTGAGGTGAATAATTTGAATTATTGCATAACTGGATGAAAAGGAAGACGTTGTTTAAGATAATTAAAGGCAATATGAATTTAAGAAATGTAGAAGAAATCATAAAAATGGGGGATCATCAGAGGTGCTGATGGAAGTTCAAAAGATTGTATAAGATGTGACATTTTGTGGTATGTATGACAATTAATATGTTTTAAAATGAATAAAAATTATTTTTTTAAAAAAGAGAGAGTCATGTAGTCTAACCCACTCCATGAAAAGATGCTCATGCAAGGAAGGAGTACCCACCACCTTCCAATGGAGTTCGTTCCACTAATCAAACGCTCTTAAAATCAGAAAATTCTTCCTGATGTTTCATTGGAATCTCCTTTCTTTTTTTTAAAATAATATTTATTAAAGTTTCATAAACAATCAAAAGCTTCAAAATTTAAACATAGAATACAAAAACCAAAAAAGCTACAAAAATGAGAAAATACAAAACAAAACACATAGAGGTACACAATAGAGAACAGTTAACAGAATAGAAAAAAAGAAGAAAAAACACCAAAAAAACAAAACAGAAAAAAGATTAGTATTTACATATCTTATATTTCATTCACTAGTTTCTTGACCTCCTCACACCTCCCTTTTTGTATTCCAGTTCAGATATTTAGTTCAGCAAATCCTTACCCTCTATCATTTATCCTTACTCAACATCTTAACCTATAATAAATATATATTTTCCACCATTACCAATCCATATTTACATATTCTTATTAATCTTTTAACCAACACCGCTTGTTTTCAATCCAACATCCCTTTAACATTCATTAATTTTACAGTATTTCTGTAGATAGTCTTTAAATTTTTTTCCATTCTTCTTCCACCGCCTCTTCTCCCTGGTCTCGGATTCTGCCAGTCATTTCTGCCAATTCCATATACTATATCACCTTCATCTGCCATTCTTCCAGGGTGGGTAGATTGGAATCTCCTTTCTTGTAACTTGAATCCTTAGTTCAGTTCCTACCCTCCAGATCAGGAGAAAATAAGCTTGCTCCGTCTTCCACACAACAGCTCTTCTGATATTGTTATATCTCCTCTCAGTTTCCTCTTTTCCAGGCTAAACTTCCCCGGCCTCCTCAATCATTCCTCATAAGGTTTGGATTCTAGACCCTTTATCATCTTTATCATTATTATCATTATTTATTAAATTTGTAGACCGCCCTTCATCCTAACCGCCACAAAACCCACCACAAAATACATAATAAAAATGAACAAGAACAACCAAATCAATAACAACCCCTCCAAAAAAAAAACATGTAAAAGGCCATAGAATGTTAATCAGCCCAAGGCCTGTTTGAAGAGGAACGCATTCCGATCTTATATTGCTGCTTTCCACAATCTTAATTAATGTCAGTTACATTTCAGTGATAATAATAATCTCTTAATCAACAGCTACATAATTAATGATTTCCATTTGTGATGTTACAATATATAAATTTATAAAGCTTTGTGTGAGGAACTCAAACTATGTTCTTTATTCTGCCCTGCATGTGAAAACTGTTATATCCAAGGAGATTCCTTCTGTCTATATATATGGTGTTGTCTCTTTCATTTCCCAGCTGTTGTTTTCTCACATCATGGCTTGGGGCGGAACTGAATCTTGAAGTTTCTCAAAGGCCTTATCTCTCCGTCCCTTGCTTCGATGTCTCAGAACAGGCGATAGTCTGCTAGAAACCATTCTGTCTCACCAATAAAACATGTTGCAGATCTTCGCCATTTCCCCCTCAGCCTAGGAAAAGGTGGGCAGTTTTTGAACACGCTGAAGGTTTAATACTCCTTTCCAACTCCCAAAATCTCTGCAGCGTTCTTATCACAGTCCCCAAATTCTTTTCCTTCCAGCCAGAGAGGTACGGCCCAATTAAACTTTATCACTCATAGCCTCCCTGCCTCCCACATTCCGTGCCAGAGCAAGAGCCAGGAACCAAGACAAACTGCAAGTGAAGCCCATTCCCCCTATCCCTGGAGGGAATTTGCAAGGATGATTTACCCTCTGTAATCCTTGTTTTTTGTTTGCTGATGATCCCCAACTGTCATGGGGGCTGCCTCCATTAAGGCAGATGGGACCGGAAGCCCAAATTTGTGTCACTTTATTACAGAAGAGCTTATGAAGGGCAGGGAGGTCCCCAGTAATACCAACCACAAAAGTGGTGGTAAGATGAATTTGTTAATCTTAAATTTAATAAAAGTGGGGGAAACACCCCACCCCACCCCCACTGCTGCCAAATCTTCATCTCCAGGGATCATCTTCGGCTTTTAATTGAAGGATAAGAGACGTGAAAGATAAGTCTTTCCCGTTGTCATGGCAACTGGGCGCTGTGTGTTGATTTCCCATTTTTAAGGGGTTATTTTTTATTATTGTTGTTGCCCGTCTCCTCTTGGCACCGTGAACTTTGATTGCTATGGTAACACCTGAGATGTGCTTTATTCCATCCCCACTGGCAGTTTCCTCTCAAGGAGGCTATTTTGCTTGTGATTTTGCAAGGAAACTGAGGAAAGTGTTATAGGAACTTCCTGCAAGCTGTTAGGTGCCATGGGTGGCGGTGGGGAAACATCTCCACCCCTGTAAAGAGAGATATAAGGTCTAGGGGAGGGGCATCCTCAATGGACACCAATTTGATTTTGTTACACAGCTCCTTAGTTGGAATAAACTCTTGAAGGAATACTGCCAAATCACACCAGCTGAGTGCAATGGACTATCCCAACATCCCACCTGGAACAAAACAGATCTTTTCATATCTCAAACGAGATTAGCATTTTTTTGCCCATAGGTTCCTAGCACACACCCAACACACTCCTTTCTTTATTTTAAATACGTTTTATTAGGTTTTATAGAGAAAAACACAAAGCTTGATATCAAATATCTTTCCCCCTTTTTTAAAAATCTGAACTAAGGCTTTGATCTAAATACAAGAAAAGAATGAACAAGAAAAAGTGCCGAGAAAGGAGTAGGAAAAGGAAAAGAGAGAAATATAGAAAAAAGAGTAGAAAAGAGGTTAAAAGTGAAAGATAGAAAAAGCAAATTCAGAAAGCAAAGAACTTTCGATTCTTCATTTGTCCGCAATATATATATTGTAAACAATATATTACTTTGTCCCCAATATGCTCCTTTCAAAACCACTGTCAATATATGACAATGTCAATGCTATACAGTGTTTGCTTATTTTGACATCTCTATCCTGCCTCGGGGATATACTCAACTAAGTACTGCTCAGAGTAGAAATTAAGGGACCTAAGTTAAGTCACCTGCACTAATTTCAATGATTCTGCTTTCAAGGAAACTTCATCCTAGGTAAAGGAGGTGCAGTTGGAGTCAGTCCGTTGCTGTACACACAAAGAGACCCTTGCTTTAAATGTGCAAACAGAAAGGTGAGGCAGAATCTGAACTGGTTCACCGAGTACCCTGGTTTTCTTTCCCCCTTCTAAGAGATTGCCTTGTTATTTCAGAGGCAGCTGCACTCTGGTCTTCTTGCTCCACTCGAACGAGTCGATCAGTCGCCACGAATGCAGCTCCTGTGCTCATAAAGCCTAAATGAAAAAAGCACCTTTTGAAGAGATGGACATGTCACTTCAAAGCCAAATCCACTTTCTCTTAGCACTGATGACTGCCAAATAGCCATGGGTGTGAGAGAGAACAGCGGGGTTGTTGGCAAGGAAGAGAGCAGAGTACATGACTTGCGATGAATGATGTGCGTTCACCTCCACCTGAAAGCAACCACGCAAGCGACAGATTCCCTGTCTGATACTCCTGCAGGAAGGGGGGAGAGTTGCAGCCAGTATGGAGGACTTGCTTCCATCTAAGACCCCCCCCCCCTTAAGCTGAAAATGACCTGCAGAGCATCATTTCCTGGCAGAGATAATGGGGCCTCTAGTCTTCAAACTATTATATGTGTCTCCATGCATTACTGTGATGAGATGTTGGTTTAATTCTTCCATTTTGGACTTAATATACTTCATGAGTGCTACTGACGAAAAATCTAAATAGTTGGGAATGAGAGAGTTCTGGGCAAAGCTGGCAACAGTTGCCAAGGGAACCAGAACATTGCAAAAGTGGCAGTTGGGGCAGTTGGGCCGGAGAAGAAGAGGAGGAGGAATGGTTGTGGCAATGAGGAAGAAGGAGGTGTTGTTGTGAGTTTGTGAAGTACATCCTGGGTGGGGTGGGGGTGGGAAGACTGGCAACTACAACCTAAGATATCTGTCTCACTCTGTCTAACGGTAGGGATGACTCTGCAGATACCTTCCTCTTGTGTGCTTTAGACACAAAAGAGCCCACCTTCTGAGCATAAAGGATTCTTTGCTCAGGAGCATTTTGCATCTAAGAGACTCCCTAAGGAGCAGGTACTGGCAAACCCCATGTGTTTCTCTATTGAGGGAACTCTAGCAATGGGTCCCAGTTCACAAGTCCCTCTATATAGCAAAACATGCCTTGATCTCTGTTTTTCATCACTCTCTAGATCAGAAGGGCCATAGCTCAGTGATAGCGCATCTGCTTTGCATGCAGAAGGTCTCAGGTTCAATCCCCAACATCTCCAACTGGGACAAGACTCCCCGTCTGAAATCCTGGAGGGCTGCTGCCAGTCAGAGCAGACAATACTGAACTGGATGGACCCATGGTCTGATTCAGGATAAAACAGCTTCCTCTGAAGGTTCTCCACATTGCTCAAGGCCCACAACCTTCCATGACATACCAGTTTAACATCATTATTTGCCAATATCTGTATATGGTCCGTGAAGCGGAACAAATTCCAAATGGATTTTATCAGTCATCCTCTCAAAGCTGACATTCTGCCACGATTAGAACTCCTTAGCTAATACACAGAATGAGATGAGGGACTCGTTCTCGGGCGAGACAGCCTATGAACTGCATACCTAAAATAATCCTCAACCACCGCTGGAGGGAAATGGATACTAAACCTGTTGCAAAAGATATGGATTTCTGTCTTATTATTTATACAGCACCATCAGAACGCATTGAATTTTACAGTGTTCAAGTATCTGCTGCAGGATGCTGCCTGACCCTGGAAGGGCTTTCTCCACGTGACTTGATCTCACCAAATTGGCCCAAATCACATTGGGTTTGTGCCAAATCCTGTATGCGGTCTTACATTTCAGTGCCTCTTTCTCCCAATACACACAATTCAAAATGCAATTTCACCCAACGTAGACATGTTTTCCAAAGCAATTCCCCCCCAATTGATGCATTTTATACAGCAGTATATGCCTTCGTACGCAGACCTCACCCTCGTACACGCCGACCGGCTGCAAAATTCAGAGAAGTGCAAACTTCAAGAGGTGGATGTGCTGTGGTTCTTGTACTGTTTCAGAAAGTCGGCTCAATACATTTCGGCGCCTGAGGCAAAGCCCAAGATCTACAGTGGGACCTGCTGCCTCTGTGTATTTTGCCACCTGAGGCTGTCATCTCACCTTTCGTGATGGGTGAGCCAGTCCTGGAATTAACTACATTTTCGGTAACATGCAACCTAAATTAAATTCCCCCCACAACCCTACTTATGAATGAATGAATGCAAATCGACTTAAAACAACTGGTTGGTCCGTCCCCTGAGGCTGTGTGGTTTGCCCAAGTTTTCAGTTGATTCAGCACAGTTGCATCTCGCCCCACCAATTAAAAATGCACGTGTGAATATTGTCCATTGATAAAACCCTGAAAATTCAGTCATCCTGATGCAATCATGTTTCTAAAACTTTACAGTCCTTTGAGAGGGTCGACAAGCATATAGATTGATTCGGTTGACATGGTGTACTTCAACTTTCAGAAAGCTTTTGTTTTTTAAATTTTTAATAAATGAAAATTATTTACAAAAATGCATATGGGGGGAATTGCTTGGGAAAATGTGGGCATTAGTCAACAGTGCATACAAAAACATGTTTGTTCAGAGAAACTCACACCTAAAATGTGAATGAATATTTGTGAAGATTATTTATGTGGTGGGGGGGAGGCAAATTGCCGCAGAATCTGTAGAACTGAATTTAAGCATAGAAAAATGAGAAGCAGAGAGGAATGAAATTGACGGATTATTCCTTCCCTAGGCCACCTCACCATTTGTAATTCTCTTCACCCCCTTGCAGCAAAAATAAAATATCACCTTTCCACCCAGCAGCTGATTCTGCCACCACCAAACAAATAGTGTGAACTTGTCTCTGCATTTATCCATCTCATAAGGATAGAGATGACACCTCGTTGGACCTCACTGGACAGAGGGGATGAGTTGTGAGAAAGTTCAGGAGACTGAAAATACGGACGAGGGAAGTGTGAAGCCTCAGTATTCTCCTGACAAATGGATGTAGGCAGAGGCAAAATTCGGCGTGCTGTTTACTGAAGCAGGCAAGAGGGGGGGGGAATGCATTTCAATTGGTCAATTTAGCTGTAACATGTTGGCTTCAAACCATCTCATTTTTCTCTTAATATACACACACAGACTTTTCATTTCAGCACTTAAGAAAGATCAAGGACTCGTGAAGCCGGGCTCTTAGGAGCTGATGCACAAATGAAAACTGTCTCATCGAAGCCATTTCTGACCTTGTGTATTTATAGGAGGCCAGGCAACATGCCCTTTCAAGCCACAGTTTTGAAACCTTGCTTGGCTTACGATGCTAGGAAAGCACAGCAGAACAACACTACTTTACATCGGATTTGATGTTGCCAGCATGGATGGCAGCAAATTGCAATGGGACTCTCACTTGGGAAATCTGTGGAGATACAGGCAAGGCCCCCCAAAAGAGTTACATAGTCCCAGGTCAAGGAATTGTGCTAGCCTTGGGAGAACACAGTACTCCCCACATGCTTTGAACAACAAAAGACACTCTATGGGGTTCAGGATTGACAGAAAGCATTTTTAACTTTGTTGCTGTTGTTTAGTCGTGTCCCCATGAACTTCATGACCCCATGGACCAGAGCACGCGAGGCACTCCTGTCTTCCACTGCCTCCAGCAGTTTGGTCAAACTCATGTTGGTAGCTTTGAGAACACTGTCCAACCATCTCGTCCTCTGTCGTCCCCTTCTCCTTGTGCCCTTCATCTTTCCCAGCATCAGGGTCTTTTCCAGGGAGTCTTCTCTTCTCATGAGGTGGCCAAAGTATTGGAGCCTCAGCTTCAGGATCTGTCCTTCCAGTGAACACTCAGGGCTGATTTCCTTCAGAATGGATAGGTTTGATTTTCTTGCAGTCCATGGGACTCTCAAGAGTCTCCTCCAGCACCATAATTCAAAAGCATCAATTCTTCAGCGATCAGCCTTCTTTATGGACCAGCTCTCACTTCCATACATCACTACTAGAGCCAGTGTGGTGTAGTGGTTAAGAGTGGTAAACTTGTAATCTGGTGAACCAGGTTCGCACCTCCGCTCCTCCACATGCAGCTGCTGGGTGACCTTGGGCTAGTCACACTTCTTTGAAGTCTCTCAGCCCCACTCACCTCACAGAGTGTTTGTTGTGGGGGAGGAAGGGCCGCTTTGAGACTCCTTCGAGTAGTGATAAAGCGGGATATCAAATCCAAACTCCTCTTCTTCTACTACTACTGGGAAAACCATAGCTTTAACTATATGGACCTTTGTCGGTAAGGTAATGTCTCTGCTTTTTAAGATGCTGTCTAGGTTTGTCATTGCTTTTCTCCCAAGAAGCAGGCGTCTTTTAATTTCGTGACTGCTGTCACCATCTCCAGTGATCATGGAGCCCAAGAAAGTAAAATCTCTCACTGCCTCCATTTCTTCCCCTTCTATTTGCCAGGAGGTGATGGGACCAGTGGCCATGATCTTAGGTTTTTTTTTAACTTAGGGGTTCCCAAACCTGGCTCTCCAACTGTTTTTGGGTCTACAACTCCCATCATCCCTAGCAAGCAGGACCAGTGGTCAGGGATGATGGGAATTGTAGTCCAAAAAAGACTATCCTCTCTATTATATAGTCCTCTATGAAGAGCTGTCTGAAAACAACCCCTTCCTCATTTAATCCCCACAATAAACCCTGTTTATTGGGCTGCAGCTGGCCCAATAAGATCACCCAGTGAGCTTTGTTGCAAAGTGGGGATTCAAACCCTGGTCTCCCAGGTCCTAGTCTGGAACTCTGACCTCTGCACCATGCCTGCTCTGCTACTTTCACTATGAAGAAGAAGCTGTCAAAATGATCATGGCAAATAACAATAGATGATGTTCTTTGGGAAGGGAGAGAATTGGAGTCAAGGCCATGGGTAGAGCATAAATGTCTTTTCTGGGATCATTTTCGACTGGATGAGGCTGCTTGTTCCAGTCCAATTGACTATTGATTGGCTGGGCTTTTAACAAAAGCCTGTATATTATTCACTTGGTTACTTCAAGAGGCAGAATGTCAGTAGCTGTCTAGGAAACAAGAGCAGCATGGTGATGTTCTCGTTACCAGGACACCAGCCAGCGCTGCAGGGGCCTATTTCCTAGCAAAAGTCATTATAGACCGACACTGACAGCTGGAGTCTGAATAAGGGAAGGAGGGATGAAAAGCCAGTTTCTGCGGCTGCCTCTCTGACAAGGCAGGCTGGGGCAGAGTGTGTGTATATGTTTGGGTCCAAGGAAGATCGATGGAGAGGGTGAGGCAGTGGCGTGCTTTGCCCAGAAGGGGGAGCCCGGGGCCAGACACCACCACTGGCTTTTATGATTGATGGTGTGTTTTCGTTTTTGACCATAAACCTCCTTGTGTTTCCTGGACCAGGGATGGGGAAGCTGTGGTCCTCCAGACATCGTCGTTCTACTCCCATCAGCAACCTCCCAGTCAGCACGCCCAATGGCTAGGGATGGTTGGAGCTGTAGCTCAGTAACATCTGGAGGGCTGCAGGCCCTGTCTTAGAAAAAAAGTCAGGATATCCATTTTGAAAATAAAGCAATCTCCTTTCCAGCTGAGTCTTGCACCGTTCTGCAAATGTCTAGCAGGTATCTTGCAGGTCTTCCAGTATTGAGCGAGGACCGTCCAGGTCTGAGGCTGGGAACCTGCTCTTTTGCCTTTCTTTCTCCATGATATATTTTGGAAATCAGCTGAAAGGTTGCGTATTCAGAGAACTTTGCCTGAAAGGTATTTCAAAATCTTTTCGTTAAATCCATAGGCCGAAAGGCTGCATTTTCAGAGAGCTTTATCTGAAAGGTATTTCGAAATCTTTTTGTTAAATCCCCAGAACAATATACATAAGGGCCCCACTCTGCGAACGTTTGCTATGCAAAAATTCACTTATTCAAACACGAGGAATTAGCACCCAAACCTTGTTATACACAACACAGATTCAGATATCTGAAAAGAGCATTTTGCAGGTTGGCTGAGGAATGGAGGGAGGGAGGGGAGCAATTGGACAAACCAGAGAGCATGTTTTTCAGGGTTTTGCTTTGCTGGGGGGATGTGTGTGTCAAAATTCCATGATTGGGAACGCATTAAAAAAATTCTCATAGAAATCAATGGGATTTGTGGTCTCATTTTGCAAACACTCACCTAACAAACCATTTCCAGGAATGTTTGGTGAGCAGGACTGGCATGTAGATAACAGAGCCTATGCACATGCCTACTCTAAAAAAATCTCCTGTGAGTTCAGCTGAAGGAGGCTAGCTAAATGTGTACAGGATTGCAGTCTAAGAGTGCAGTACTAAGCAAGGTGAGAGGAGCGATTCACCACCACTTATTTATTTTTATTTAATTTATTTATTGAATTTATATACTGCTCTATACCCGGAGGTCTCAGGGCAGTTCCAAAGCCTTCGACAGGTAGGTAAGACAGGTAAAAATGTAAAATGAAACAGCCCCAGTCAAACACAGGGTTAAGTGCAAAGAAACCTCTCTCTGCATATAATTGAATTAAAAACTATCCAAGGTTCCATTGCAAAAAGAACTTCATTCATGTTCCGTTGCTATTTTTTTTTATACACCACTTTTCACTAGGAAAAGGGACGCAGGTGGCACTGTGGGTTAAACCACAGAGCCTAGGACTTGCCAATCAGAAGGTCGGCAGTTCGAATCCCCGCGACGGGGTGAGCTCCCATTGCTCGGTCCCTGCTCCTGCCAACCTAGCAGTTCAAAAGCACTTCAAAGTGCAAGTAGATAAATAGGTACCACTCTGGCGGGAAGGTAAACGGTGTTTCCGTGCGCTGCTCTGGTTCGCCAGAAGTGGCTTAGTCATGCTGGCCACATGACCCGGAAGCTGTTTGCCAGCTTCCTCAGCCAATAAAGCGAAATGAGTGCCGCAACCCCAGAGTCAGCCACAACTGGACCTAATGGTCAGGGGTGCCTTTACCTTTACCTTTCACCAGAAAAGAGCTTTGTAAGTGGTTTAGAAAGCAAACACAAAAAGGAATATGTAAAACAATAATATATATATATATATATATATATATGCAGGTTTTGGTGTCTTCGGGTGTCTTCCCGTGTAAGAGTTGGGGTGTCTAGGCGACGTTTCGACGAGGTCTCACTCGTCATCTTCAGGCTGGTGCTTTCGGCTTCTTGTTACTAGAACAGAGCAGGATCTCAGTGTTTGAGTTCCTATAAATACTGTTGAGGGGGTGTGGTGTATAGCCTCCAACGTTCTGGGCAGAGAGGGAGTTCCCAGGTTAGTGTGCCTTTTCTTCTTTTGTTCCTTAATTACTTGAGGGATATCTTGAGTGATTTCTTGAGTGATATTCTGAGTACCACTTAGGAGGGTCATTAGGTGTGGATTAGTTGCTAAAGCTTTCGTGTCTTGACCTCTTGAGCTTGTTAAGAGTTTTTCTGAGAAGATGGCTGTACTGCACTTAGTTGTGCTCTGGCTTGGCTTCGTGTATAGGGGCGAGCTGTGGTTTTGTGCCCTGTGCCAGCCAGATCTGTGTAGGGATTGCAGGGGGGTGCAGCATCCGGAGGTGCCACTATGGTTTGGCTACTGGATGGTGTCTGTACTTTATCTGTGGAGAGGGTCTGGGTTTGGGTCTGGTGTGGTTGATTGGAGATGGCGTTCTGTGTGTCTCTGGTTCTGGTGTCGGTTTTTGTGGGGAGGGCTAATTTCCAGATGTCTGGCAGGCGGGACGTGTCGTCACGCTTGTTCATGTTGTGAGGGTGTTTCTCTATCTCGATGGCTTCCATGATTATTCTCTTGTGGTGATGTTCCATGTTAAAGAGCAATTTGGAATCTGCAAAATTAATTTCGTGTCCTGTTTCTTTCATGTGTTGGTAAAGAGAGGAAGTTTTTTCTTCTTTTTTGACGGCATTCTTGTGTTCTGCGATACGTGCATTTATTCGTCTGTTTGTTTGTCCAATGTACGTGGCTGGGCAGACTTTGCAGGGTATTTCATAGACCCCTTGGTTTTCTAACTGGATTTTATCTTTTGGGTTTCTGAGGATATTGGCTATTACCATAGTGGCACCTCCGGATGCTGCACCCCCCTGCAATCCCTACACAGATCTGGCTGGCACAGGGCACAAAACCACAGCTCGCCCCTATACACGAAGCCAAGCCAGAGCACAACTAAGTGCAGTACAGCCATCTTCTCAGAAAAACTCTTAACAAGCTCAAGAGGTCAAGACACGAAAGCTTTAGCAACTAATCCACACCTAATGACCCTCCTAAGTGGTACTCAGAATATCACTCAAGAAATCACTCAAGATATCCCTCAAGTAATTAAGGAACAAAAGAAGAAAAGGCACACTAACCTGGGAACTCCCTCTCTGCCCAGAACGTTGGAGGCTATACACCACACCCCCTCAACAGTATTTATAGGAACTCAAACACTGAGATCCTGCTCTGTTCTAGTAACAAGAAGCCGAAAGCACCAGCCTGAAGATGACGAGTGAGACCTCGTCGAAACGTCGCCTAGACACCCCAACTCTTACACGGGAAGACACCCGAAGACACCAAAACCTGCATTCCTGTACCCGTGAAAATCTACGAAAGCATATATATATATATATATATATATATATATATATATATATATATGTAACATCAAGCTCCATAACATGGAATTTCCCTGATTCAATACATACTCTCAGTATCCACATCTACTAATGCAACTGTACAACTGTACCTCGATCAACCTATTCTCACAGGCTCTCAACAATTACAGATCCCAACAATCCCCTGGGTACATTTACAAAGGCTGCACTACAATACTAGCAGCCTATCGCTGTGAGGCTAAAATCACATTTAATCTAGGACAGGGGTCAGCAAACTTTTTCAGCAGGGGGCAAGTCCACTGTCCCTCAGACCTTGTAGGGGGCCGGACTATATTTTGAAAAAATAATAATGAATGAATTCCTATGCCCCACAAATATCCCAGAGATGCATTTTAAATAAAAGCACACATTCTACTCATGTAAAAACACGCTGATTCTCAGACCATCCACGGGCTGGATTGAGAAGGCAATTGGGCCGGATCCATCCCCCGGGCCTTAGTTTGCCTACCCATGATCTAGGACTATGCAACATTTATGTACCAGCACAAAACAGAAACGACAGCCGTTGGCCAGAATAGATGTAAAACAACAACCAAAAAACCCAGAAAGGAGTGTGGAGGACAGGGAGATCACATGCTTAGAATGTGTGAATGGGATGGAAGTCTAAGAGGAACACAGGTGGCACTGTGGTCTAAACCACCGAGCTTCTTGGGCTTGCCGATCGGAAAGTCGGCGGTTTGAATCACCACAACAGGGGGAGCTCCTGTTGCTCTGTCCCAGCTCCTGCCAACCTAGCAGTTCAAAAGCACACCAGCACAAGTAGATAAATAGGTACCACTGCGGTGGGAAGATAAAGAGCGTTTCCATGTACCCTGGCTTCCATTACGGTGTCCTATTGCACCAGAAGTGGTTTAGTCATGCTGGCCACATGACCCGGAAAGCGGATAAAAGCCGGCTCCCTTGGCCTGAAGCGAGATGAGTGCCACACCCCATAGTGACTGGACATAACTGTCCAGGGGTCCTTTACCTTTTCTTTTTTTACCTAACAGTGCGATCCCATGCATACCCATCAACTTCAATGAGATTTGCTCTCAAATAAGAGGGAACAGGGCTCCAGTTTAAATAAAATGTATAATAGAAGCGTTATTCTATCTGACTTCCTCTTTCAAGGACTCTGGGCCAATAGTTGCAACTGACCATTCAACAGCAGCTCCCCATCAAACACATTTTACAATTAAGCAAGTTGAACAGGGTATTATGTAATACAAATATTTCACACACAAAAATCTGGTTTTGAGGGGAATGGCGCTGTTTTTAACTGAAGGCAGCTGTAAATACATCTCCTTAAGGGATTAATTGTGGCAGGTAGAAATCTGGTTTCTATCAGGAGGGTCAGGGGGAGGGTGACCTGTAATGACATAAAAAGGACCTGCTGGATCAGGTTATTGGTCCACCTAGACCAGCTGTGATGGCCTGGGACTCGGGCTCGGACTCAGAACCAGAGGAGACTCAGTCTGCCCCAGATCCTTTGCCTCAGGCATCATCTAAACCAAGTCTGAAGAGTCCCAGTCTGCACAGGTTCCCCTGCAACAAACCCCAGCTGGGCCGAGTCAGGGGCCTGAGCCTGCCCTGGCTCCAGATGCGGGGATGACCTCGTTGCTGACAGCTGGGCCATCACTTACAACTGCTCCACTACCAGTTTGGTCAGGGGAGGCTGAGGCGGCCTCTGGGTCTAGTAAACCACCGACGTCTCCCAAGCTGCAGAGACTGAGGTCTGAAAGAAGGAGAGACCTGAGTACTCGCAGGAGGAGTGCTCGCCTTTGGGCGAGACAGGGAGGTGAGTCGCCAGGGGATCAGGACCGGCCACTACCCCGACAAACATAAAAGGCTGTCGGACCCCGCCCCAGGTTGCGGGAGCAACATTGCTGTATGCTAAAGATCCTGTACCTGTCCTTGCCTGGTTTCCTGCCTCGTGTCCTGCCTTGGCCCTGTCGCACAGACTCCTAGTGGAAACTTTGGATTCTGGACTGATCCTGGACCACATTTAATGGGTTACCCCTGAGCCCAGCACACCAGCATCCTCTTCTCACATTGGCCACCCAGATACCTCTGGAAACCCACAACAGAGGCGGGTTTAGGGCACCGTGACCAGTTCTGCTGCACTGGCCGCTGAGCCTAGGGGGTGCCACAGGCTGTTTTCAACCATGTTGTAGTGAATTGAGCAAAATGGAAGGCAAGAGGCAGGGAGGGGGGACAGACCAAATTTTGGCCTCGCACAGGGTGCTGCTGAAATTCAAAAGACCAAAGTCTGCCCCTGCCCACAAGCAGGATCTGAGCACGAAAGCCCTCTCCCCAGAGGCATTGCTGATTCCAGCTGTGGAAGCAGAGCACAGCTACTAGTAGCCATCAATAGTCTTCTCCTCCATGAATTCATTGGTCCTTTTTTCAAGCCATCTAGACTGGTGGCCACCCCTACCTTCTGTGGGAGCAAATTCCATCGCTTAACTCTGCGCTGTTTGAACAGGTCCTTTTAAAATCTGTCCCAAATCTTCCAGCGTTCAGCTTCCATGAGTTCTGGTGTTTACGAGAGGAGGAGGGAAAAAACCGCACATTTCTCTATCCATCTGTTGTGCGCAGTGGTTCAGCTCAGGGACAATTCCCCCATCTCATCTGCTGTTTGTGCAAGCTAAACCAAATTTGCTCCCATCTCCTTATTTGCATTGTGATGCCCCTCATTGCCCCCTCCAAATATTATTGCATGTTATTCCTGTGCTCATCCACGGGCACCATATGCCTTACCACTGCCCATCTATGAGCATCCTGCCTGAATGAATGATGCACTCCATCTCTCTGTTCCTCATTTGACTAGGGCAGTTTGGGCGTAATCTAATTGTGCTGTGCTAACCTCATTTGGTTTTGTTGCCCGAGTCCTTCCTCTCGTGCTGCTATTCAGAGCCTATTCATTTCAACATGTGCAGTTGAAGATAAATGACCTTCTGCGGTCAGAGGGTGAATATAAAGGAGCAAGATCGTGGTGGGAAATGCCTGAGTGCCAATGCAAGAAAGAATGAAAAACGTAACCGTGTCATATATATTATATGTGTTGGATATTCTGTGTGTGTGAGAGAGAGAATCATTTGTTCCAGAAACAGAGCAGAACAGAGAAGAAGTTTCAGGAAGCAGCAGAAGGCTGAGATTGTTTTGTCCGTGCAAGGACATTTTCTGTGGGAACTGTTCTCTGGACATGCGCAGTGTGACAGGAAGTACTGAAAACAATGGTTCTATGTAACTTGTTGTGAGTCTCTTGCTTGCGTCTTGAGAGGAGCCGAGAAAGAGTCTTGGACTCTTGCTGGACTCTAAATATGCCTTGACTATTCAGTGGTGAATGTCTGTATACATTTCCTACCAATATGCTTTTATGCCTGTCAAGTAAACCTCTAGAGCCAGTGTGGTGTAGTGGTTAAGAGCGGTAGTCACGTAATCTGGGGAACCGGGTTGGCGTCTCCGCTCCTCCACATGCAGCTGCTGGGTGACCTTGGGCCAGTCACACTTCTTTGAAGTCTCTCAGCCCCACTCACCTCACAGAGTGTTTGTTGTGGGGGAGGAAGGGAAAGGAGATTGTTAGACGCTTTGAGACTCCTGAAGGGGAGTGAAAGGCGGGATATCAAATCCAAACTCCTCTTCTTCTTCTTCTCTACACTTGACTGAATCTTTATGGTGATCATGAGTGTCTATTGCCTACTGCGTGTACCTTCAACCCCGAAGACACTTCCAAGGAATGAGCTGCATTGAGATGTACAGTGGTACCTCGGGTTACATACGCTTCAGGTTACATACGCTTCAGGTTACAGACTCCGCTAACCCAGAAATAGTGCTTCAGGTTAAGAACAGTTTCGGGTTAAGAATGGACCTCCGGAACGAATTAAATACTTAACCCGAGGTACCACTGTACACTGGTGGCCAAAATTGTGGAAACCTTTTGGGAAAAGTGTATTTCTGAGGTTTGATGGGTTGCGAACGTGATTCCTGCACGGATCATGTTCGCAACCCGAGCGTCCACTGTATATCTATGGAAAGATAATTTAATGAAGAATGCAATGCAACAATGTTTGTTCAATTTTCTGTATTCTATCAAAAGTTGTAGCCAAATAACCAGAAAAAAGGAAGCACAACTTGCTTAGGTTGATATGCAGTAGCTTTCCTTCATTTGAATGTAGACAATGAGCATGAGTGTTTAGAGAGCCAATCAGGTGTTATGAGCCATCAAACCTCAGAAATACACTTTTCCCAAAAGGTTTCCACAATTTTGGCCACTAGGGTAGCTCTGCTAAGTATGGATACTGGCACACACGCACAGCAAAAGTGATGCCGGACCCAATTCTCCTAAATCATCAATCAGAGGTTAATGGATTGATCCAATAGGATGTTCCAAAGAGATCCAAAGTCTGGGTTGAGGAGGATTCCATTGAGATAATACAATATGCCTTTATTTGTGTGCTATCTAGTGGAGGTGTGGACTGCTTTATGCACAGTGTGGAATGAGTAGATAGAGAAGAGCTTCTCTCTCTCTCTCTCTCTCTCTCTCTCTCTCTCTCTCTCTCATATAATACAGTGGTACCTCGGGTTACATACGCTTCAGGTTACAGATGCTTCAAGTTACAGATTCTGGTAACCCAGAAATAGTACATCGGGTTAAGAACTTTGCTTCAGGATGAGAACAGAAATCGTGCTCCAGCGGTGGCAGCGGGAGGCCCCATTAGCTAAAGTGGTGCTTCAGGTTAAGAACAGTTTCAGGTTAAGTACGGACCTCCGGAACAAATTAAGTACTTAACCCGAGGTATCACTGTACTATAACTCAGGGTCCACCAGCAGTGCTGAATGTTGGAAGAGTCAATATTCTCCCTGCTCTCTCCTCTCTTATCATGGTTGGCAGGGTAGGATGACAGTGCTTCCTTGACCTCCAATCCATAGGCGCCAACTTCTAGAGGTCAAGCTAGTTTCAGCCCCAGGTTTTTTTTAGGGGGCCAGGCCCCCTCAATATTCAGAGAACATCATGCAACATCGCATCATGCTGCCCTGATCTTCTGGAGAACCTGGCACCTCTGTTCCCGTCAGTTTCAAAAACCCTAATTTGACATTAGTCCCATGCCCTGAATTGATCTGGATGTTTTCCAGGTCGGCCTGGATGACAGATGGGCAGGTTAGATGGCCTTGTTGGAGCCACTCAGATATCACCCAGCTCTATCTGTCAGTTTCCCTCGCCTTCCCTTTGCTCCCTACCGCCCTCGCCTTATCATTTCCCAGCACGCAGACAAGCCCTCAAACCTGCTGTCTGCGATCTCTCAAAAATAAATTAGACAGGCGGCAAAGAAAACATGTCTTTGCTTTATTAAACACAGGCTGGTGGTGGAGATGAGCTAAGCAAACAGCCTCCTCTAGATCAGCCAATATTGGCAGGAGTTGCCCTTGTCCAGCTCAACGGTGCAGCCATAGATGTACACAGCCAGAGGGACTTGCAGACTGAGGAAGGCTGAGCCAAGACAGGTGGACATGTCAATTTCTTCTCATATGTTCCATCCACAAAAGCCTCCCCTTTTACTGATTCCCGCACAAATATGCACATTATTTTATTCTTTAAATTTTATTTTTCTTGATAAGAAAGTTCTTCTTCTTCTTCTTCTTCTTCTTCTTCTTCTTCTTCTTCTTCTTCTTCTTCTTCTTCTTCTTCTCATAGCCAAGTAAGATTGTCTTCCATAAACACAGTAGCAGTGAGTCCATAATTGACTGTGGAGGCCAATTCTGGATCCACACGTCCTTCCGCAGTGGGGACATTCGTTTCCAGGTGAGAGTTGATCACGGTGAGGTTTTGCCAAGTGTGCCTTCCTCTTAGTCCGTTTCTCCCTTGCATCCTGAATTCAAGCGTCTTCAAAGCCCACAACACCTTTGGTAAAGGCTGATCTCTAAATGGAGTGCTCTCAGGCCAGTGTTTCCCAATTGTTGGTGTTTATAATACATTTTTAAAGATTTGCCTTGAGACAGTCTTTCAACCTCTTTTGTTGACCACCAGCCTTACACTTTCCATTTTTAAGTTCGGAATAGAGTAGCTGCTTTGGAAGAGAAGAATCAGGCATCCACACAACATGACCAGTCCAACGAAGTTGATGTTGAAGAATCATTGCTTCGACGCTGGCGATCTTTGCTTCTTCCAGTATACTGGTATGTGATGTGTAAAAATTTCCAGAGGCACAGTTGATGGAATCTTTTGAGGAGCTGGTTTATAAGTGGTCCACGTTTCACAAGCATACAGTAAGGTTGGTAGTACAATAGTTTTGTAAAGAAGCATTTTGGTTTCCCTGAAAATGTCCCGGTCCTCAAACACCCTGCACTTTAATTGGGAGATAGAATCTTTTGAGTAGTTGAAGATGTTTATAAGTGGTGATAAGAAAATACAAGGAAGTGAGCCACATTTCAAGTAACTCTACCTTTTTTAAAATAATAAGGTAAAGGTAAAGGGGCCCCTGACCATTAGGTCCAGTCACAGACGACTCTGGGGTTGTGGCGCTCATCTCACTTTATTGGCCGAGGGAGCCGACGTACAGCTTCCGGGTCATGTGGCCAGCATGACTAAGCCGCTTCTGTAGAACCAGAGCAGCGCACAGAAACACCATTTACCTTCCCGCTGGAGTGGTACCTATCTATCTACTTGCACTTTGACGTGCTTTCGAACTGCTAGGTTGGCAGGAGCAGGGACCGAGCAACGGGAATTCACCCTGTCACAGGGATTCAAACCGCCAACCTTCTGATCGGCAAGTCCTAGGCTCTGTGGTTTAACCCACAGCACCACCCGTGTCCCAAAACAATAATAAAAAAGAACAAATTACAAAAAATAATAATCTAGCACTGTGTGGCAACTGTCCTTTTCCAAAATAAAAAAATAAAAAAATTCCTTCCAGTAGCACCTTAAAGACCAACTAAGTTAGTTCTTGGTATGAGCTTTCGTGTGAATGCACACTTCTTCAGATTGTACACTTCAGATACAATCTGAAGAAGTGTGCATTCACACGAAAGCTCATACCAAGAACTAACTTAGTTGGTCTTTAAGGTGCTACTGGAAGGAATTTTTTTATTTTGACTATGGCAGACCAACACGGCTACCTATCTACTACTGTCCTTTTCCAAGTTCACCATCCCAATTATTGATAAGGACATAATAACATAAGAAGAGCCCATCTAGTCCAACACCCAAAATTACCATTTATATCAGATGAGAATTTGTGAAAAGTGAAAAGAGTTAGGGCAGAGATCCAAGGCCAGAATATAGCTTTGAGTTGTATACAGGCATTCATATCCTCTTTGGTCAAGACTGATCTGACTTTACTGATGTTCTTGCTGTAATGAATGTGGATCTAATTCCCTGTGGTCTTCCCTGGTCTCAAGAAAAGAGAGGAACCATTGTGACTTGCAAAGTATCTTTCCCGTCCTAGTGAAATATGAAATGGCAACCCGGAATGGCAGTGCTTAACTCAAGCAAGTGAAACTAATTTCCCCTTTATGTCTCACATCGGGGAGCATCAAAATGAATAATATTCCACTTTGGACAGTGCCAGCAACTGAGGAAGAGATTTCATGCAATACTGGCTTGGGTTTTGTGGAGGGGGGAGGCGCTTGCAAGAAAGATGGCCCATTTTGCTGTAACACCACCGCCCCCTCTTATTATGTATCTACTGAGCTTCTACCAAATTGCTATCACCCTCACGATCCGCTTTTGTTCTAGCTGGGAGGATTTAATAATGACCCTTCTTTTAATAACGCAGAGCAGCGTTATAAAGCTTTGCAAAAGAGGAGTCAGATCTTTCAGACATTTGTCACAGCAGATGACAACAAGAATGGCCGTTTCTCGGTGGTGGGTGGGTGGGATTATTTGCAAAAGGCTGCTGTGAGCCATCCTTGTTATTCACAGGCGCTCACCTGATATAAATGGTAATTTTGTTGCAAGTTAAAATTAAAATACGTTTGAAACTGGAAGGGGTTGGAAAAGGTGGGAGGAATAAACAGGCTGCTGGAGATCTGGACAAGTTCTCAGACCATGCTGTAATAACCCTCCCCAAGGGTAGAATCGGACACATTTCCCCATCACTTGATGAATGCAGCCATCAAGTGATAATGTACCTATCTGAAAAGGCCGTTGCGGATGATGGCTGAACCAAACTTCTGCAGCTCTCCATTCCTCCAATGAAATGTGTCCATTTAGTGAGGTCAAAGAAGCAACATTCAGACGGGTCTGCCTTCTCATGAGATACCACAAAGGGAAATACTTTCGCACACAGAACATAGTGAAAATTCGCTGGTATAAGATGTGGCAATGGCGAACAGTTTAGATGGCTTTAAAACAGAGGTAGCCAATTTTATGGTTGATAAGGCTATGAATCTTGATGACTGTGTACCATCTCTGCTATTGGAGGCAACATCCTACTCATATGGTCCAACATTTTGGGTTGGGAGAGCAGGACAACCCTCTGTCAGATTCACATGCTCTTTATGCCACCACCCCATCACCTGATTCGTGATCTGTTTCTCCCACCCATCCTGCCCAATCTGCAGCAGGTAGGCCTCAGCCTTCTTGGGGCCAGCTTGGCTTCGCCATGGCTCCTCAATGCGCTGTACCTGCTTCTGGGAATATGCCAATGGTAGTGGAGCCTAGGGCAAAGGCTGCTGTGTGTCAGGGACTGGACAGTGGAGGAATGGTGGAGATTTCCCCCCTTTTCCTTCACTTCCCAGAGAAGATGGAGACAGTATAGATTTAGAACAGTGGTTTGCAGAAGGGCACAGTTCAGAGGCTGCAGAGGGGAGAAGCTGGGAAATATTGGGAGAGGAGCAGGAGGAAGAAGAAGCACCAAGGAGAGACAGCTGGCAAGACTCAGCATCTTTAGAAAGCATTCCTGACCCCCTCTCCACTCCCAGGACCCGGAGAGCACTGAGAGTAGGAGAACAGAAAGCTCAGAGGCAGAAGGCACAGATCAGCCAGGGCAGGGATGACATTGTTGGAATATTCCGTTCCACCTTAAGAACAGACATGTGGAATTGTTGTATGTCACATGCCTGTTTACACTCCAGCACAGCTTGCTGGGAACTTCCGTTTTGTGTATAGCTTTCGCTTTATGCTGCCTTGCTTTGGACACAAAGGGGATCAGACATGTTTTCTTTTTGTCCTGATGTATGCTGAAGAAACTGCTTGTAAATATGCTCACACATACTCTCCTGCCACTTCTGTTGCGTAGCGTTATCTCTGCTGATTAGAGTGTGCCTCTGCTTTTGACATTTGGGTCACCGATTCATGCAGCACCAAGGACTGGAGGTCGTCCAGTACAATGGTCGGTGGGATGGAGCCAGCTGGGGGCCTGCCAATTGCCCCCGCTTCCTTGGTTGTATGCCAACAGACATATGATAGTAGAGACGGAGGGGGTGGGAATTTACTCGGAGCAATGCCGTTATCCAAAGATAGACGGCATTTCTACATCTCTCTCTGTGACTATTGAACAAGCGACTTGGTAAGAGCTCTTCTTGTTTATCTACTTCCTGGCTGCCCACCGTGGGAGGGATCAGATTCCCTGAAGCCTGACACCATGGCCATCCCGGCTACCTTGGAGGTGGAGGTGGAAGCGAGGCAGAAGAAGCAGGACATCACAGACTTCAAACAGAAGCCAGGGCAGCTTCTGTGAATCCATCAGTTGCTGGGGAGCACAAGTAAGGAGAATGCTATCAATGTCTGGCTTCCCCCAGAATGCTGATCTAGGTAGGCATTTCTCCTGATCCAGCAGTTCTCACGTTCTTCACCCCACAACAATTGTTTCCAAAAGTCAAACAGACTATGCATCCCATGATGCAGTGCAACAGACCATGAAACGTGTTCAAGATCTTGTGGATTTGGATGACTCATGACTGGGTTCTCATTCCAATACATCTGGATGTGCATCCACGGCAGATGAAGATTCCTGACCCAAGTTGAAAGACCAACTTGAAAACCCCGTGGGGAAGCCTCTCCCTTATCAGTGTTTGCATAAGACTACAAACACCATAATGCACTGTGCCCACAAATGAAAATGTATACAGAAAAGCGTTTGTTGCTTTTAACCAAAGAGAGCAATGGGTTACATTAAGTTAAGAAACCCAGACTGGCTGGTATTCAAATCAGATTCAAATAGACTGTCTACGAACTGCTTGGAACATGAAATTAAATTCCTCCTTCAGGTTTTACACATCCCCAGTCTACAATGACCTGTGAAATCTAGATCTCCCATATTTGTATACACACAAAATATAGAAGCCTTTGATGCATTAATGCAGACAGTTAATTCATTTTGAAGCATGTTTTCCTCTGTTCCTCCGAAATTCTATTTCTTTATATACGCTTATTCTTTCTTTCATCCTGTATCCATCAAGGTAAAAAAAACAACCCACATTTAATTCAATACTGTTAAATTAACATTCCAAACACAATCCAGTTGGCATATCATCAAGTCCTTTTAAGATTGGACTTCAAATAGTCTCTGCCCACTGTGGCAAAAAAAAAATAGTGTAATGAAATACTGATCACATTGAAAGGTCTTTGTTTGCTGATAGTTTCCCCCACTGCGGATGGCTCAAACCAGTCTTAAGAGTCAAAGAATCCAGAAAAAGGACCAATTTTTGTCCTGGATGTTAAGAATCATTGGGATTTCTTGCACACAGGGGGCAAGGGAAGTAATTCCAGGTATCACAGTCCCTTGAATAGGGGGTGAAATTCCCAATTCAATTAACCATTTTGAAAAGATTGATGGAAGTAGTTTAAAAATTTTCAAAAAAAATAATAATTCCAGTGGATGCCAATCAAAACTGGTTCAGACTCAAGCATATCCCAAATGGCACTTCGGTGTTTTGCTCCATGCATCAAATAGCAGCTCTGAAAGGGGACGTTTTAATTGGAAAATAGGATATGAGAAAGAGTGTGATGGCCTGGGATTCGGATTCAGCTGCTGAACCTGAGGGATCCCAGCCTGCACAGGAGTCCCCGCCTCCAGAACCAGCTGAGCCTGAAGGGTCCTCACCTGTGCTGGATCCTCAGGTGCAGGAACCAGCTGAGTCTGCTCTGGCCCCTGAGGTGATGGAGGACCCATTGCCTGCAGGTGCTCCACTCTCAGCCCCATCAGAGGAAGCTGAGGTTGCCTCTGGGTTCGGTAACCCTCCAGCCTCTCCTGAGCTGCGGAGGCTCAGGGAAGAGAGGCAGAGGGAATTAAGTTCCTGCAGGAGGAGTGCTTGCCTCCAGTCCAGGAGGGGCGAGTCACCTGTGGATCGGGGCCGCCCTATGCCTCGGGGCAGATAAAAGCCGGCCAGCCCCAGTCCCAGGTTGCGGGAGCAACATTGTAGGTTGCCAGTTCCTGCCTGAACCGTGTCCTGCTCACCTGCCAGCGCTCCTGACCTCAACCGACTCCCTGCCCTGCACCCAGCTTCAGCTTTTACAGACTGCCTCCATATTGCACCTTCGACCTTGGACTGGACTCGGATCTCGCCTCTCGGTTGACCCACGGGACCAGCACAAAGAGCAAGTTTGCAAACTGTGTTGGAATGCAGTTTTTTAACCCGAAAAGGTGTCAGTAAGACAAATAAAGCCGCTTCTTAGAATCATAGAATCATAGAATCATAGAGTTGGAAGAGACCACAAGGGCCATCGAGTCCAACCCCCTGCCAAGCAGGAAACACCATCAGAGCACTCCTGACATATGGTTGTCAAGCCTCTGCTTAAAGACCTCCAAAGTAGGAGACTCCACCACACTCCTTGGCAGCAAATTCCACTGTCGAACAGCTCTTACTGTCAGGAAGTTCTTCCTAATGTTTAGGTGGAATCTTCTTTCTTGTAGTTTGGATCCATTGCTCCGTGTACGCTTGTCTGGAGCAGCAGAAAACAACCTTTCTCCCTCCTCTATGTGACATCCTTTTATATATTTGAACATGGCTATCATATCACCCCTTAACCTCCTCTTCTCCAGGCTAAACATGCCCAGCTCCCTTAGCCGTTCCTCATAAGGCATTGTTTCCAGGCCTTTGACCATTTTGGTTGCCCTCCTCTGGACACGTTCCAGTTTGTCAGTGTCCTTCTTGAATTGTGGTGCCCAGAACTGGACACAGTACTCCAGGTGAGGTCTGACCAGAGCAGAATACAGTGGCACTATTACTTCCCTTGATCTAGATGCTATGCTCCTATTGATGCAGCCCAGAATTGCATTGGCTTTTTTAGCTGCCGCGTCACACTGTTGGCTCATGTCAAGTTTGTGGTCAACCAAGACTCCTAGATCCTTTTCACATGTACTGCTCTCAAGCCAGGTGTCACCCATCTTGTATTTGTGCCTCTCATTTTTTTTGCCCAAGTGCAATACTTTACATTTCTCCCTGTTAAAATTCATCTTGTTTGCTTTTGCCCAGTTCTCTAATCTGTCAAGGTCATTTTGAAGTGTGATCCTGTCCTCTGGGGTGTTAGCCACCCCTCCCAGTTTGGTGTCATCTGCAAATTTGATCAGGATGCCCTTGAGTCCATCATCCAAGTCGTTGATAAAGATGTTGAATAAGACCGGGCCCAAGACAGAACCCTGTGGCACCCCACTAGTCACTCTTCTCCAGGATGAAGAGGAACCATTGATGAGCACCCTTTGGGTTCGGTCAGTCAGCCAGTTACAAATCCACTGAGTGGTAGCATAGTCAAGACCGCATTTTACCAGCTTCTTTACAAGAATATCATGGGGCACCTTGTCAAATGCCTTGCTGAAATCAAGGTAGGCTACATCCACTGCGTTCCCTTCATCTACCAGGCTTGTAATTCTGTCAAAAAACGAGATCAGGTTAGTCTGACATGACTTATTTTTCAGAAATCCATGCTGACTGTTGGTGATCACAGCATTCCTTTCTAGGTGCCCACAGACTGTTTGCTTAATGATCTGCTCCAGAATCTTCCCTGGTATTGACGTCAGACTGACTGGGCGGTAATTATTTGGGTCCTCTCTTTTCCCCTTTTTGAAAATAGGGACAACATTTGCCCTCCTCCAGTCTGCTGGGACTTCGCCTGTTCTCCAGGAATTCTCAAAGATGACTGCCAGTGGTTCTGAGATCACATCTGCCAGTTCTTTTAATACTCTTGGATGCAGTTCATCTGGCCCTGGAGACTTGAATACATCTAAACTAGCCAAGTATTCTTGTACTATCTCCTTCTTGTAGCACCACAGTCCCAAATAGATCCTCGGCTGCTTATCAGTGTTGGCTCCAAGCTTTGGAGGCTCAATAAAGGCTGGCAATTTGCCAGCAAATGGGGAACTGCCCCATTAACCAGTTCCCATCTGCCTGGTTTCTTACTTACAACCACTCCAGCAGGTAGCTGTCATGGTCCGGATCACGGGCGATCGAAGTCCCGGCAGGGGACGTCAGGACCGGGGGCAAGATAGCAGGGTGGGAGCAGGAATGGGGGTCCAGAAGTCAGGAAGCCAAGAGTCCAAGGGTCAGAGAGCCAGGAGTCAAGAAGCCAAGGGTCAGGAAGCACGGAGTCAAGAAGTCAAGGGTCCGAGGATCAAGAAGCAAGGAGTCTAGAAGCCAAGGATCAGGAAGCAAGAAGCCAAACACAGCAAGGCAGGAAGCGTGTTGCTGTGGCAAAGAGCCGAAGGGAAATGCTGACCTTATATCCTTTCCCAGCTCTTGCCACCAGGTGCTGTGAGTTACCAATCGGCCTCACCTGTGAGGCCGCACCTTGCCTCTTCAGAACAAACTTAGGAAGGCCCCAGTCCTGCAAAGTCCTATTGGTCACAGGGGCTGGCTCCTGCACGCACTCCTGACAGTAGCCTTGGCTGTCATTGTCCTCTTTCTCCTCTGTCTCAGGGTTGCCCTTGTGGAACTCATCAGGGAAGAGCACAGGGACAAAACCAGAAGGACTTGGCTCTGTCTCTCTGGCTGCAGCTACTGCTCAGCTCTGTGACTTCCTCCCTACCAGTCCCAATGGTCACAAGCTGCCACTGCAATGGCTCCTTTCCTCCTGGCTGCTGTCGGTGACGTCTGCTCCTGCGCCTCATTGTTATTTGTTCCCACCTGCTTGCTTGGCAGGCAGCTAGCCAATGTGCAAGCAGGGAGAGGCATCTAAGCTCCTCCTTCTCACCACTGCTATTGTATGGACCAGAGTGAGAGGCTGGGGAGCAGGGAAGCAGGTGGCAATCCTGAAGAGAAGGAGGTCCAGGATGTCTCATGTTGGGAGTCTGTGGGCCATCAACAGAAGGCCAAACATGCCAACTCTTGAGGTTAGGTATTCAGCTTTGAAGACAAACACTGAGATTTCCAGTCATGGATTCTCCACTGTGATGTCTAGAATGGTCTCTAGTGATAGTCCTGGCAAGATACTTCAAAGCACCCTTTGATGCAAAAACCCACATGGAGCTCAGAGGCTTCCTTCACAGAAACCACATTGGGGTCTCATTTTACTCTAATGTCTCATACAGAGACCCAGAATCCAGCCCCACATTCTCTCTCTTTGTTTCCAAGGTCCTGCTTTGGTTCTCCTCAAATCAACGCAAGGAAAGAATTCCTGGAAGAGAAGGACTCAACAGATCTGCCAGGAAATTGAGACGCCGAGTTATTCAAGGAGTTAATGTCTTGTTTGGCCTTTCAGTCAGTTCGCAAGCGAGAAAAGTCAGAGCTGTTATGGATAATTGACTGAAGATTTGTTGCCGGTCCATCAGCATTCAGTCCCAATGATCGCTTCAGAAGGACAAGTTGAGTCATAAATCTGAGAGGGAGATCAGCAAGAGGAAAAGTTAATGCTAATGGGAAAGAGTGTAGCAGAACCCTAGAAATTAAGAATCAATGAAAAATAGGTCTGATTGTGTCTCATTTTGGTCCCATTTTCATTCAGGCAGTGCTGCAGGCGAGTGTTGTTGCATGCTCTGAGACTGTGGAGCTCTTCTTGACGGACAAAATGGTGGTTGCTATTTTAATTATCTACAGTACCCCACAACACTGTGGGTAAATAAAATGGTGGTAACCACACACACAGAGGGAACTGGGTGGCGCTGTGGGTTAAACCACAGAGCCTAGGACTTGATGATCAGAAGGTTGGCGGTTCGAATCCCCACAACGGGGTGAGTTCCCATTGCTCGGTCCCTGCTCCTGCCCACCTAGCAGTTCGAAAGCACGTCAAAGTGCAAGTAGATAAATAGGTACCACTCCGGCAGGAAGGTAAACGGCATTTCTGTGCGCTGCTGTGGTTCACCAGAAGCAGCTAAGTCATGCTGGCCACATGACCCGGAAGCTGTATGCCGGCTCCCTCGGCCAGTAAAGCGAGATGAGTGCCGCAACCCCAGGGTCAGTCACGACTGGACGTAATGGTCAGGGGTCCCTTTACCTTTACTAACCACACACACACACACACACACACACACACACACACACACCTTTTCACAGGGCTCTTGTGGGCTTATCTGTCCGTAGCAGCAAAATGCTGAACAGCACCAGGCAGTGGAGAGCTGCTATTTCATAACCCACAATGCCCCAGATATAGCATCATTCCACAGCATTGTGGGGGGAAATAAATAACAGTCACCTTACACAACCATGCACACATATTACAAGGCCCTGAACCTGAAAACCACTAGCCATTTAGTTACCCACAGTGCCTCAGTGCCATGTTGTTCCAGAGCATTGTGGGAAATTAAAACCGCTCCATTGCTAGAAGTTGCCCAAGGGTGGGTGGAGATGAAATGGTGACCCAGGCCATGCATTCCCAGTGTTGCCTGCTGGTGCTGTCTGCATGCTGAGGCTAGATGCCTGTTTACCAAGAATGAAGCCAATGCAATTCTGGGCTGCATCAATAGGAGTATAGCATCTAGATCAAGGGAAGTAATAGTGCCACTGTATTCTGCTCTGGTCAGACCTCACCTGGAGTACTGTGTCCAGTTCTGGGCACCACAGTTCAAGAAGGACACTGACAAACTGGAACGTGTCCAGAGGAGGGCAACCAAAATGGTCAAAGGCCTGGAAACGGTGCCTTATGAGGAACGGCTAAGGGAGCTGGGCATGTTTAGCCTGGAGAAGAGGAGGTTAAGGGGTGATATGATAGCCATGTTCAAATATATAAAAGGATGTCACATAGAGGAGGGAGAAAGGTTGTTTTCTGCTGCTCCAGAGAAGCGGACACGGAGCAATGGATCCAAACTACAAGAAAGAAGATTCCACCTAAACATTAGGAAGAACTTCCTGACAGTAAGAGCTGTTCGACAGTGGAATTTGCTGCCAAGGAGTGTGGTGGAGTCTCCTACTTTGGAGGTCTTTAAGCAGAGGCTTGACAACCATATGTCAGGAGTGCTCTGATGGTGTTTCCTGCTTGGCAGGGGGTTGGACTCGATGGCCCTTGTGGTCTCTTCCAACTCTATGATTCTATGATTCTATGATTCTATGACATCTCTAAAAACTCACACAAACAGTTTTAAAAATGCATTCCTCCTATCTCTCCGGAAAGCTAAATATAACTAGCAATTCATCAGGGACAGGTACCAGACTATAGTAGACGGGGACACTTGGAGCATCTCTTTCTTACTCACTAATTGGACCAGAGACAGCCTCATCCTCTGCATCCTCTCATTTTTCAATACACTATTTATTTGCTTGCAGCGGCAACACAGCTTGGTTTAGCATCCCTGACATGGTCCTTGAGAGTTAATTGGCTTTGAGGACCAAACATCGGAGGCAAAAAAAGCCTTGCTGGGTAAAGTTCAGGGAGCTCGAAGTCTCAGCAGTGGAAGCCCCAGATGGATTACCTGCAGCTACAGTCAATATTACTCAGAAATGGCTGGATCTGCAGTTTCACAGCTGGCTTGGCTGGAGACTAGGAAACAGGGGAGGCACTGGGTCCAGGTTCACACCTGGATGCAAAGCTACCTGATCTGCACTACCCAAAACAATACATGAACTGAAGTACGGCTATCCTTTGACATAGGGACGTGGGTGGTGCTGTGGGTTAAACCACAGAGCCTAGGATTTGCTGATCAGAAGGTTGGTAGTTCGAATCCCCGCGATGGGGTGAGCTCCCGTTGCTCGGTCCCTGCTCCTGCCAACCTAGCAGTTCGAAAGCACGTCAAAGTGCAAGTAGATAAATAGGTACCACTCCGGCGGGAAGGTAAACGATGTTTCCGTGTGCTGCTCTGGTTCGTCAGAAGCGGCTTAGTCATGCTGGCCACATGACCCGGAAGCTGTATGCCGGCTCCCTCAGCCAATAAAGTGAGATGAGCGCCGCAAGCCCAGAGTCAGTCACGACTGGACCTAATGGTCAGGGGTCCCTTTACCTTTACCTTTATCCTTTGACATTGGTGCATTTCTAAATGTTGTGGTTCAGTTCTCCAGCCAGATAATGTGTGTGTGTTAGGGGAAGGCATGCATTAAAACATATGAGTGAAAATTATGCTGAAGAATGCATTGTATTGCTTGCAAAAATGTGTACATTATACAAGATCACATACAAGAATGTGTATGATAGGACATTGTTTTTTTGCACCTTGTTCTGTTCCTGTTACACTCATTGTCCCTGCTGGTCCTGCTACAACAGGGATGGGGAACCTTTGAGTGTCTTTGGACTCCAGCTTCCACCAGCCCTAGGCGGGATGGTGTCATGAATGAGCCAGCCCCCAGGGAAGGTTTACAGCCGGCTCCCAGGGAAGGTTTCCAACCAGCTGAAGAAATCAGCCAGGAACAGAGAGGGTTAACTGTTAGGCAGGATAAGCATCGACTAGTGCCAACTCCCCCACCCCTTGGAATGCTGGTTGATAAGGGAATGGCTGAGAGCGGGCAGGAACCCTGCCAACGCTCTCAAGAAGTGCAAGCTGGTGCAAACAGAGAAGGGAGCAGTTTGTCAGAACGGGAAGAGATTGGAGCTGATCCAATCCCTCCTAAGAGTTGGCTTAGGGGAGGGCTGTTAGACCAGAAACAAAGCAACAGGTGCAAAGTGAGAAAGTTCAGTATCTTCTGTAACCGGAAGAAGTCTTCAGAAGGGTCATCATGATTGATGATGCCAGGAGGCTGTGTTAGAGCCACTCAGAGCTATCTGTTGTTTTGACAACAAATCATCCTTTTTCATTAACTATGCTTACTGTGTGATTAAGCCGGGGACTGGACTCCTGGCAGATGGCCAGTGTTTGAAGATTATAGGGGCTGTGGCCTAACCACATCTGAAGGGTGGCAGGTTTCCCATTCCTGCCCTTCTCTATCATCACAATTTCTTGACCACTGTTCTTTGACCTCAGGTTCCCCGGTGTTGCTGGATTTACAGATGTATAATCCCTAATCCTGTGCACAGCCACCCCAATCCAAAAACCATAGGGCTGCCATATCTGAATAAGTAAAAATCCAGACTTTTTTGAGCTTTTTGGGGTGATCCACCCGCTCGCTTGCCCCCCCAAAAAAAACTTCAGGATATATGGCAACCCTAGTCATTTAGCCCAACACTGAAGTGCAGGTATGCTTAGAGGATTTTGGATACCAAATAAACAGAATCCAGCTCTCAAAGATAAAAAGGTCACTGTGTTCTACAGGGTTCACATCATTGGAAAGATGAGTCAAGAGAAAACAGTATTCAAATGAGTAAATAAAGAGAAAGATGTTCATAATTTCATTTGCTGTTAAAGAGTTATGTGATTCTGGCTCGGTCAAGTGACCTTTATCAAGCGATGGATTTTTAATCCCTCTTCATCATCTCTGATCCATGGCAAATGAGCATCCTAGAGAGGTACCCAGGGGGAGCTCAAAAAGGCAGCATCCAGCAACCAATTAAGCTAATGATTCAGAGGAAGTGTGAGGCTGGAAAGGGGAGGATGCTGAGTTTGCAAGAAGCCCTTAATTGGGGACTTTTTCACAAGATGCAAAGATGAAATTTCAAGTAACGGAAAAGATGAACTGCAGATCAGTCCTGTGGTTGGAAATCTTATGGATCTGAGCCCTGTCCCTCATCTACCAGTAGAAGCTCAAATCGCGCTCTCTCTCTCTCTCTCTCTCTCTCTCTCTCTCTCTCTCTCACACACACACACACACACACACACACACCAGTTTGGAAGAGAGGTGGGAATGGGGTTTTTTTTAATAAAAAAATTATTTGTACAAGAAGCCACAGTCAATATGCAGCAATCCCCGTCCCCCAGAAATAACCAAATATCTATTTAATCACATTTTACTTCTAAGTCATTTCAGGTTGTAATCAAAAGTATCATTCCGTAAGTTGCCATGGGTCTTTGGAGGCCCATAACCATGTTTCTACCGATGTTGCATATGTAATAAAACTATGCAAGGTGGATTGAAAAGTTCGACCCGCATTGAAGAAGACGGAAGTCTATAGGCAAAGCTAAGTAATTGGAAATTAAGAATACAGTGGTACCTTGGGTTAAAAACTTAATTCGTTCTGGAGGTCTGTTCTTAACCTGAAACTGTTCTTGACCTGAAGCACCACTTTAGCTAATGGGGCCTCCCACTGCCACCGCGCCACTGCTGTACGATTTCTGTTCTCATCCTGAAGCAAAGTTCTTAACCCGAGGTACTATTTCTGAGTTAGCAGAGTCTGTAACCTGAAGCATCTGTAACCCAAGGTACCACTGTATGGTGGCATAAGTTTTCTTTTAAGAACTTACGGATTTATGGACGTATGTATGCTCTTCCTTTTTATTATTTTCCTTTTTATTTATTTTTTAAATTGTGTGTTCTTTGTTAGTAAGAAATGGAACAATTTGTAAAATGTAAGAAAACTAATAAAAAGCATTGAGGAGGAAAAGTTCGACAATCCCGACATGGTTTCTCAGTGTGTCCATTAATATTAAGCCCCAGAGTTGTGATATCCCTCTGTGCCTGCTTGCACCCTCTCACAATCTATTCTGGAACACTGGGGGGACTCCCACCCCACAAACCACTTGCAACATATCAAAATAAGATAATTCACTGTAGCATATTGCATCCGTAAAACCGCCATCCAAATGATATTTTAACAATATTATGACAGCAACAGATAAACAGCATCAGCGGGTATCGCCAGCCGTGGTGATAGCTCAATGGATCCTTTCCCATCCTATATCTGGCGATATTGCACCCAGATGGCCCTTTCCGGATGTATTTGGGCAGATCTTCCAGCCCCTCTCTTTCCAGAAACGAAACGCCAATTGTGAATTCTGAATCAGAGGCTGCCGTTTGAACAAAGACATCTCAGCAGGGTGATGTAACTGGCATCCCAGGGAGGCAAAGACAGGTGGGCGGAGACAACTGTTTCAATGAGAAACTTGTCAAAGCAGTTATAAATTTTCTCAGGTGGGAGAAGAGACAAGAGGTGGCGGATGGGTTGATTGACAGGCGATCCCCTCCCCAGCTGGCGCCATTAATGGCAGCAGTGGGTAGAGACAGATGCGATCCTGGGGGAAGGAAAGGAGGCTGAAATGAGCAGGAAGGTGTCACAGAATTGTAGAATTGGAAGGGATCTCACGGGTCATCTAGTCCCATCACCAGATTTATGTATAAGCTAAACAAGCTAGGTCCCCACTCTCTTGGGGCCCCCCAAAAAATTTAAAGGGAAAAAACACTGGATGTACATTTCCAAAATATAAGATAAAAAAGAAATAAAATAAAACCTACCTACAGCAACAGTGTTTTGTGTTGTGTAGGCTCCTATGAGGTTAGTCATGGGCCCCGCCTGCTGGCCTGCTCCCTACATTATCACTGGTTTTCTCATTTCTATATACAGTGGTACCTGGGGTTACAGACGCTTCAGGTTACAAACTCCGCTAACCCAGAAATAGTACCTCGGATTAAGAACTTTGCTTCAGGATGAGAACAGAAATCGTGCGGCGGCGGTGCGGTGGCAGCAAGAGGCCCCATTAGCTAAAGTGGTGCTTCAGGTTAAGAACAGTTTCAGGTTAAGAACGGACCTCCAGAACGAATTAAGTTCTTAACCCGAGCTACCACTGTATAGGGTGCCTACATTCTGCATGGATGTTTATGTGCAAATGGCTTTAGATACCTATTAGGTCCATAAACTACCATATAGCATATATTCAACACAAAAAAAAGCAACAATTTATTGTTGACAAAGGACAGCTGGACACATAAAGGGCCCCATTACCTTCAGTAGCTTAGGGCATCAACAAACCTAAATCCGGCCCTGTCTAGTCCTATGGATGAATCTCGTCTAACAGACGACCATCCAAATCTCTGTCCAATGATGACATGGAAAAGGCCCGGTCTAGTCTAACCGGTCACAAGAATGTAATTAGAATCTGCTGGAACAGGCCAATGACTCACCTAGTCCAGTATCCTGCTTTCACAGGGACCGCCTGGATGCCTGTGGGGAACTAGTGAGCAGAATTAAAGAACAGGTGCCCTCTCCTCTTCTGTGGTTTCCAGCATCTCGTATTCAAAAGCATTGCTGCATCCAACCAGAGAGGTGTGGCAGGGGGTACATTCATCCCCTGGACATAAGGTTCCCCAGGGATGCGGGTGGCACTGTGGTCTAAACCACTGAGCCTCTTGGGCTTGCCGATCAGAAGGTCGGCGGTTCGAAGCTCCTGCTGCTCTGTCCCAGCTCCTGCCAACCTAGCAGTTCGAAAGCACACCAGTGCAAGTAGATAAATAGGTACCACTGCGGTGGGAAGGTAAACGGCGTTTCCATGCGCTCTGGTTTCCGTCACGTTGTTTCGTTGTGCCAGAAGTGGTTTAGTCCTACTGGCCACATGACCAGGAAAGCTGTCTGTGGACAAATGCCGGCTCCCTCGGCCTGAAAGCAAGCCCATAGTTGCCTTTGGCTGGACTTAACCATCCAGGGGTCCTTTACCTTTACCTTTTACCTATGGCTCCCCACCCCCTTCTGTGTAACAGCTTTTCAGCTGTTTAAAGAGTGCTATCCTGGCTTCTTTTAATCTTCTCTTTCCTGATCCTCTAAGGACTTGGTGCCCCCTTTCATAACTACATGCAGCCCCAGTAGACAGGGACACTTTGTCTGGGTGTAACCAGACCGAAAATCAAAAGAGTTGCTCATCCCTACCGATAGGTGAGATCGCCCGGCTGACATCTCCCTTCTTTGCATCTCCTTCAAAGTACTCAAAGCACACACTGTGGATGGTTGTGGAAAAAACTCTTTGAACTAATGATCCCAGGCTGTGATCTCTTGAGATTCCATGCATCTGTTGTCTAACAGAGCTGAGCTGTAATGTTTGCCCAACACGCTTTGATACATTCAGCCGCGTCAAGCACATTCCCTTTTCTTCTCTCCACTCTAATGATGATAATGAGAGGAGATAATGATGGTGCTCACTTAGCAGCGAAGGAGCTGATCAGCTTGCAAAGCAAGCGAGGAGAGGCTTGCCCCCAAATGGAACACCTTCCCAAGCGAAGGGAGAATAAGCACCTGGTGAAAATGAGGGCAGGAGGGGTAGGGTTGCCCAAAGCAGGGCATTTTCAGAGCTTGGACGCATTCGGATTCAGAGCCCCACATGTGCTGCAGTGTGCGCACTGGGGTTGCATGTGCCCAGGTTCTCAAATACCTTGGTATTCAAACAACTTGGAACCCAAACACTGCAAACCCGGAAGTAAGTGTTCTGGTTTGCGAACTTTTTTTCTGAAGCCGAACGTGCTCCATTTTGAGTGTTATGCTTCCATTTTGAGTGTTACGCTTCTGTTTTGAGTGTTACGCTGAGGTCCGTCTGTTTTTGCTATTCATTTTGCATTTTAGTTTTTGTCGCTTTTTAGTTTTGTTTTTGTGACTGTGTGGAACCCAGTTCAGCTACTGATTGATTGATTGATTGATTGATTGTGTGACTGTTGTATATTGTTTATTGCTTTCATTTCATGGATCAATGGTCTCGTAAGATAGTAAATTAATGTTAAATTGCTGTTTCAGGGGTTATTCTTTAAAGTCTGGAATGGATTAATCCATGCTGAATTATTTTCTATGGGAAAGTGCACCTTGGGTTTGGAAGGCTTTGGTTTTTGAACAGACTTCTGGAGCAGATTAAGTTTGAGAATTACGCTACCACTGTACTTCAATATGAGAGATGCAAAAATAATTCACATGTGGATCTTCTCCAGGTAACAGTAAGGTCCAGAGAGCCATTCCAGGTGGCAAAGTTCCATGTGCTCAGAACCAGTCCTTGGACTAGAGGTCAGGGGTGATATCACAGGTGTCTGGAGGGAGCCAGAGTGTGACAGCAATAATTCACACTGTGTGAGCGAACTTAATGCTTTATTAGAAGAAACCGCCTTGTAAACCGCCCTGAAATCCTCAGGTGATGGGTGGTACATAAATTTAATAAATAAGTAAATAAGTAACAGGATCTGCTCAGGAGTGCCAGGCTTAATGAGGACAGCAAATCTTCTTCGGTAGGTCTTGCCCCTATGAGGCCTTTCCACAGCTGCCTAAGTCTCCTCTCCTGAGTCTTTCCCAAACAATCAGATACCATGCCAGAGTATCGGCCTTTGCACCTCCCACTTCAAACCTCTCAAGGTCTTGGGAGACCAGGGGGGAGAGGAGCTTGTTGCAACAGGAGAGGGAGACACTTGTGATTCTTAACCAGCCTGACTCATCTCTTCCTCTTGGTCTCCTTCCTCTCCTGATTGTGATTCCAAGTGTCCCTATTTTCCAGGGACATCCCCGATTTAGAGAAGCCGTCCCAGTTTCTGCTTTGATCCTGGAATGTCCCGCTTTTCCTTAGTATGTCCCTATTTTCACTGGAGAAATGTTGGAGGGTATGGAGTTATCTGACCCCTCAGCCGTCTGAAGGCAATTCTGTATAGGGAAGTTTTTTTAAAATGTTTAATGTTTCGTTATGTTTTTATACATACTGGAAGCTGCCCAGACTGGTTGGGGCAACCCAATAAGATGTGTGGTATATAAATAGTAAAATTATCATGGAACTGGAAGTTCCTATTTCCATTGGAGAAATGTTGGAGGGTATGGTCTGTTCCTCCCTCAGTTCCTTCCCATGCAATCTGAGGCTTCTTCGTCTTGCCTATCTCTGCTCCTCCCTCTTCATACCTCTTCTGGTCTTGGGAGACCAAGGAGGAGGGGAGCTGATTGCAGCAGGATGGGAGACAGCCTGGCTTCCTCACTAGCCTGCCTCTTGCTGCCTCTTGGGCCCCTCCTCTCCAGCCTCTGAGTCTGGACTGCTCTCTGCCACAGCCTCTTCCTGCTCACTAAACCTTGTTACCTCTTCAGCTTCCAGAACCTCCATCTCTCAGTCTTCTTCCTCTTCTCCCCCTGACCATTCATCACTGTCTCACCAACAATCCCCAGGCTCTTAACCTTCTTCCCTTGGGGGCTTCCCAGCAGGTGCCTCCCACCATTCCTCTGTGTCCAGCCAGTTCATGACATCAGGACAGCACTCTCGGCCTATTGCTGTTCCCCATTGAATTCCCAACAAATTTTGAGTGGCCAACACCAAGAACAAAATAAGAGCCCTTATTAGACTAGGCCAGGTCAATGACCCATCTAGTCCATCATCCTGTTCTCACAGTGGCTGGTCAGTTGCCTGTAGGAATGCCTGTGCAAGCACAACAATTCTCTCCTTCTGTGGTTTCCAGCAACTGGTTTTTACAAGCATTGAGCCTCCACTGTGGAGGCTGAGCGTAGTCATCACCTGCCTAAGCATAGTCATCACCTGCCTGCATTACATGGGAGCAATGCTATATTTCTCCAGGTGGGCAAAGGTAATTTACCCATTGCGCATCAGATGTGTGTTGCTAGCACAACCACTCATATTCTGTATGGTCGACTACTTAACTACCTATCCATCACTTATCCCCATCATCTAGCAGCAATCAACACGAGGAGGAGCTACCCCCCTGCTGCCTGTATACCTGAAGGAGCATCTCCACCTCCATCGTTCAGCCTGGGCACTGAGGTCCAGAGCCGAGGGCCTTCTGGCAGTTCCCTCACTGTGAGAAGTGAGGTTACAGGGAACCAGGCAGAGGGCCTTCTCAGTAGTGGCCCCCACCCTGTGGAACGCCCTCCCATCAGATATCAAGGCAATAAGCAACTATCTGACTTTTAAAAGACATCTGGGCAGCCCTGTTTAGGGAAGTTTTTAATGTTTGATGTTTTATTGTGTTTTTAATATTCTGTTTGGAGCCTCCCAGAGTGGCTGGGGAAACCCAGCCAGATGGGCAGGGTATAAATAAATTATTATTATTACTATTATTATTGTTGTTGTTATTATTATTATTATTATTATTATTATTATTATTATTATTATTACTACTACTACTACTACTACTACCTGTCAACAACAGGGTCATTTATAGAATGACTATAAGATACGTAATAACATACATTTTTTGTTAAAGCTATGGTTTTCCCAGTAGTGATGTACGGATGTGAGAGCATAAAGAAGGCTGATCGCCGAAAAATTGATGCTTTTGAATTATGGTGCTGAAGGAGACTCTTGAGAGTCCCATGGACTGCAAGAAGATCAAACCTATCCATTCTGAAGGAAATTAGCCGTAAGTGCTCACTGGAAGGACAGATCCTGAAGCTGAGGCTCCAAGACTTTGGCCACCTCATGAGAAGAGAAGACTCCCTGGAAAAGACCATGATGTTGGGAAAGATGGAGGGCACAAGGAGAATGGGACGACAGAAGACGAGATGGTTGGACAGTGTTCTCAAAGCGACCAACATGAGTTTGACCAAACTGCAGTGGAAGGCAGTGGAAGACAGGAGTGCCTGGTGTGCTCTGGTCCATGGGGTCACGAAGAGTCGGACACGACTAAACGACTGAATGACTAAACAACAACAAACATACATTTTGAACAACGAGTTTGATCCAGACTGCAGCCACATTCACACGATACATTTCAAGCACTGTGATACCACTTTAAACAGTCACAGCTTCCCCCAAAGAATTCTGGAGACTATAATTAGTTAAGGGTGTTCAGAGTTGTTAGATGACCCCCTATTCCCCTCCCAGATCTATGATTCCCAGATTTCCTAGGAAGACGGATTGATTGTTAAACCACTCCAGGAACTGTAGTTCTGTGCAGGGTTTAGGGGTCTCTCAGAAACTCTCAGCACTCTTAGCAAACTACAGTTTGCAGAATTCTTTGGGAGAAGCCAGGACGGATGAATGTGGTTATTGCATATAGTAATCTTATGCAGCTTGAAGCAATTGGATGCATAAAAACGGACTCCTCTTGAAATAAAAATGATTCAGACCCATAAATGTGATTCAGAGCTTGACTAACCAGAACTTATTCAAAAGAGGTACAAAAACAAAACAGCGATACATCGAAATAGTTCCATAAGACATATGCTTATCAAAGCATAGGCTCAGCATCTAGAATCAAAGGCATCTCTCTCCTTATAGCCTCCACCAGTCCACATTCCAGCCTGAGGCTCTTTCTCCTAGAGAGGGATCATTAGCACATCCTTCTCTGACTGTGCCTGGGAACAAAAGATAAAGGCAACTCCCTTCAAAATGGTGATTTGCAATTGAATATCTTAAATCATGTGACCTAAGGTTAAACACTCAGGTGAAAGAGCAGAGAACATCAACAGTTAAGTATTAACCTGCTAAACACCCAGTGTGAGCTTTAGTATTCCACAATGGAATTTTCCAGTGTCAAAACCCTTCAGCAATATACATATATTCTCTATTTCAGAGTGCAATTTAGCAATTATACTTAACAATGGTATGGTACTGCTTTAAATGCATAGTGCAGATAGGGCCTGAGTCTCAGTTAGGGTAGGGTTGCAGTGGGTGGATTAATCTGTTTCTGGTCTGTGCCATCTCGAGCCAAAGTCAGTTTTGCAAAATTTGGAGATGTGCAGAATCTTACATTCAAATCCCTGCATTGGTGCAGGAGGTGCAAATTGTTGTTGTTGTTTAGTCGTTTAGTCGTGTCCGACTCTTCGTGACCCCATGGACCAGAACACGCCAGACACTTCTGTCTTCCACTGCCTCCCGTAGTTTGGTCAGACTCATGCTGGTAGCTTCGAGGACACTATCCAACCATCTCGTCCTCTGTTGTTCCCTTCTCCTTGTGCCCTCCATCTTTCCCAACATCAGGGTCTTCTCCAGGTCCAGGGAGTCTTCTCTTCTCATGAGGTGGCCAAAGTATTGGAGCCTCAGCTTCAGGATCTGTCCTTCCAGTGAACACTCAGTGCTGATTTCCTTAAGAATGGATAGGTTTGATCTTCTTGCAGTCCATGGGACTCTCAGGAGTCTCCTCCTTGAGGTGCAAATTAGGTAAATCTAAAAATGTAGAGCTCACTGGAAGGACAGATCGTGAAGCTGAGGCTCCAATACTTTGGCCACCTCACGAGAAGAGAAGACTCCCTGGAAAAGACCCAGATGTTGGGAAAGATGAAGGGCACAAGGAGAAGGGGACGACAGAGGACGAGGTGGTTGGACAGTGTTCTCAAAGCTACCAGCATGAGTTTGACCAAACTGCGGGAGGCAGTGGAGGACAGGAGTGCCTGGCGTGCTCTGGTCCATGGGGTCACGAAGAGTTGGACATGACTAAATGACTAAACAACAACAACAACAATGTAGACATTTCTCCTCCATCTTCCCGTAGAGCGGATCTGTTGAAATCCATGGGACCTAAGTTAATTGTGACTCACTTATAGTTTCAATGAGTCTGCTCTAAGCATGACTAATTCAGATAACGTTAAGCCACCTCCAAGTCCTTCCAGCCATCAGCAGTGGGTCCTTCAGGGCATCCTTATTCACAAGCACAGCCACGTGCCCTTTATTCTCCTGTAATTTAAAGATCAGTGTAAAAATGATGCTTTGAAAAACAAGAAAGCACCAGCCATTTCAGCATTAACGAGAGAACAAAGAGAGAAACAGCGGGGCTATCTCTTAGCAGATTTCGATATAAAAACCAGTGCAAACAAACTTCAAAGTGCTTTCAATTTCATGCGCGCAATTCTCCCGCTCTCCCAAGGAGATGCACACACACTCCAAAAACCCATTTCGTCTTCCACCTCTATGAAGCTCTCTATTTATTTTCGAGACGTCCTTGTCATTTTCACGCTCCGCATGTGACACAGGGAAGCCAATTTTCCTCTCTTCTTCCCGACGTCAGTGGAAGCCGTCGGCTCCCATTCTCTAAGTGGTGATAAAAGAGAAACTTGGGTTAATACCCTGCCATTATACTGATGCTGAAATATGAGTGCATCTCCTCTCCACCCAAATGAAACATTGAGTTGCCACTTGGGTTTCGTTGTTGTTGCATCAATTTATGTATAGGTTGGGGGGGGGGTTGCCCCTCCAGCAGATATCATGCACATGCAGCCCACTACCAAAATCAGCACAATCACTTTTGCGACTTCTGTTATTTGTCCCCACAAAACACTTCATCACAGTTTCTTCCTATCTATTCAAAGGGCCTCTGCTGCAGAATACCAAATGTAAGAATTCACTGATAAATGTATCTGTGTACTGGTTCACAGGGAAAACTTCAGAAATTCATATAGACATGTGAGTTCAGCTACTCAGCAGCCCCTCTGCCTGAGTGATAATTCCTGGCATCCTGATACCTGAGTGCCAGACAGGTAGCCATTCCAGAAATAACAAACCCAGATGAAGACAAAAGGGTGTGATTGACTTGGCTGGGAAACAGGGAAACGTAAATATTTCTTTTGTTACACTTGATGGGTGTTTGGTGGAGGGCTAGGAGAGGCATGGGGCAGGGTCCAAGATGCTCAGATTACTGCCACCAGACCTCCCCTTTCATGATGTAACCATGATGCATTAGTGATGCAGTTTGGGGGGGTGTAACATGAGAATTATGGGATGCAGGTGGCACTGTGGGTTAAACCACAGAGCCTAGGACTTGCCGATCAGAAGGTCAGCAGTTCAAATCCCCACAATGGGGTGAGCTCCCATTGCTCGGTCCCTGCTCCTGCCAACGTAGCAGTTTGAAAGCACATCAAAGTGCAAGTAGATAAATAGGTACCGCTCCAGCGGGAAGGTAAACGGCATTTCCATGCGCTGCTCTGGTTCGTCAGAAACGCCTTAGTCATGCTGGTCACATGACCTGGAAGCTGTACACCGGCTCCCTTGGCCAATAAAGCGAGATGAGCGCCGCAACCCCAGAGTCGGCCACGACTGGACCTAATGTTCAGGGGTCCCCTTTACCCCTAACATGGGGATTAGCAGCTAATAAAAGTTTGGGAGCTATTTTGTTCGGGGCTTCCACCTTGTTCCACCTTTTGGCACGTGGGAGTCCTGTCAGTGTGGTGTAGTGGTTAAGAGCAGTAGTCACGTAATCTGGGTAACCGGGTTTGCGTCTCCGCTCCTCCACATGCAGCTGCTGGGTGACCTTGGGCCAGTCACACTTCTTTGAAGTCTCTCAGCCCCACTCACCTCACAGAGTGTTTGTTGTGGGGGAGGAAGGGAAAGGAGATTGTTAGCCGCTTTGAGACTCCTGAAGGGGAGTGAAAGGCAGGATATCAAATCCAAACTCCTCCTCCTCCTCTTCTTCTTCTTCTTCTTCTTCTTCTTCTTCTTCTTCTTCTTCTGTCGCGACAGTCTTCAATAAAGACCAAGCCTACTGGCTGCTGTTTTGCTCTGGTACTCCTGGCTGGCGTCCTTGTTTTTTGTCCAAGGGATCCCTCAGATTTCTCCGTTAACATTGTCTCGGATTCTCCTATGCTCGCCAGGCCCCCCGTGTAGTTACTTCCCCTGTGAGCTAAAAGGCCATCTGATCTGACAGGTGACACAGGAGGATGGGTGGGTGAAAGGGAAATTATGTGTTTCAGTCATCTCCTGCATCTTTGCACTCCATCAGCCCACTGATGATCGTTCCCAAACCAGAGAACCCTCCCGAAGTTTCCAGCAACTGGTATTCCAAAGCATTGATGCCTCTGACCGCAGAGGCAGCAGCCACTGATAGCCTTCATGAATTGTCCAATCCTCATTTAAAACCATCCAAGTTGGTGGCCATCACTGCCCCCTGGGGGATGTGGGGGTCGTGGATATAGGATTGGCACGGAGGTGCCACAAGGTGGCCATGGGGCTGGAGTGGATATGGGGTGTGTGGGGTTGTCGTAGTGAGAGAGGCAGAGGAGGGCTAAGGGGTTATCATAGCGGCAGGGTGTAGCTGTAGGGCTGGAATAGATAGGGGGAGTGTGGGGTTGGCATGGGGTTGGCATGATGTGGTTTGGGGCTGGAGCAGATAATTGGGGGACATGGATATGGAGATGGCATGGAGGTGTCACGATGTGGCCATGGGGCACTGCTTCTTCTTTTATTTTTATTTTTTAAATATTTTTATTAAACAATTTCAACATACCAAATTATCAATCCACATAATCAGTTACATTCTTCCCCCCCTTCCCCCCCCCCCAAGGACTTCCCTCAGCTCCCCTCTCTGGTTTCTTTGCACATATTATTCTCTGCATGTTATAAAATTGTACATATCCTTGCCTTATCTATCCTGTGTTCAACTAATAAATTTGTGGATGTTTATTCAAAACCTGCCAAGGAGTTCGGATCATTTTGTTGTCTTTTTAAATAATTCGTAAAACTTTCCATTCTTCCCTGAAGTCACGGTTGTCCTTATTACGCAACTTGTATGTCAAGTTGGCCAATTCCGCATAGTTCATCAATTTTTCTTGCCACTGTTCTTTCATTGGGATTTCCTCGTTTTTCCATCCTTGTGCTAACAAGACTCTTACCGCTGTTGTAGCATACATAAATAAATTATTTGTTTTTCTTGGCAGGTCTTGTCCTAAAATCCCTAACAAAAATGCTTCTGGTTTTTCTACACACTGCTTCTTCTTTTAAATTGCTTTTGAAAAATTGTGTGTGTGTTTTAACTGTTTTCAGCTATGCCCCTTTAAAATGTGTTGGGGGAGGGGGTTATTGGGCTACTGTTTTTATTTTGGTTAAGTATTTTGTGGTTTATATCCTGATTTTATTCTGTAAACTGCCCTGAGACCGGTGGGTATTGTTGTAAATAAAAAAGTTGCCCTTTTCCCTTATGGGGTATCCAAGAGCCCATATAGAGTCCTTACATAAGTTCTGTATTGGTAGGAGAAATTAACAGAGGCCAACCAGAGAATATTGAGAAGCAAAGCAGCTAGTAAGCTTGATCTTTATTGATCTGTTGCAACAGGGTGCTCCCCTCACCCGCAGGAGAGAGGAGGAACCCAGAAAAAATGGTGTGCAAGGCCTTATAAAGACTTTTGAAATTGCCACCCTGTAGATCAAGACCACCCCCAGAAACATCATACATACATCACAGAAGGGGTGTAACCTAAGACCACCCCTCAGATACATCATACCTACATCACAGAAAAGGCGGTCTTAAAACAGAAATTTGAATGTTGTTTTTCTCCTGTCATTGTTTCTCTCCTGTCTGGCAGGTTACTTGATTGGATTGCCTGGGGAGCCTGGCCAGTCTTTTGTAATGATAAATACCGTATTTTTTGCACCATAACACTCACTTTTTTCCTCCTAGAAAGTAAGGGGAAATGTCTGTGCGTGTTATGGAGCGAATGCCTGCGGCTGGCGGGGGGGATCTGCTGCAGTCGTGAGTAGAGGACCCATGGTTCCCCTTCCTTCCCTCCTCCATGGTTACAAAGCATGGATCCACATGGATCCTCAGGATTTTTGCATTGGGCTACTCCAAACTCACTGCCAGATCACATGTCTGTGGCCACAGCATGAACCACAAAAATCATATATCCACTATTTCGTTTAGAATATTTTTTTCTTGTTTTCCTCCTCTAAAAACTACGTGCGTGTTATGGTCTGGTGCGTGTTATAGAGCGAAAAATACGGTACTTAGTTCCTGGGCCAGGTCACAGGCTCACACCCTGTTCAAACACAGACATACCCTTAAGACAGGATTTGCGAAGGAAAAGACAATGGGGAGGCTTTTCCATTTTGACCTTGCAGAGAAAAGATTTGGTCAGTTTAGGAATCAAAATGGTTCCAGGTTGGCCTTCCTGTGCTGATCTATGTACGTGCGGTTATGAACATTGCCATATATCTAAGACCGTAAAATTCCTATCACAGTATAGGGCAGAATATAAATTCAAGAAGAAGAAGAAGAAGGAGAAGAAGAAGAAGAAGAAGAAGAAGAAGAAGAAGAAGTTGCTAACTTTCCATTGTCTGAATCCATCATCATCATCATCATCATTTACTGTGAGAACAGGCTGTTGGATTAAATGGGCCTTTGGTTTGATCCAGCAGCAAGGCCTGTCTTACGTTCTTCTTCTGTTCAGCGCTGACAGAGCCATTCTTTTCCTTTGGCAAGGAAAACGACAAGTGTTCTGAGTGCCTCTCCCTCTGTTTGTTTTCCAAACGCACTGAGCAATAGCCGAGGAAAAAAACAACAAAATCTCTTTCACCTCTTGCACAGCTATCTTTTCTGATCTCCCTTTCTCTCTCTCTCTCTCTGGCTCCGATCTGAGAATTTGGAAGGAAACAAAAAAGGAAAGCCAAAACCTTCCGCAGTCAAGCAGAGTGAAATAGCTCTAATAAATAAAAATTGCTGCTTGTTTGCGTTTGGCTGTTCATCTCATGCATACGAAATAGAATTCGGAAGGGAAGCGTTGGCCCTGCATCGTAAAAAGAAGAGAGGAGAGGAGGACGGATGAAAGGAAAGGAATTCTGTTTGAATTATTGTGTGAGGATGAAAATATGATCTGTAAATATAAAACTGGAAAAATAATCCATGAACAATACAGTGGTACCTCAGGTTACATACGCTTCAGGTTACAGATGCTTCAGGTTACAGACTCTGCTAACCAAGAAATAGTACCTCAGGTTAAGAATTTTACCTCAGGATGAGAACAGAAATTGTGCAGCGGCAGCGGGAGGCCCCATTAGCTAAAGTGGTACCTCAGGTTAAGAACAGTTTCAGGTTAAGAACGGACCTCCAGAATGAATTAAATTCTTAACCCGAGGTACCACTGTAATAATAATAATAATAATAATAATAATAATAATAATAATAATAATAATAATAATAATAGAAGAAGAAGAAAGGGAGAGGGGGAAGCCCCTGAAACAGATAGAAAGCATCATAACCGTCAAAGGATGCTAAGAAGGGGAGGCTAAACATCAAACAAGCTGACAGAAAGGAGCTTATTCCTGCCTGCGATGCTGAAGTCACTTAATTCAGATGGACAAGGAGCACTGAGTCCAACAGCTGAATGGTAAACGTATTCAGCACGGCAGTGTTAATATCAGCAACGTAGGGAATACAAGTTGTCTCCCTCCCCAGGCTCCACACAGCGGCTGCTGGCAGAGTGTCTATTAGCCACGTCTAGCGCCGACGCCTGCCGCATACGAAAGCAGCTCGCAGAGCTTAGCCTGCTGCCTCTTGTCAGACGACGTTTTTGCACGAAGGAGTCAGGATGGAGCGAACAGGAGGCCCTCGGCTTTCTGGCTCTCTCACACTGGGACGTTGTGACTCAGGGGTCCCCCAAATTATGAGATTTTTGTTTGTTTGTTTATGCTGGTTTTCTAGCCGTGTTGCAAGGAATCATAGAATTGCAGAGTTGACCCCAAGGGTCTTCTAGTCCACTGCACAAATCACAGCAAAAGATGGTGTGGCGATCACACAGGGTCCCCGGACGTTTAACGGTCTATTGATCCCTGTGCCACCACTGTGCTCGCTTCCCGGCTGCCACCAACCAGTTACTCTCTGGTAAAACACTGAGTCCAGTCAGTTGTTAAAATTGAATTAAAAAAAAAACAAGTTTATTTTACAAACATTAACAAGTTTATGGTTTCTCAGATAATATTCCTGCCAGTATCTTAACTTTAGTTTCTTTACCGGCCTATACCTTCCTTATACCTTCTGACTGATTATCTCAACTGTTTGAATGACTCCTCTTAACAAATTCTCTCCCTCTCTCACACCAGACTAGCCCAAGCCACACACTTATCTTCTCTGTCTCTTCTAACTCCAGACTGTCTTCTCAACATCTCTAACCCTCTAAAAACCTCTGTGCTTAAAACTTATACCCAGTTAACTTTGCCCCCTGGGTTCCCATTGGTTAGTCATTTTACAATTAGTTAACCCTTTCCCTATGAGCCCAGTATGATGTCACACACATAGGAGGGCAAACGCCACAGATGGCCATCCAAATCCTGTTTATAAACCTCCAAGGAAGTAAAGTCCACCATCTTCCCAGGGAGTCCGTTCCACTGCCAAACAGCTCTTACCATCAGAAAGTTCTTCCTGGTGTTTAGTCAGAACCTCCTTTGTGGGCATTTGATTTCATTGGTTCACATCCGACCAGCAGCGGAGGAAGCCTCTCAGGCACCCAAGGGTGGGGCAAACCGCTCATAGGGTCGAGGTGGGGCACAGTGTCAGGAGTGCGTGCAGGAGCCATGCCCTGTGACTGGTAGGGCCTCGCAGGACTGGGGCCTTCCTGAGTTTGGCCTGGAAGGGCAAGGCGCGGTCACACAGGCGAGGCTTGACAGAAGACTGGTAGCACCTGGTGTCAAAGGCCAGGAGGGGTATATAAGACTAGCATTCCTCTGGGCCTTTGCCACAGCAACACACTACCCACCTAGCTGTGCTTTGTCTTCCTGACTCCTGGTATCCTGACTCTTGGACCCTTGGCTTCTTGACTCCTGGTTTCCTGACCCTCGGACTCTCGGCTTCCTGACTCCTGGTTTCCTGATTCGTAGACCCTTGGCTTCCTGACCCCTGGAATGCTGACCCTGGACTGCTGATTCCTGCTTCCTGACCTCTACCCCGGTCCTGACGTACCAAGCCGGGACTCCGACTGCCTGTAACCCGGACCATGATACACAGCACATAGGGAGGAGAGGGGCGTGTGGCACCCATAGGGACGGGATGGGGCACGCGGCACCCTTAGGGAGGGAGGGGATGCACAGCAACCATAGGGGCGGGGCGCGCTACGGGGCCTCAGCCGCCCTACAGCTGAAAAAAGGAAAGGTCATTAGGGCTTCTTCAAAGAAACTTGGAAGGGAAGGGAAATTTGTGTGAAAGAAAGCTGGGGGGGGACTGGAAAAGTGAGGGTGGGTCAATGGGGGTCAATTGGGGGGAGATGGCTGAAATACAGATGCTGAAGGGGCAGTATAATTATGTTTTAATGATGCACCACTCCAGCTGATTCATACCGTGATGCGAAGGACAGGCTGTTCCAGGAAATGAAATACTGGTGCGTATCAGAGAGCTTATCTCAAGGAAGGGTTGACATGTCAACCGTCGCCCAAATCTGAGCCTAAAATAGAAGATGGGTTCAAGGGGAGAAGGACTTTGGGGGATCTAGACTGTAACTGCGATGGAGACGTTACAGCGCTTCCGGATCTCCCTTTCCTCCCATTGTGCATTTGTGTGATTTGTTCTCAGAATGGTGGTTGTACACAATCCTGCTTTCAGTGTTGTTTACAACTCAGTTTGCATAGTGGAACCAGACAAGATTGAGGGCAAGGGGAGGACCTCCCAGAAACAATTTGCTTCTGAGTTCCCCAGCATCACTTAAAACACAATAGAGTAAAAACAAACAAATATGGAGGACAAGACAATCAGTGACTACTAGTCACAATGGGTTTCTTCTACCTGTACTGTCTGAGGCACTTTCAGACCCTCCAAGTGTTCCTATTTTCCAGGGGTGTCCCTGATTTAGAAAAGCCATCCCAGTTGTTTCTGATTTGATCCCAGAATGTCCCACTTTTCCTTAGGGTGTTCCTAAAGGTCCATATAGTTAAAGCTATGGTTTTCCCAGTAGTGATGTATGGAAGTGAGAGCTGGACCATAAAGAAGGCTGATCGCCGAAGAATGGATGCTTTTGACTTATGGTGCTGGAGGAGACTCTTGAGAGTCCCATGGACTGCAAGAAGATCAAACCTCTCCATTCTGAAGGAAATCAGCCCTGAGTGCTCACTGGAAGGACAGATCCTGAAGCTGAGGCTCAGTGGCGTAGCGTGGGGGGTGCAGGGGGGCCCGGCCGCACCGGGTGCAACATCTGGGGGGGCGCACTCGCTCTCGCAGCTCTCTGCCCCTACCTGGCTCACTCACCCTCTCTCACTGCAGTGCTGGCTGTGCAAATCCGATCCGAGCCGCTGGGTCGCAACCCACTGTGGAGGGGGTGGGTGCCAGGCGTGCGGTGCGGAGAGAGAGTGAGGGACTATATCGGGGAGGGACAGTGCAGCAGCCGCCCAGTGCAGCGCTAAGCACGGGAGAGAACCACACCAGACCAGACCAGGCAGCAGCAAGAAGAAGCTGGCAGCGGCGGCAGGTTAGGGGTTAGTGGGTGCAAATTACTTGCCTTGCCCCGGGTTAGGGGGCGCAAATTACTTGCTGTGCCCCGGGTGCTGGCAACCCACGCTACGCCGCTGCTGAGGCTCCAATACTTTGGCCACCTCATGAGAAGAGAAGACTCCCTGGAAAAGACCCTGATGTTGGGAAAGATGGAGGGCACAAGGAGAAGGGGACGACAGAGAACGAGATGGTTGGACAGTGTTCTCGAAGCTACCAGCATGAGTTTGACCAAACTGTGGGAGGCAGGGGAAGACAGGAGTGCCTGGTGTGCTCTGGTCCATGGGGTCACGAAGAGTTGGACACGATAAAACGACTAAACAACAACATTGTCATGGGAGAAATGTTGGAGGGTATGGAGTTATCTGAACCCCTAGGCTGTATGAAGGCAATCCTGTATAGGGAAGTTTTTTTGGGGGGGAAATTCTTTAATGTTTTATTATGTTTTTAGGAAGCTGCCCAGAGAGGAAGGGGCAACCCAGTCAGATGTTGGGTATAAATAGTAAAATGGAACAAGGCTCTTCTTTTATTTTTCATTGTGATATAAATATGAAGAAATGATATAAGTCCATATTTGGCCCTCATGTCTCTACCCTCAGTGATTTATCTCACCCCTTTCATGTGTGTGAGTGTCTGGGTGTGTTTAATTCACAGTTGTAGGCCTAACAGGTCTTGTTGGCCTCAAAATGGAGACCTCTCATGAGGGGAGGGTTAGAATTCCACTCAAGTTCTTTCCTCTCTCGTGTATTTAATCCATTTTTGACCCCCACCCCATGTGATTAAAAGGCACCTCTGGCTTCGTTAAAGAGGTGCAGAAAGATGTGGTGTTGATAAGCAGACAAAGGCTCTCTGACAGAAACTGAGTGTTCCACAAAAGGAAATCTCTCCAGGAAGGCAGATGTTGTTGTTGTTTAGTCATTTACTTGTGTCCGACTCTTCGTGACCCCATGGAGCAGAGCATGCCAGGCACTCCTGTCTTCCACTGCCTCCCGCAGTTTGGTCAAACTCATGCTGGTAGCTACAAGAACACTGTCCAACCATCTCGTCCTCTGTCGTCCCCTTCTCCTTGCACCCTCCATCTTTCCCAACATCAGGGTCTTTTCCAGGGAGTCTTCTCTTCTCATGAGGTGGCCAATGTATTGGAGCCTCAGCTTCAGGATCTGTCCTTCAAGTGAGCACTTGGGACTCATTTCCTTCAGAATGGAGAGGTTTGATCTTCTTGCAGTCCATGGGACTCTCAAGTGTCTCCTCCAGCACCATAATTCAGCCCTGAGTGCTCACTGGAAGGACAGATCCTGAAGCTGAGGCTCTAAGACTTTGGCCACCTCATGAGAAGAGAAGACTCCCTGGAAAAGACCCTGATGTTGGGAAAGATGGAGGGCACAAGGAGAAGGGGACGACATTGGACGAGATAGTTGGACAGTGTTCTCGAAGCTACCAACATGAGTTTGACCAAACTGCAGGAGGTAGTGGAAGACAGGAGTGCCTGGCGTGCTCTGGTCCATGGGGTCACGAAGAGTCGGACACAAGTAAATGACTAAACAACAAAACAACAACAACAACAACTAAAACAATAAAATGCAATACAACTGAAGTCAGGACTAGCACCAATTCTCTTAGAGCTTTGGCAAAAATGTGCACCTGAGGATGCCTTCTGAATATGCTCAGAGTTCATTTAAAGGAACGCGATTTCAGTCTAGGGGCCACCACAGAGGAGGCGCTCTCTCACGTCATTGCTGCAAGGGACATGATGTTGTGCTACATCTCACATCATCCCTGACCATTGGCCATGCTGACCAGGGATGATGGGAGTTGAAGCTCAACGGACAGCTGCATATTCCTGCATTGCAGAGCATTGGACCAAATGGTCCTCACGTTCCCTCCCAACTCTACAATTCCATGTTTCTAAGTTTCTATTATTTATGAAAGACACCAGGCTGAAGAAAGCTGGTTTAGGCATCTACGAACCATGGCGGCCTTATGCCTCTGAGTACCAAACTGCTAGGTGGGCAGGAGCAGGGACGAAGCAACGGGAACTCACCCCATCGCGGGGATTCAAACCGCCGATCTTCTGATCAGCAAGCCCTAGGCTCTGTGGTTTAACCCACAGCGCCACCCGTGTCCTTTCCAAGCTCATACATCTGAGGAATAGGTCCACCCGCTTTCTTTGCATTTTTGCAGATATCGCCTCTGTTTCCCATAAAAGGATGCAACTTCTAGGAAAACCATGGAACATTTAATGGCTCTCCTTGGGGAGCAAAGACTGTGCCTTGAATGAATTACTCCAATTATCACGGATTCTTGGAAGCTCGTGGTGACAGTAGGAAGTGACAACGTATTTCTGTGCACCGTAATTCTAAGACTGCTATATACCCTGTGTAATTTTGAAACTCAATCTTCTCCGCAGAAAATGTCAGGCACAGATGATTTTAGAATTTCCATCCCGACCTTTCAACCCCTTACAAGGTCCCTAAGGTGGCTACTACATAAAAAAAAGTATAAAAACAAATAAAGCAATTAAAACCTTAACACAGCAGCATGGGGGTAGGGTAGAAAACAATGGAGACGTTAAAAAAAATTACTTTGCCATAGCAGGAAACTTAAACAACTTAATTAGTACGGTGAATATAGTTGCCTTCTGACTTATGGAGGGGTTATGTTTGTGGATACCATGGGCATACATTAGGGTTGCCATACATATGGGAAAACCCAGACATGTCCTCTTTTGCGGGGCCAACATGCCCATCTGGCTAAATGCTTACATTTTAAAGGAAATGTTTGGGAGGGTTGTGGGGCTGCAGCTTGGGCTTGGGCTGCTCTGCACACAGTGCTGGATTTTATATATATATATATATATATATATATATATATATATATATATATATATAATATTTATTAAGTTTTCACAAATTTTAAAAACACATACAATACACACAATACAAAAATATACATACAATAACAAACACTTATAATTTCAACTCCTTTTTTTTCTTAAACTTACTTCATCGACTTCCCCATACCTCCCCTTTCTGCATTCCAATTCCCAAATTTATTTCAGCAAATCCTTCCCCTTAATTTTATCCGATTTTTCTTTTCTTTTACTTAATCTTTAACAGCTGTAATCCCTTACTTTATATAACCACAACATTTTAACATTCATTAATTTTGCAATATTTCTTAAGATAAATTTTAAATTTCTTCCAGTCTTCTTCCGCCGTCTCTTTCCCCTGGTCTCGGATTCTGTCAGTCATTTCAGCCAGTCCCATGGAGTCAATCACCTTCATCTGCCATTCTTCCAGAGTGGGTAGATCTTGTGTCTTCCGGATTTACATATAAGCTAAACAAGCTATAGCTTAGGGCCCCACTCTCTTGGAGGCCCCCCAAAAAATTAAAGGAAAAGAAGCCTCGGCCAGTAAAGAGAGATGAGCGCCGTAACCCCAGAGTCGGCTACGACTGGACCTAATGGTCAGGGGTCCCTTTACCTTTTAGACTCCTATTATGTAAATAATGAACCCAGCCTGCTCCCTAAAATATCACTGGTTTGCTCATTTCTATATCAATTACTTTGATAAAACACATATTTTGTTATGTGCAAATGGCTTTAGATACCTATTAGGTCCATAAATTTCCACATAGCATATATTCAACACACACAAAAGCGACAATTTGTTGTTGACAAAGGACAGCTGGACATATAAAGGGCCCCATTACCTTCAGTAGCTTAGGGCCTCATCAAACCTAAATCCGGCCCTGTGGGGTGGCCACTAGGGGGCGCATCGGAAGATCGCTGACAATAACATCTCTCCAACCCACACGAGGTAATTTGGAGGCTATGATGGGGGTAATTAGCCTCCTTACCCCCCCCCAGGATGGTGGGGGGACTGCCCTTGCCAGCTGTGCCCTACACCACCCCCGAATTTGTGGGGGTGGGGGCACTAGGCACAAAGCCCTCCTGTGGGATTCCGGCACTCCTGGACGCCGTCCCTGATCCGCGCCACTAGCTGCAAGAACTTCAAAAGAAACAATTTGGATGAAGCTAATTGCACATATTTCAACGAAGAAGGGGGAGTAAAGACTGCTGACAGAAGAGATCTCTGATAAAACAAGACAAGAATAAATCATGAGAAGATACGCCAAGATATGGTATGGCAAATGACTGATGGGGGAGGGGGGAAACTTTCCTTTCTTTCCTTATGTGATTAAACGAGAATCCCCTCCCCTCACGAGTCATAAATGTCGTTTTAAGGACTTAAGCTGTGGATTTAAGACTGTGTGGAGATAAACTTTCAAACCAAAGCATGTTTTAAGAAGAGCGTGGAATGTACAAGAGCTCTGGAATGACGCAGTTAAAATTGCCGTCGCCATATTGGGAAGTTCTGTCGGAGGTTTTGAGTCTGGGAGGAGAAATAGAGAAATAGAGCTGCTTTTATACTGTGGGTGAAACTCCTCAGAGGGACTCAAGAGCGGCAGTTTTGCGAGATAATGATGGAAAGAGCGATGTTATCTATGAAGGTGATGATATATGAAAACCATCTCGATTTGAGGATTGGAAGAACGGAAAAATTCACACAGGATTAATATTGGTGTTTATTGGCTTAAGGAGACTATCAGAAGAGATCATAAAGAAAAAAGAGAAAATATATGAACAAGATGTGATGTGGAAACAGCAAGATAAGACTGGATAGAATTATGAACTCTGTTTGGACTGATTTGGTCTGATTTGGACATTAATGCAGTAGCAAGAAGATGATCAGAATCCCCCTTCGGATCTTGAAATATGGGTCCCCCCAACAAAATTTAAAATTTGGCTTTGTAATTTGGAACTTATGTGATGTGATTTAATTTGATTTGATTGGCCGGTTAATAAAAAAATATTTTAAAATAATAATAATCCGGCCCTGTGACTGCATGCCATGGCTGCTGCCAGACTAAGCTGGGAAAAGAGGCCTGCAGGCATGGTGTTGACAGCTCCCCCCCCCCAAGCCCATGCTCCTCTTTTTCTGGCTCGGGCTGGCAGCAGCTTGGGCTATCCTCTTTTTTCGATCTTCATGATATGGTGACCCTAGACGTGAAATCATGTATAGTGGGAACAGCATCTTAAATGCCTTTAAACATTTATGTCAGGAGTGCTCTGATGGTGTTTCCTGCTTGGCAGGGGGTTGGACTCGATGGCCCTTGTGGTCTCTTCCAACTCTATGATTCTATTCTATGATTCTAGATGACCCTCTTAAACCTCTGGAAACCTTTTTTTGGGGGGGGGGCTTTAAAAATCCACCAAACTCCACCGCAATTGCTCCCTCCAAACCTCATTTCTCGAAGGTCGGTTAAAAGGCTCCTGGGATTGCTAGCTGCTCCCTATTTGTGGCATTTTTATGTTCTTTTCAGACAGTTTTTGCCTTTCTCGTGTCATTTCCAGGTTTGAAACAAATTGTTTGATTATTTCCCGGCACTGTGCATATATGCAGTCACGCACAAGTTAATGGCACAGAAGTGGGGCATTGCCAGTACAAATGAAAGTATTTGTTGTTCTCCTAAACCTTGAAAAGAGGGGTCAATTATATGTGTTATATATTGAAAGAAAATTACCTTAAAATACAACATAGATGGTATTTAACACCGGAAAGAATATAAAAAATGAATAAAAATTGTAGCGATGTCTGTTGGTGATGCAACACTGGAAAAGGTACTGTGATACATATATGGTGGAATTGTTTAAACATCAAACAATTTTGGGAAACAATATATAACGAAATGAAAAAAATGTTTAGATATTCATTTAGGAAAACACCAGAAGGTTTTCTATTGGGAATAGTACCAGGAAGTCTAAAGGAAGAAGACAAGACATTATATTTGTACGCAACAGTAGCCGCAAGGCTATTGATTGTGAAAAATTGGAAAAGTGGTATTATACCGACAAAAATAGAGTGGCTTGCCAAATTATTGGAGTACTACAATATATCCAAAACAATGGGAGAAATTGGAAGGATCTCATAAGAGAAGATAGACAGGGACTGGAAGGTGTTTAAAGGATACTTACAAAACCATATTGAAAAATCAGAACTCCTATTAGAATAAACAAGTTCCGTTTTAAATACTGAAATACTAAATAAGATGGATAACAATGTGTAATAGAAAAAGAAGCATGAAATTAGGTTAAAGGTGAGTGAAAGAAAGTAATAGAAGTGGAAAGAAATTGCAATTGAGTAGATTGGAAGTCTAACACAAAGGTGGAGTGAGGGGTAGTGAATGGTGATGGGAAAAGGAATTATCTGTGGGACTGAATATAGGTATGTTTGTATATGTTTAAGGATTGTATGAAATGTATGCTTGTATATTCGCAATATGTGTGTATTTTATAATAAAAAATTAAAAAAGAGGGGTCAATTGAACCTTTTTTTCTTGTAGGTCCGGCAACAACCTAGGTGCCAACACTGAGGAAGAGCCCATTTCCAATATGGCGGTTAGCCTCTTAGAACTGATGCTTCCTCTAGGAACGCCCCACCCATCTTGGAGGAAAACTAGTCTAGGATGCTTTGCCCATCTTGGAAACATTTGCGCCGGAAGCAGAAGAGGAGCAATGAGGAAGGAGACAGACACAGTGGAGGAAGAAAGCGCAAAACAATGTCACCTGGCTGCCTTGCCCAAATTTTGCTTAAACAGACATCTCTTCCTGCCTCCTGGTCTGCCCTGCCCTAAGACTAATCAATAATCTTTAAGACTTTTGGATGTTCCTTGTGGCTGTAGGGTGACCGAAAGGCCAGGAGGAATTTACTAATAACAATGTTATGTCTCCACATTGCCACCGCCCCACTTCCAAATTCTTGACAACTGCCTGAATCTGCTTCCATGGCAACCCCTAAAAATATTGCTCCCTTCTAAAAATAAGGTCCTGTTCCTCAGTGCCTGCTCTGCGCAGGGCAGCCTGTTTTGCAAACAGCCCTCTTGCCAGCTGCTTTGAAACACGAGATCCGGCAACTCGTGTCATTGGAATAAGGTGAAATTTAAATCCTGTCTCTGACAAGCTCATCCAGAGACATGTCTAATCACTGTGCAGCCTCCTATTTCTGTCATACGAGACTAGACAGCCTGTCGCAGTTCAAACCCAACAGGTGTACATAATTGGATGTGTGCTGCTTAAAACCTGTACAACGTTCTATAGCAAAGCGGAGCTACTTCCTCCTTAATGGTCTACTGAGTCAAGCCACATTCTGTCAGGGACCCAGCATTTTCGTGGCTGAAAATGATGATGAGGATGATGAGGATGAGGATGATGATATGCTGCCCATCTGACTGGGTTACCCGAGCAACTCTGGGCAGCTCCCAACAAAATATCAAAAACTCAATTAAACATCAAACATTAAAAACTTTCCAATACAGGGCTGCCTTCAGATGTCTTGTAAAAGTCAGATAGTTGTTTATTTCCTTGACATCTGAAGGGAGGGCATTCCACAGGGTGGGCTCCACTACTGAGAAGGCCCTGATGCCTGGTGCCCTGTAACCTCACTTCTCACAGGAAGGGAACCGCCAGAAGGCCCTCAGAGCTGGACCTCAGTGTCTGGGCTGGACGATGGGGGGTGGAGACGCTCCTTCAAGTATACTGGGCCAAGGCCATTTTGGACTTTAAAGGTCAGCACCAACACTAATCTTCCTTTCAATTCCCTTTGGAGGAGGACCACTGCCAATGAAAGTATGGAGGAAGATTTGGATTCGGTGGAAGTCAGCAGCATGTCTCCAGGAGGTCATAATATTTAGTGAAGATGTTGGATGTGGTATGGCTGCACCCTGCACTTTCCATCCCCTGTGCTGTTTCATGAGCTGATTGAAGGAGTGGTGGAGCTTGCATTGAAACAACATCACATTCAGCCTCTCGCCTTGCTAACTGTGATGAGAGAGGGGGTGAAGAAAAAGGAAGGTTGATGCTTTCAATGGAGGTCCTTCATCAGTTTGAATATGCAATCCAGCAGGAATAGGAAAATCTTTCCAATTCAGTTTCTCTCAGTCTCTCATTTATCCTATCTTAAGTTCAGTTCTTTGCATTTCCATACCCATATGGCACATTCGCAACCCACAGTGCCGTGTCTGCGCATGCGCGAGTTGCGATTCGGCACTTCTGCGCATGTGCAAAGTGCAATTTAGTGCTTCTGTGCATGCATGACTGCCGAAACCTGGAAGTAACCCGTTCCAGTATTTCCGGGTTTTGGCGTGTCCGTAACCCAAAAAACCTGCCACCTTAAGTGTCTGTAACCTGAGGTATGAGTGTATAGTTACCTACCTCCTTGACATCTGATGAGAGAACATTCCACAGGGTGGGCACCACCTCAAAGAAGGCCCTCTGCCTGGTTTCCTGTAACCTCACTTCTCTCAGTGAGGGAAATGTGAGAAGGCCCTCAGAGCTGGACCTCAGTGTCTGGGGTGGACGATGGAGGTGGAGCCATTCCTTCAGGTATACAGAGCCAAAGCCATTTAGGGCTTTAAAGTTCAGCAGCAACACTTTGAATTGTGAATTGAATTTGAATTGAATTGTTCTTAGAAACGTACTGGGAGCCAGCATAGGTCTTTCAGGACCAGCGTTATATGGTCCTGGTGGCTCTTCCCAGTCACCAGTCTAGCTGCTGCATTCTGGATTAGTTGTAATTTCTGAGTCACCTTCAAAGGTAGCAATGCAGTAGTCCAAGCAGGAGATAACCAGAGCATGTACCACTCTGGCGAGACTGTGCATAGGCAGGTAGGGTTTCAGCTGATGTACCAGATGGAGCTGGGAGACAGCTGCCCTGGACACAGAATTGACCTGTTCCTCCATGGACAGCTGTGAGTCCAAAATTACCCCCAGGCTGTGCACCTGGTCTTTCAGGGGCACAGTAAAAGCCAGTAAATTTTAGATTCAGCCACCATCCATCCATCCATCCATCCATCCATCCATCCATTCCTGTCCCCGCCCCCAGCCCAGCCCCTAAACAAGCAAAGGAAAATCTGCTCTGGCACCTATCAGATCCAGTGTACCACCCTGCTGTATACAAGTTTCTTGCTACTACTATTGATGTTGGAAGGCTCTAACAAAAGAGGAGAGTCATGCTCTTCGTTGGCTTCCTTGCAGTCTTCCTGGAAACAATTCGCTGCCCACTATTGGAAGCAGTATACTGGGGTAGATGGGCTTTCTGGTTGACTGCCCAGGTTTCTTCTTATGTTCTGGTGCTCAAGCAGCAATTGTTGACACGCAGACATTTTTATCTATGACATGTTGTTTGCTTTGCCCTCTCTTTCCCCATTCAAAATGGCTCTAGGGTAATAAACGAATGAATGTTAAAAATGAGAAGCGCCTTAACAACATTGCCACATTCAGATATGGGGGAAAAACACCCTAAAAACTAACAAGCCACATGGAGATTGTTGTCGTGAAGCTTTGCCTCATGACACATGGTCCCAATATACCCATCTCTTCTTCCCATAATGACATGTAAATGCTTTACGGAAACACACTGAAATGACACTTGTTAAAATGAGATGATGTATGAGTTCTTTTAGAAAGCAAACAAAACCCAGGAATGCTTTAAAATGTCACATTGCTCCATTGAAATCTCGCCGTCATGTTGTTTGCATATCATTTCGAAAAACTTCCTTTCCTTGGTGCTTCAAATATTCTGGCGACATGCTATCAAAACCGTTCGTCTGTTTAGCACAACATGTTGCTAACCCCCAATTTCCTTCTCCCTTTTCAGTCCTGCGTTTGCCGCAAACATTTGCCAAGTTTTGCCAGAATGAAAAGCTACCAGAAGAAAGGGAAACGAGAAAAGGCAGCATTAAATCACCAGCCATTGTGTTTGCTGGGGAAAAAGGAGATTGGTAGTGATTATGACATGTGGACCTATTCTTATTTATCATCGAGCTGCCAGACTCTTAAAGGAAAGAGTGAAAGAAATGAATGTTGTTGCTGTTGTGATGGTTGAAGGAAGCAATCTCATTTCAATCCATTCACAAGAACATAGAAAAAGCCTGCTGGATCAGGCCAATGGCCCATCTAGTCCTATATCCTGTTCTCACAGTGACCAACCAAAGACCTATTGTTGTTGTTGTTTAGTCGTTTAGTCATGTCCGACTCTTCGTGACCCCATGGACCAGAGCACGCCAGGCACTCCTGTCTTCCACTGCCTCCCGCAGTTTGATCAAACTCATGCTGGTAGCTACAAGAACACTGTCCAACCATCTCATCCTCTGTTGTCCCCTTCTCCTTGTGCCCTCCATCTTTCCCAACATCAGAGTCTTCTCATCTCATGAGGTGGCCAAAGTATTGGAGCCTCAGCTTCAGGATCTGTCCTTCCAGTGAGCACTCAGGGCTGATTTCCTTCAGAATGGAGAGGTTTTATCTTCTTGCAGTCCATGGGACTCTCAAGAGTCTCCTCCAGCACCAGAATTCAAAAGCATCCATTCTTCGGCGATCAGCCTTCTTTATGGTCCAGCTCTCACTACCATACATCACAACTGGGAAAACCATAGCTTTAACTATACAGACCTTTGTGGGCAAGGTGATGTCTCTGCTTTTTAAGATGCTGTCTAGGTTTGTCATTGCTTTCCTCCCAAGAAGCAGGCGTCTTTTAATTTTGTGGCTGCTGTCACCATCTGCAGTGATCATGGAGCCCAAGAAAGTAAAATCTCTCACTGCCTCCATTTCTTCCCCTTCTATTTGCCAGGAGGTGATGGGACCAGTGGCCATGATCTTCGCCAGAGACCTATTAGAAACCTGCAACCCTCTCCTTCTTTAGTTTCCATCAACTGATATTCAGAAGCATTGCTGTTGACAGTTGTGGAAGCAGAGCATAGTCACCATGGCTAGTAGCCATTGATAGCCCCTTCCTCCATGCATTTGTCTAACTCATTTTTAAAACCAGCAAGGTGAGGACCATTCTAGATCAGCTGGGCTTCTGTAAAAAAGGGGGGGGGAGAAGGAGGAGGAAACCAAGTGGCTGGGGAAACCCAGCCAGATGGGCGGGGTATATTATTATTATTATTATTATTATTATTATTATTATTATTATTATTATTATTATCATCATCATCATCATCATCATCATCATTATTATTACAGTGGTACCTCAGGTTACATACGCTTCAAGTTACATACACTTCAGGTTACAGACTTCACTAACCCAGAAATAGTACCTCGGGTTAAGAATTTTACTTCAAGATGAGCACAGAAATCATGCTCCAGTGGTGCGGCAGCAGGAGGCCCCATTAGCTAAAGTGGTGCTTCAGGTTAAGAACAGTTTCAGTTTAAGAACGGACCTCCGGAACGAATTAAGTACTTAACCCGAGGTACCACTGTATTATTATAGTGAATTGGTAAAGGTAAAGGTAAAGGTGCCCCTGCCCGTACGGGCCAGTCGTGTCCGACTCTAGGGTTGTGCGCCCATCTCACTTAAGAGGCCGGGGGCCAGCGCTGTCCAGAGACACTTCCGGGTCACGTGGCCAGCGTGACGAAGCTGCTCTGGCGAGCCGGCACCAGTGCAGCACACGGAAATGCCGTTTACCTTCCCGCTAGAAAGCAGTCCCTATTTATCTACTTGCACTTAAGAGTGCTTTTGAACTGCTAGGTGGGCAGGAGCTGGGACTGAACGACGGGAGCTCACCCTGCCGCGGGGATTCGAACCGCTGACCATGCGATCGGCAAGCCCTAGGCGCTGAGGTTTTACCCACAGCGCCACCCGCGTCCTATAGTGAATTGGAGATCATAACAAATCCAGTAGATTTGTCTGTTCAGGGAGTCCCATATCCCAAACACACTAATCAATGTTTATTTATCCACATCAGAAAATAGCGGGTTGACTTCAGATGCTATAACTCCTACCCTTCAAAATCTCCACGTCCTCTCTTGCTTCAAAATTGCACAGTTCAATACAAACCCAGCAAAATGTCATTATCCCTCTCCTTAAACCATGCACACAACATGCTCTAATGTCCGAGGCTCAGGTACAAAACCCAGAGCCCTGCCAATGGATAGCTAGAGAGAAGCAGGCTCGCAGCTTAGCTTTGTCACTAAGGCAACTGTTGGTGGGGTGGGGGTGGGGGGGAAGCGTCTGGAATTTGTACCAAGCCACGCTGGCATTGTGGCGCTACAGCTGCCTCCCTTGCATGAATCCCCCCTTCAAATCTAAGCCCAGGTTCCCGGCTGTGAAATTATTCATACCTTCTGGGATTACGGAGAAGTCTCCTGCTCTCTGGTGTGTCAAAAAGAGGGGAAAAGCAAGTTTTCTTCCTGTAATAAAACCTGCGACCTGCCTCCCCAATCCAGGACCTTGTTTTGTGATTATACGGTCATGAATAAATGAAAGCCTATGTGAGTTGACGGCCTACCCCGCCGCCTGCTTTTCCAGCAAAATGCAAGGCAGGAGCTACACAACTCAGCGGAGACAGTGTGAAACAATTACTGTCCTGGTCCCTGGGGAACGGACACCGCCAGTTCGACTGATTATATACATTGCCATGGCACGGTGCTTCTGCTGATGATTTAATGAGTTTGCAACTTTGCCTCTTAGCTTGCAGTCATTTGCAAAGTTATGTGTTTGCTTTCCTATTTCACGGACAAGGCTTTATGTTGTCTACAGTTGCATGAAAATGTTTCCGCATGTCCTTTCTCCTAAGGGGCTGCTTCTGTTCAGGGTTCCAGCCAAGCCTTTCTTCCCAGTGAATAATGTTACTCCCCTTCCTTCAACTCGCTATGGTTCGTATGCATAACAAGTAGCCACCGACTGATCCGTGGGAGGGTATATTTATTGCAGATATTAATATTACGCAGCTTGAAGCAATAGGATAAATAAAAACGGACTCCTCTCGGAATAAACATTGTCCAGACCCATAAAAATGATTCAAAAGCTTTACTAAGCAGAGCTTTCTTCATGACAGACACAAAAGCAAAGAATGAATCGTCCAAATAGTTGTATAATATTGTGTGCATGTCCAGCACAGGTTCACCTTCTTACAAATTCAAAATAATTCCAGACCTAAATTCAAAGGTCTGTCTCTCCCCACACAGACTTTGTTAGCCTGGAGCTGTTTTCTCTTCAGGAAACACCTCATTATCACATCCTTTGTTCTCTGTGGCTTAAAAATAAAGACTCAAAGACCAACTCCCCAAGATGGTGATTTGCAACTGAATAACCCTCTCACGTGATCTAAAGTTAAACACCAAGTGAGAGCTAGCAGAGAACCTCCTAAGTATAATTATCAACCCATTCAGGTGCCCAGAGAGCTCTTTGTAGCCCAATGGAATTTTCCAATGTCAAATCTTTAGCAATACACATTCAAAAACATGCACAGTTATTTTCCATTTCAACGTGCAATTAAACAATTGTACTTAACAATATTGTGGGTTATGCATGGTTGGACAGTAGGCTAAAAGTGGCCCAAGGCCCAAGGTCTCAAGATATGGCAAAGAGAGATTTCCAAATTCTTATGGGAAGGGAAGAGACCCAGAATTAAACATCTGATTTTAATACCTATAAAGAACAGAGGAGGCTTCTCCCTACCTGATTTGAAACTATATTATGAGGCAGCCTGCCTCACATGGTTGAAGGACTGGTACAAACTGCAGGACCTGGACCTCCTGGATTTGGAGGGCTTTGACAATTGATGGGGATGGCATGCTTACCTTATATATGGAAAAGCCCAAATCCATAAAAACTTCACAAACCACATAATTAGGAAGTCACTTTTTGCTGTCTGGGAGAAATATTAAGAACTGTTGGAGCCCAAAGTTCCGTGGTGGACCTCCCCAATTGAAGCTTCCGCGGTGAAAAGGAAAAATACAGAAATCTGGCCAACATATAAAACTCTTTTAAAGGAAGAAGATAACCAATTAAAATTAAAAAGTTTTGAGGAATCGAGAGAGTATGTCTCAGATTGGTTCCAATACCATCAGGTACATGAAAATTTCAAATCTGATAAACAAAAGGGTTTTGTAATCGAAATCTCATGATTTGAAGCCCAGCTAGAAAATTCTAAAAGAAAAACCCTCTCCAAAGCATACCAACTCCTCCTTGACTGGGAAGTCAAGGAGGAGGAGGTCCCAGCGGCCATGGTTAAGTGGTCAAAAGACTTTGGGTATCCAATAACCATGCCACAGTGGGAAAATTTGTGGAAGAATAATCAGAAATTCACAAAACTGTTATGTCTTAAAAGAAAACTTCCTAAAAATGCAACACCAATAGTATCTAACACCTTGTTGTTGTTGTTGTTTAGTCATTTAGTCGTGTCCGACTCTTCGTGACCCCATGGACCAGAGCACGCCAGGCACTCCTGTCTTCCACTGCCTCCCGCAGTTTGATCAAACTCATGCTGGTAGCTTCAAGAACACCATCAAACCATCTCATTCTCTGTCGTCCCCTTCTCCTTGTGCCCTCTAACACCTTGGAAACTGTCAAAGATGTACAAAAGTGTCCCAAGTAACTGCTGGAGGTATGGAGATAAATCAGGCACTTTTTATCACATGTGGTGGCTATGCAAAAAGTAATAATCCAGGCATTTTGGGAGAGGATCCACTTAGAAATACAAAAAATGACAAAGATTTCCGTTAAGAGAAAACGAGAAAACCAGAAGCTTATCTTCTAGGGATCACAGATTTGGATATCCTGTAAAAAATGAAGAGTATATTTTTATACTCCACAGTGGCAGCAAGAGTTCTTATCACTACAAAGTGGAAGAGTGATGAAATCCCCTCTATCCATGAATGGATCCAAAAGCTAACAGATTATGTGGCATTAGATAGTTTATCAGAAAAAACAAAAAAACAAACAAACTGAAACAGGAATTTATCTTAAAATGGGAAGTCTTCAAAATTTAATCGAAAAACAATTACAGTAGTTTAAAGTCTGTCGCAGCATATGAATAACTTTAGTAGTCGATTTAAGAAAGATATGAAACTTAAGATAAATCAATAATTAATTTAAGATAAAAATGTGTATTGGCAACAAAAAATAGATAATAGAAATAAGGAATGGATGGGAGGTCGGGTCTATAGTCTAAGGACCGCTTTTTGCTTTATTGATTTGAAATTAATATTGTCTTTATCACTGTTTTGTTTGTATTTTTTGTTTTCTTTTCCCCTTTTTTGGGTATATCAATAATAATAATAATAATAATAATAATAATAATAATAATAATAATAATAGTAGTAGTAGTAGAAGTGGCCCAAGGGATGCAGATTGTGTGCTTCTGAATTAAAGACAGAAAATAATGGTATCTTGCTTGGAGACTATGGGTGGGTGTTTTAGGACACATTGGTGAAGTGATGATGGGACACACCCTTCTTCTGATAGGAAATGCTCTGTGTGGGGAAGGGAATGAAGGGGTCAAGGAGAGTCCATTGGAGGGGAGTGAGAAACATTTCTATTTTCAGCTGAGGAATGCTGGAGGGTATGTACATTTCCAAGCAGAATTCAAAGTGTTGGTGCTGACCTTTAAAGCCCTAAATGGCCTCGGTCCAATATACCTGAAGGAGCATCTCTACCCCCATCGTTTAGCCCGGACACTGAGGTCCAGCTCTGAGGGCCTTCTGGCGGTTCCCTCACTGTGAGAAGCCAAGTTACAGGGAACCAGGCAGAGGGCCTTCTCGGTAGTGGCACTCGCCCTGTGGAATGCCCTCCCACCAGATGTCAAAGGGAACAACAACTACCAAACTTTTAGAAGACATCTGAAGGCAGCCCTGTTTAGGGACGCTTTTAATGTTTGATGCATTACTGTATTTTAATATTTTGTTGGAAGCCGCCCAGAGTGGCTGGGGAAGCCCAGCCAGATGGGCAGGGCATAAATAAATTGTTGTTGTTGTTGTTTAACTAGCTGTTCTAAAACAAACACACTTTGTAAGATTCCACATCTTGGAAGACTTTCAGAAAGAAAGAAAGAAAGAAAGAAAGAAAGAAAGAAAGAAAGAAAGAAAGAAAGAAAGAAAGAAAGAAAGGCATTTATAGCATTTATAGCAGGTAACCCTGTACCTTGTTTGGTCTGCATTTAAGAGTTAGAACTGCTTTCCAGGTTTCCAGACCTTTCCCAGCATCCTCCCTCCATCCCCCACCGAGTTTCTTTTCCTGGGGAAAGCTTGCTAACAAAATCTCTCTCTCTTTTAAGTTTCCATAAATGACTAACCCCAGGCATCCAACTTTTATTATCGGGCTCTGCTCTCTATAATCTTCTTCCCCCACTCCAGACAACGGCATGCTGCTTTATATGTTGAGAAGCTAAAAATGGTGCCGTCCTCTCCGGAAACCGTGGCTCAGGGATGGCTCAGCCAAGACTCTGCTCCTCCAAATCTGATTCTGTTCATTACCATTCAGAAAAGGGTAGATATGGGACCTGAAAGGAACATTGGGGATGGCAGGCAGGTGTGTGAGGAAGGTGTGTTTGGAAGGGAAGACCTCCAGAGTACCTGTGCCCTAGTTCTCAAAGCATGTATTAATGAAATGCAGGGAAAGGAGCAAGGCAGCAGTAAATCACACTGTGCAAGATGGAGTCAACTCTGAATGAATGAATTTTATTATTACGGTCACAGACCAGTTCCGGCTCACTTACAGTATCAGGAAAATCATAAAACACAACAGGAATACATTGAATTGCAATTGGGTGTAACAGAAACAATTCAGATATAGCGGCAGTTAAAAATATATATTAAATCTTGATCACTAAAATATAACCTAAAATTGTCATTTAAAACCTTAATCATTTTGGTAGCACAGCTTGTTCCCTAAGTTTTATGGCGGTCACACAGAAATTGGCCACCCTTAGCATGATCTCTCTATCCTTGTCCTCTACCAGGAATTTTAGACATGGAAGTTTGGACTCATTTGGAGATTTTTGTATAAGAGGAGTGATAAATACCGACTGTATATCCCCGTAGAAACAACAGCGTAACAAGACATGAGAGACAGTTTCTACCTCCATCAAGCCGCAGGGGCAGACCTGTTCCACGTATGGTTTACCCTCGAATCTGCCCGGCAATAAGGCAGATGGCAGCATTTTGAATCTAGCGAGAGTAAATGGAAGTCAACTCTTTATTAGCAAGAACAGGACCTTGCATAGGAGTGTCAGGAATAACGAGCACAGCAACTCGTCTTTGGTAGATCTTGCCCCCACGAAGCTGTTGCGGATACTGGAGGTCCCCACCTTCCCACAGCTGCCTAGGTTCCCTCCTCTCTGGGTTTCCCCCCAAACAATCTGAGATTGCTCCTGCATGGAGCTAACTTCTCTTCCACCCTCTTCATCCCTCTTCTGGTTCTGGGAGTCCAGTGAGGAGAGGAGCTCATCACAGCAGGAGGGGACACTCATGCCTCTTCACCAGCCAGACTAATCTCTGTCTCTTGGCCTATCTCCTCTCCTGCTTCAGCTTCTGCCCCTGGTTAGATATAAGTGGTGCATGGCATCATGCATATGACATCACACAGCACTGGGCCCTCTAAATGTGGGGGGGCAAGTCGACACCCCTGTTTATACCTCCTCTACCCCTGCCACTTATCACCCCCTAGGTAATCCCATAAGCCTCCTTTCAGAAGTACAGATCTAGGGTCACAAAGGCAAATAAATCTTTATGGGTTTTTGATGTTGTTGTTGTTTAGTCATTTAGTCGTTTCCGACCCTTCGTGACCCCATGGACCGGAGCATGCCAGGCACTTCTGTCTTCCACTGCCTCCCGCAGTTTGGTCAAGCTCATGCTGGTAGCTTCGAGAACACTGTCCCACCATCTCATCCTCTGTCGTCCCCTTCTCCTTGTGCCCTCCATCTTTCCTAACATCAGGGTCTTTTCCAGGGAGTCTTCTCTTCTCATGCGGTGGCCAAAGTATTGGAGCCTCAGCTTCAGGATCTGTCCTTCCAGTGAGCACTCAGGGCTGATTTCCTTCAGAATGGATAGGTTTGATCTTCTTGCAGTCCATGGGACTCTCAAAAGTCTCCTCTAGCACCATAATTCAAAAGCATTGATTCTTCGGCGAACAACCTTTTTTATGGTCCAGCTCTGACTTCCATACATCACTACTGGGAAAACCATAGCTTTAACTATACGGACCTTTATCGGTAAGGTTCAATTCCCTGCTCCTCCACATGCAGCTGCTGGGTGACCTTGGGCCAGTCACACTTCTCTGAAGTCTCTCAGCCCCACTCACCTCACAGAGTGTTTGTTGTGGGGGAAGAAGGGAAAGGAGAATGTTAGCCGCTTTGAGACTCCTTAAGGGGAGTGAAAGGCGGGATATCAAGTCCAAACTCTTCATCTTCTTCTTCCAAGGAGTCTGCCTGCCTCCTCCCACTCAGCCACCCTACAGCTGAAGGGGAGGCAGTGGGCAGACTGTTTGGGGCAGCACGGAGCCTGCGGGCACACAAGCCACCGCGTCACTCCCAGGAGAGATGCATGGCTTGGGCGCACTGCTGGCCCTGCGGTGAATGCTGCCTGGCATTTTGTCACCCCCTCAGTGGTGACATCCGCCCCCTTCCTCTGCCCCTGGTTCCAGCAACTGTCTTTGACCCAAATTCACCCCACCATTACTCTCCTGACTTGCCAACAGACAGACAGGGAACTCTCAGGAAGAACTATCAAATGGACAATGCCGGCTTGCCCAAGGTTGAACAGAGAGGAGAAAAGGTGGCCATCTCTACATGAATGAGGGAGTGTTTGAGCCAGGTTCTGCTGAATAAAACTGGGATGAGACTGGTTAAAATGTCAAAAGGAAATGTAAACACGTACCAAAATGCATTAGACAGCCATTTAGAGAACCTTGATGGACAGCTTGCAAATCATGTACTCAAATTTCTGAAAGGCACTGCTTTTTTTCTGTGACACATCTGTTTCATTTTGGGGAGGGTTCCTCTGTTAAGGGGTGGGACAAGAAACCGAACTTTTAAAAGACATTACACACAATGTCTGGGGTTCCTCTTTTCTTCTAGTTTTTGAAAGTAGGCACAGATTAAATAAAGGATCGGGCTTACTGTCCGCCTTGCTGTTGTTTAAAGTGGTTGTAGTCTTTGATTTTCCCCTTTACTCTGACGGAAGAATGGACATTGAGGAATCACAAGTCCCTCAAATGGTGTTGAGCTGCAAAAACAAACCACCACCATTAAGCTCCACCTCATCTTATAGAATAGAGCAGGGATGTCCAACACGCCGATCACGATCTACTGGTTGATCCCTGCGAGGTTTCGGTAGATCGCGGTCGATCGCTGGCCCCCTTCTGCCCCCTCTCCCTGCGCTGGCCTCTATTGTTACAGAAGTAAAAATTCGATCTTCTCCTGTTAGGCAAAGACCACAAGTCAACCTGGATTGTCACCAGATTCTGCGCACAGATCTGTAGGAACAGACCACCCCCCAATTCAATCTATTTAAGAAAATTCCCAAACTCGGATCCATGGGTGACTTTGGGTCATTTCTCTAAGGTAGTCTATCTTAAAGATTTTATGTGTTTATATGCCTATTGAATTTTTAAACTTAAAATCCACTATTGTATATTGTTTTACATGTTTGTTTTGCTATTGTGATTGTAGTTCCATTTGTGTTTCACAAGCTGCTCTCTGACCGTAATAAATTTCATGCTCATGTTACAGAATGGAAACCGGAGTTTAGAAAAGAAGGCTGTTATCCGGCCAGCGATCGTAAGGTTAGCGGCTCCTTCTATTCCTCCCTCCCCAGAAGAGCTGCAAAAAGCCCCTAACCCCCAAAACAGGGCATTTCCCCTTCCCCTAAAAAGCTCAACAACTTTTATATGAACCCCTAAAGAACTGGGGTAGATCACTGCCAGATTTTAATTTTGAAAGAATCATGGAAGGGACACCAAGGGCCATCTAGTCCAACCCCTAGGAATTTCATAAGGCTCCTCCTCCGATCATCTTTAGCATATGAACTCTGTTCCCTGTATATCAGTCTTTGAGCCTCTGGGAAGAACTTGGTAGTCCAATCTGGAGAGCATCTCAGATGAGGTTACAAGGGCTTGTGTCTTCCCACCCTAACTTAGCCCTGACAGATCCCTCTGTTGCCTGTTTTCCCTCTTAGCTCTCTGTGTGTCAGCTTTGCCCCCTGAGTCAAACGAGGAGCTCATCTGGGCAGTGTTTCTCTCCACCACCTCTCAAATGAGGGCACCAATAAGTTAATTGCCAGGTTAATGCTGTGCAAATGCATGTTATTTCACAACGGCGCTGAGGTAACTGCATGTGACACGCTAGTCATTAGGCAGTAATTTGTGGTGCTTCTCTCACGTCATTTCCTGGACGGCCGTGCAATTAATCTGTGCCAGAATCTATGTTCAGCAGAGTTGCCATCCACAGCCACGTTGCTCCCGCTGTTGAAATATTAGGGGTTTCTTTTTTCTTTCCTGCAGTCCCTTCTCCCCCTTTCACCAATCCCTTCTTCCTGTGTCTCAAGATCTAACAGGGACTGTTAATCTTCTTGCAACTTCTGTGAAACTTCAGGATGCTGTCCTTTGTTTTAGAATGAGAAAATTCCCCATCATCCCTGCTGATTCCCACCATCGAGTCACTGCATGGGAGCAGGTAAAAATGTAAGGCTCAGGACCACAATACCTCAAGGACTGCCTCTCTCCACATGAACCAACCTGGATCCTGAGATCATCTTCTGAGGCCCTTCTTCATGTGCTTCCTCCACAAGAGGTCCAGAGGGTGGCAACATGAGAACGGGGCCTTTTCTGCACTGGCTCCCCGTTTGTGGAATGCTCTCCCCAGTGAGGTTCGCCTGCTGCCTTCATTATGCACCTCTAGGTGCCAGGCAAAAACACAGGAAGAACTGTTAGGGGAGAGACTCCATCAGGCAAGGCCTCCTTCCACCTGACTTGCTCCACCCTCTAGTCTCTACTTCTCAATTTGTATGGTATTATTTTATGTACTATGTCTTGTCGTTGTTTTATTGATTATAGTTTAGAAATTATTTATTGTAACTATTGAGTGGATTTCTGTTTAAATTTTATATATTTTTATTATTTAATACTATTATAATGATTGTTGAATGTTACTTTTTTGAAGTAGGTTGCCTATTTTAAAGTTTTATTATCACATTTTTGTATTGCATTAGATTGTTATATATTGCATTAGATTGTTATCTTTAAAAAAAAACCATTGCAAATAGTTAAAATCGTTAGTAGGATTGGAATAACACTTGTAGTCTAATGATGAATTTTGGACACAATGGAGATGATGTAAAAAGATTTGGATTATCATAAAAGATGAAGGAGGAAATGATTAACAATGGGACCCACAAAGGGGAGAAGTCCATGAGATTCTTTGGAATCTTGTTTTTATGTTGTATGTAGGATATGTTATTGTAAAATTTTAACCTGAAAAACCAAATAAATAGGGTTGCTGTTATTTTTAAAAAGTGATGCTCCATCAGATACCTTGGCCCCAAGTCGCCAAGGGCTTGATAAGTAAGCTGCAATGAGTCACAGCTGAGCACCTCAATCAACTCCATCTTGCTTAGTCCTGCACAATGCTAGCTGAGCTGAGGTTATGCTGATCATAGTTCTCCTGAGACGAACCCTTAGGTGGGTTGCCTGGTCTGACTGGAGCATAATCCTGTGGTTTTTGTTCACGGCAGAGATGCGTTAGATCATCACCACGACACCTGACCAATTAAAAGAGACAGGAGCCAGTCCAGAGAGAAATAACCTGGCCTGGAGGAAAGCATTATTTGCCTTTCTCAGCGCTATGCAAACAAGAATTAAAATGCACCGATGTTCCCAGGAACACTGCAGTGCCGGTGAGAAAAGCTTTAAAGAATAATAGGTGAGTACCTGCACCATCAAGTCCCTTCATATCAGCATTCACAAGCATCAGTGTCCTCAAGCCAGCATCCCAGCCTGGAAAGGATCTTGACGTCAAGAATGTATCTCTGTACTTTTCCAGCAGCTTTCCCTAGAGCAGATTCCTGCTACAAGCTGATGATGAGCACAAGGACACATTCCAGAATGCTCTGCACAGAGAAATGTGAGGTTTTCGCCTTAGGTGCTGAAATACTTCAGACTTTTGTTGTAGACTTTTTCCTGTTCCACGGACAGCACCAGATTTAGGGCGGTCTGGGTGTTTTCCCTGCACAGAGGCACTGAGCCAAGGGGGAGGACAACAACAACATCAACAACGTATATTTATGTGGTTGCCAACTGAGAGGATCCATAAAGGTAAAGGTAAAGGTACCCTGACTGTTAGGTCCAGTCACGGAAGACTCTGGGGTTGCGGTGCTCATTTCGCTCTATACGCCAAGGGAGCCGGCGTTTGTCCGCAGACAGCTTCCGGGTCATGTGGCCAGCATGACTAAGCCACTTCTGGCGAACCAGAGCAGCGCACGGAAACACCGTTTACCTTCCCGCTGGAGCGGTACCTATTTATCTACTTGCACTTTGACGTGCTTTCGAACTGCTAGGTGGGTAGGAGCAGGAACTGAGCAATGGGAGCTCACCCCATCGTGGGGATTCGAACCACTGACCTGCTGATTGGCAAACTCCTCCTCCTCCTCCTCCTCCTCTTCTTCTTCTTCTTCTTCTTCTTCTTCTTCGAATAAACACACCACAATCTTGTGTAAAGTATATAAAAGAAGTTTGCTCACATCATCAGTTCACGGTTGGATCCCTGAAGGCAGACTTAGTTACAAAGTATATACATGTGGGTCTATCCCATATGGGAATAGTCCCTTTGTTGATGGAACAGAGCATCTCTAGCTAAAAAGCTTCTGATCCAATGACGGAACAAGTCAAAGAGAGAAAGACGGCTGTTTGCCTTGTCCTTCTGTTACCTGGGCAGGTAAGGTCATGCCCACCTCTAGTCACATGCAAAATGAAGAATGCTCCAGCCCAGGAGGAAACAGCAAGTTTCCTTGCATGCCCACTCTAGGAAAACAAGGAATGTTGTACTTGACTGCTACTTATGTATCACATCCCACAAATATTTTGGTTGCCCTTTCCTGAACCTTTTCCAACACCACAATATCCTTCTGGAGGTCTGGTTTTCAGACCACACCCTTAGCAGTCGGCATTGTGTATCACCTGTTTCTTCCTTCACGGTGGGCCAAAGGTTAGGGCTGTTAGACGTCTGGGAATTTCTGAAAATCTGCCAAAATGTCTGGGAAAACCTGGGTGTATGGCAAACCATGTTGGAAGTGTAGATTTTCTGGTGAATCAACAACTTTGGCCAAAGAAAGCTCAACAACCTTTGCATCCAGATTTTCACCTTATGAAATATGGCCACCCTAGCATTAGTACTGCCCAGCATCCATGGTATTAACGGCTGTTTCAGTAATTTTGGACCACTGTACAGTTGCTCTTCCAGTATTTGTATATATGTTGTATATACACAACATCCTTGCACATTTCACTTGGGAGAATGACGACTTACATATCAAGCCAGTCAAAAGCACATTTGTTTGATTAAAGAAATAACTCAAAGATGAGACAGAGAATAAAAAATGTGAAATTTATATGTTGTAGATTAGTTGAAATGACTTTGGGGGTGACAAATGAGGCTCACATTGGATGAGGAAAGGAATGCACTCGTTCTGTGGATAGAAGGATCATAATAGGCTTTTCCCAAGGGTAAAAATGTAGATTTCTCCCACTATGTCATCCATCTAATAGCAGGTGGGGGAACCTTCAGCTCACCAGCCAATCTTGGCCTGGCAGGGGGTCCAAACCATGCCTACCTATCAATCACATGAAAGGCAGGAAGGCAGAAAGGCAGATTTCAATTCTGCATTGGCTGCAGGTGCCTGTTGCCGGCAGGCAGCAAAAAAAAAGCAGCTTCATGTTTTATTCAGGCATTGCTATACACAAGAATAGCCCCTCTTGCTGCTGCTCTGCAAAAAGACTCTGCTTTTTGCAGACATAGGGTGTGAGAGGGACTTCTCTCTTGCACAGTGATGCCTGTAAAATGCAAACTTCTTTCTATCTTCACCACCACTATCACCAGTTGATTGATAAGCAAGTGATGGATGTGGCTTGGTAGAGGGACCAGATGGAGAGACCAGGAAGGCTGAGGTTCCCAGAACTGTCTGCGTACTTGAACATGGAACATAATCCACAATTAATCCATTGGCAGGTGATGATGTGCATTGAACGTGCAGCAGTGATTCAGTTTGGTGGCTCGCATAGAGCTTTTGAATAGGGAATGTGGCGAGTAATTAAACTAGCTGCAGGCAGATTATGTTCAACAACAATTCAGATATGCATGATGAAAGCTGCTTATCTGCTTTTGATGAAAGTCGGTGGCGAGATTGCTCAGGTATATCTCAGGAAAAGGTGCTGCAGTAAAAGCAAGCAGACCATCTCTCTGAGCAGGCCTGTTTTAAGCATATGCAGCACTGGGGTGCAAAGATCCACCCCCAGGTTGCCCAGCCCCCCCCCCCAGGTTGCCCAGTCCCAGGCCCACAGGAGGACGAAGCCAGCCAGCCACCTCAGTGTCTTGTTGGCTTGGTCGCCCCCAAACTCATGGCGCAGAGCTGCCTGCAGCAGAAGAGCTCACCGTGGCCCTATGACCAACAGGCAGGCTCTTCCCTGGACTCGACTCTCAGGCCCCAGACTCTCAGCCTGGCGCCCCTGAGAGCCCGGCACCCGGGTGCCCCACACCCCTAGCACTTATGGGTAAGACGGCCCTGTCTCTGAGTAAGTCAGAAATTGCAAGGCAGCTGAATGGGAATTCCAAAGCCTGCATCCATATCCTGCTGTGACAATACATAGTTACTCCTTCAGCAGATCTTATTTCTGAATTATGTCCCTGCTGAAATACACCTGGATCTAATGGTCAGGGGTCCCTTTACCTTCATCTTTAGCCTATCGGTTATTGTAATAATCTTTTGAATGTTTTTAAATTACTTTTTTTTTTAATTGATAACTTCAATTTTTTTGGGAGACCGTTGTTTTTGTAAACTGCTGAGAAGCATTATTGCAATCAAGTGATATATACATTATCTTTAATAAATAATTTCTTATCGCTGATTCCTTGGAATTAACTTCCCACTCTTTTTTAAAAAAGACAATATATCTCTTTTTTAAAAAAAATATGCAGAAAGCCTAATAAATAAACCAAACACTAAAGCAGATTCTGATAATGTGAAGATTAAAATGGATGGGTCATAAATAACTCTTCTCACTCCCATACACACAGAGTTATTTTTTTATTATGAAAGGTAGGAGAAATAATTTTGCCAGCATTCGTGATGGTTTTAAATAGCGTATTCATCTATATTTTAATACCTCTGTGTTGGGTGTCAGCAGAAATAAAAATGAAGAAGATAGATTAGCATAGCTTTATTTCCAGTTATATTTGTCCTTTTCTAATGTAGGATTTGCCAGGATCCTGACCAACTGTGCTCTGCCATAACTTTTGTGATCTTGTATAGCCGATCTTGACTCTGCACCATTGGTTGTGATTCTGCCCTTCCAGTAAGGTAAAAGGTGAAGGACGTCTGGACGGTTAAGTCCAATCAAAGGCGAGTATGGGTTTGTGGCGCTCATCTTGCTTTCAGGCCCAGGGAGCCGGCGTTTGTCTGCTGACAGCTTTCTGGGTCATGTGGCCAGCATGACTTAAACACTTCTGGCACAACGGGACACCGTGATGAGTGCCAGAGTACACAGAAACACTGTTTACCTTCCCACCACAGTGGTACCTATTTATCTATTTGCACTGGTGTGCTTTCGAACTGCTAGGTTGGCAGGGGCTGGGACAGAGCAATGGGAGCTCTCCCCGTCGTGGGGATTCGACCCGCCGACCTTCTGATCGGCAAGCCCAAGAGACTCAGTGGTTTAGACCACAGTGCCACCCACTGCCCTGTTACGATATAGAAGCAATGCGGCCGCGAGCAGCTGCTAGCATGAAAGCAAAACATGATGGGAATGTTGAGACTGTTCCGTGGGAACAGAGGGACAGTCTATTCACAGTGCTGAGCACCGGATTTAGCTCAGAGTGTAATTTGAGCTGTACAGGAAGTACAGGAGGTGGAGTTTGTTTCTCTGCTGTTGGAGTTTGAAGAGAGCAGACGTGTTTCTCTGTAACGCTGCAAAGACTGAAATAAAGGCATGTAAATACATTTCTGTCTATCTCTTTCCCTTGCCTGGGGGCAGGGAAGAGTGGTGTGTTCTTCTCACGTTTGAGGAGGATCGCCGATTGTGACCTAGCCTGTATCCTGCCGGGAAACGCAGACAGGGAGGTCAACAAGGAGATCAAGTCGGGTGCCTGGAGAGTGGCCAGATTCTCCTGATATGGCAAGATTTCCTGACATGCCCTTCCAGTAAGTGCCACTGCTTCAACACAGCCTCTCTTGGGGACCTCAAGCTAGGACAAGACTAGGCCTAGGAGAAAGCCCCATTGAGAACAGTCCATGGTGCTGCAGGTGGACCAGTTATCTGCATCAGTTCAACAGCGCTGTGTGTTTGGATGCCTCGTTCCCGTGAGTGAATCATTCCCCCCAACTAGAGCGTAAAACGTGAATTCATTGATAAGACAGCAGTAGTAGGGGGTGACAACATTAAAATAAAGGCATCTCCTTGCAACTCTTTCTATGGGAATTAACTTGATGAGGAAGCCAGGATTATTGTTAAGGCAATGGGAGTACACCTGAGTGCTGTTTGTATCATGGCCTAATTTTATTATTTTCAGATCAACCATTTAATGCTCAGCTGGCGGTCGTATTTCGTTATGGCCTTGGTGGCATTTCATAACATTTTGCAGAGATGAATGATGATAATGCCTCTTGCAAGAAAACAAACACTGGAGAGAGAGAGCACTGTCTTCCTTCAGCCAAACTGCTGTCACTTTGTGATTACACTGGTGAAGTTATTGCTTTTAAATGTGGGGATTGACCAGAGGATGTGGTTGATTGTATACACTATACACATGGCAAAAAAAGGTTAAATAAATAAACAAATTCCAGAATGCTCTGCCAAAAGAGATTCATCAGCTGCCTTCTGTTCTGAGTTTTAAGCTCCCCCTGAAAAACTTTTTTTTTAAAAAAATCTGCCAGGCCTAGGAAGGCAATAAAGAAGACATCCTTCCACCATGGTTAATTGATGCCTGTTTTTAGCCTTTTATGCGGTTTTTTATTGTACAGCCTTATGTTTTATTGCTGTAAACCACTTTAACATACACAGACACACATATAATGACATACTAGTATATATTTTATAAATAAACTGAGATCAACTAATAATAATAATAATAATAATAATAATAATTGTACCCAGCCATTCTGACTGGGTTACCTCAGGTAAGGTAAGCATTAGGGTAAGGGTTAGGGCAGGAGTCAGCAACCTTTTTCAGCCGCGGGCCAGTCCACAGTCCCTCAGACCTTGTGGGGAGCCAGACTATATTTTTTTAAAAAAGAACAAATTCCTATGCCCCACAAAAAACCAGAGATGCATTTTAAATAAAAGCACACATTCTACTCATGTAAAAACACGCTGATTCCCAGACTGTCCGCAGGCCGGATTGAGAAGGCAATTGGGCCACATCCGGCCCACGGGCCTTAGGTTGCCTGCCCCGTGTTAGGGTTAGGGTTAGAGTAAAGATTAGGACTAGGGTAAGGGTAAGGGTTAGGGTTACCTTCATGAACATCAACATTTGGGGACATGGCTTGCACAGAAGCCTAATGGTGGCTTGATTCAGCATCATACTCATGTTATACCCATGAGGTTAATTTATAGCTGAATGACTGCTAAATAAAAGCATTCACATCCTCAATTTTTTCTTCAGGCAGGTAACGTTGTGGTGGACGTGGTGCCATAAAATATGGTGTCGTAAGCAAGATTTGCAAGAAGCATTGGGAACTGATTGCTGCTTGATGAGATTAGTGAAGAGGACATGGCGTCTGGCCCCACACGTCAGAAAGGAGTGAAACAGCTGAGAGGTTTAAGTGAGGAGGGAGAAATGGAGGCATTCATAAACAAATTAAGGAAGGCTTTAGCAGCAGACTGGGCTGCAGTGTTACACTCTTTAGAAGCTAAAATAGAAACTTTATTAAAGAGCACAGTCTAGAGGTCTCGCATACTGCAAATGAAGTCCCTAATATTAATTTATCTAGTCAATCAGGATCGCAACTATTTGCGAAAGGCAAATGAAGACCTTGAACTAAAGTGGGAGCAACATTCAAATTGGGATAGAAGGGAATGTTTTCATCTTTGCAGAGTTCCAGAATGGGAGGAAGGGGAAGACATGGTTGATGTAATAGTGGAATGGATAAAAAACTTAAATATAAAGGTCTCTCTTTCTCTGACTGATATAGTGAGAGCATACAGAATTACATCTGCATAAAAATAAAATAAAAATGCACCTGCAGTACTTAGAGACATTACCTGGTGATAAGAGAATAGATGATGTAAGGAGGGATCTGCAGCCCAAGATAGGCAAAGAGGTAGAAAGGGAACATCTAGCTACTTTAAATGAATTCAAATCTCCAGGGCCTGGTACCCTCCAAGGATACCAAAGGAGCTTGCGGATGTAATCTTCGAGCCTTGAGAATTCTTGAAGAACAGGTGAGGTCTCTGCAGACTGGAGGTTGGCTAATGTTGTCCCCATCTTCAAAAAGAGGGAAAAGAAGACCTAGGTAACTACTGACAGGTAAGCTTGATACTAATACGAGGAACAGATAATTCAACTGTTGGTCTGTGAGCACTTAGAAAAGGATGTTGTGATTACTAAGAACCAGCATGATGTTTTCAAAAATAAGTCATGTCAAACAAATCTCTCTCTCTCTCTCTCTCTCTCTCTCTCTCTCTCTCTCTCTCTCTCTCTCTCTCTCTCTCTCGGATGGAGTTACAAGCTTGGTCGATCAGGGGAATGCTGTGGACATAGTGTATCTTGATCTCAGTAAGGCTTTTGACAAAGTTCCCCATGATGTTCTTGCGAGGAAGCTGGTAAAAAGCTGGTTGGCTGCCCGATCACAAAGAGTTCTCATTAATGGTTCCCCGTCATCTTGGAGTGGAGTGCCACAGGGTTCTGTCCTGGGCCCCTGGTTGTTCAAATTCTTTATAAATAACCTGGATGAAGGAATTGAGGGGATGCTTATCAAATTTGCAGGTGACAATGATCTGAGTCAGTATAAGACAGCTTCCTATGTTACTGGGGACCCTGTGTGGACAACATCCACCCCAGATCTGAAATTGGGTATAGTTGTATCCTGGACCTCTTAGAAGTTGGCACCCCCCATTTCTCCCTCCTCCCCAGTTTTGAATGTGGCTCTGATTGTGAGCCTTCTTCTTTCCCCATGCAAAATCGAGCTTCGCCTCAGCCCAATGCATACAGAACTCTCTCCCTTCAGTCTTTGATCTCAACTGCTGTTGCCTTTGGAAATAATTTTAGCTTTGACTTCCATGTCTATTCAGTACTTTAATAAAAAGAGCAAGTGAAAGTGAGGGAGAGAGGGAGGGGGACAACAGCCCACGCTGACAATGGGAGTCCTGCATCTTAGAGCCCAATGGAACAAAGGAACTAAGTGGCCCAAATTATGTAAAATTGTATTTGATTTTTCTGTCAGAGACATATATCCGAGGCTGCCCAATTTTCCTTTCTGTCTGTTGCATTGATTACTATAGTAACAACATCAGACTCTCTAATTTGCTTGATTGCAGGCTGAGAGTTGGAGGAACAACAGATTGGTGAACTGTTCAGAAAGGAAATAGAAGGCCATTTCTATTATTTATTTTTGTGATGTCCACAAGGAACATTCGGTCTTCTTGGAATCACAAGAAAAAGGTGAAGATCCGTAATGTTCGCCAATTTTGCAATGGGGGAAAAATATTTTCTTATATTTGCTCCCTTCCTCTACTTCCTTTGAATGCCTATTTTCCTTTCTCTTTAAAAATAGCTGTTTCTTTGTCGCCTTTCACATCAGCCCTGCAATCCATATACGCTTCAAACCAACCCAGGAGTGGAGCAGCTATGAATAGGCTCTTGCAGGAACCCAAAGGACTAGGAGCTTAGCCAATCAGTTGTGCCAGGATAGAAAACCAACATTGCTATTGGAGGGAAGTTACTAGTAGGGTTGGGCTGAACCTCCTGGCTTCCCCCCACCCCTACCCTGGCAAACTGTCATGTGACAAAGGTATATGACAGCAGAAGCAGTAAAGGACGCAATAAAGCAGTCTAGAAAAGTTGAGAAATGCTGTAAAGCTGCACAGTCACTCAGCGTGCTGTATCACTGTGACTCATTGAAGGAATGACCACCAGGTGTAGAGCACACTTCCATCTGCCGGGTGTGGAGCACACTTCAACCCACAGACAAGCCACAGCTGTCAGAACATCATGCCCTCTATCTAACCTTTGGCTTTCTCAGTGGTCTGCCGCACCCTGTCTGTAACATTTGTCTCCCTCGTCTTGCATTGTGCAAGGGGAAAGTGACATGGAGTTATCTGTTTGTTTCTGCAATAAATCCTCCTTTTTAATTAACGACGCTTACTGTGCTATCAATGGGACACGGGTGGCACTGTGGGTTAAACCACAGAGTCTAGGACTTGCCGATCAGATGGTTGGCGGTTCAAATCCCCACGGCGGAGTGAGCTCCCATTGCTCGGTCCCTGCTCCTGCCAACCTAGCAGTTCGAAAGCACGTCAAAGTGCAAGTAGATAAATAGGTACCGCTCCAGCGGGAAGGTAAACGGCATTTCCGTGCGCTGCTCTGGTTCGCCAGAAGTGGCTTAGTCATGCTGGCCACATGACCCGGAAGCTGGTTCGCCAGAAGTGGCTTAGTCATGCTGGCCACATGACCCGGAAGCTGTACACCGGCTCCCACGGCCAATAAAGCGAGATGAGCGCCACAGCCCCAGAGTCAGTCATGACTGGACCTAATGGTCAGGGGTCCCTTTACCTTTACCTTATTGTGCTATCAAGCTGGGAACACTCAGCCAGAGTGCCCTAGAACTGAAGAATTGGAAGGGACTCTGGTGATCATCAAGTCCAACGCCCTGCAATACAACACTATGAAGCTGTCCCATACGGGGATTGAACCTGCAACCTTTGCATTATCAGCACCATGCCCTAACCAACTGAGCTATCCAGGTTTGCTGCATTCTGGGATGATGCACTCCCCAAGGTGCTGATGCAACGCACAATCTTGTTCTTTATTGTTCAGCGCGCCTCTGTGCTTAAAAGAGCATCATGTGGGAGTTCCTTTGTCGTTTTAAAGAAAACCGACACCATTAAAAAACGCTCGTCGTTAATCTAATTAATTTCCTCCTTAACGACGATTCGTTCTCAGCTACACACAGTTGCAAGTCTCCCCGGAGTGTTCCGAATATGTGTAAACGAAATCTTAATTCCATTTGCTTGCATTATGCATAAATGGAATAATCACCCTTTGTTTCCAGAGAAACTATCAAGGGAGCAGATCTCGAGCAATTTTTAAAATTAAAAGATATATATATATATGTATAAAGAAGGTCTTTTGCATCAGACACAGATAGCATACTGTTCTCTGCTCACACCCCCTCTTGTCAAGTTGACAGATGAAATAGACAGGCTCAGGATAATCATTTTCGCAGTGATTAACCAGGCTAGCAAGGTGTTATTCATTCAAGTCAGGAAAAATCATTTCTACATAAAGCATGTTCCATAGTGGCTTGGGGTATCAACCCCACTGTGCTGCTGCAGTTGTTAATTCAGTTTATGAGTTTATTTATTGGGTTTTTTTATTGGTGGCTTGTTTACCAAGGTAAGCTCAAAGCAGATTACAATATTTAAAAATAAACAAGCACATATATTGAAACCTGCATTAATGAACAAACAAAGAAAAATATAAAAGAATATCCTTTTTTTAAAAAAAAAACGCACCTAAATTCATGTAATGATGGTTGCAGCTGAGCCTCCTTGGGAAGAACTTTCTACAAGTAGGGAACCACCACTGAAAAGGCCCATTTTTGTGTTGTATCCCATGAAAGTCTCAAAGTGACTGACAACTGACTTAGGTGCATAGGTACAAAGGAAGATGGCTTTCACCAAATCAGATCATTGTTCCATCTATATCAGTAATGTCAATACCAGGGATGGGAAAACCTGCATCCCCCCCCCCAATGTTGTCGAACTCCAGCTCCCATTAGCCTGAGCAAACATGGCCAGTGGTCAAGAATGATGGCACTTACAGTCCAGCAACATCTTGAGGGCCAGGAGTTTCCAACTCTTGGCCTACCATGAATGGTGAGAGCTCTCCAGGGTTTCAGACAGAGGACATGCCCAGCCCTACCTGCCAGGGATTGAACCTGGGTGTCTGGAGTGGGTCCGCAATAAATCACACAGAGTCAGTGAAGTTAACTCTTTATTAGAAGAAACAAGGTCAGCTCAGGGGTGCCAGGCCTAAGGAGCACAGCAACTCTTCTCAATCGTCCTGCCTCTAGGAGGCAGTTGTGGACAGAGTAGATAGACTAATAGAATCACAGAGTTGGAAGAGACACCAAAAGGCACCTAGTCCAGCCCGCTGCATTGCAAGAATCACAGCTCAAGAATCGCTGACAATTAGCCACCCAACTTCTGTTGAAAATCCTTCAACGGAGGAGAGTCCACCACCTTCCATGGAAGTCTATTCTTCTGTCAAATGGCTTTTATTAGTTTTTCCTAATATTTATTCAGAATTGCATTTCTTGTCATTTGAAACCCGAGAGCCAGTGTGGTGTAGTGGTTAAGAGCGGTGGACTCATAATCTGGGGAACTGGGTTCGCTTCCTCGCTCCTCCACATGCAGCTGCTGGGTGACCTTGGGCCAGTCACACTTCTCTGAAGTCTCTCAGCCTCACTCACCTCACAGAGTGTTTGTTGTGGGGGAGGAAGGGAAAGGAGAATGTTAGCCGCTTGGAGACTCCTTCGGGTAGTGATAAAGTGGGATATCAAATCCAAACTCTTCTTCTTCTCTTCTTGGTTCGAGTCCTGACCTCTGAAGTTGCAGAAAACCAGCTCGTTCCATTTTCCATGTGACAGCCCTTCAGGTAGTTGAAGACGGCTGAGCTAAATGATAGTGAGCTGGGTGGAGCATCACTGTAAGACAACTTCATGGATACTGAAATCTAGCACCAAATATATGGCTCTGACAATCTGGACCATTGGCCAGTCAGCTCCATCTTCAATGCCAAGGATAGACAATGCGGTGCCCTCCAGATATTGGTGGACTACATCTCCCATCTTCCCTGACCACTGGCCGTCCTGACTGGGCCTGGCAGAAGTCGGAATCCCAACATCTGGTGGCACAGGTCAGAGGCAGCCAAGGTGGTACGGAACAGATGTTACTGGACCACAATTCCCATCACCCTTGACGATTGACCATGCTGGCTGGGACTGATGGGTGTTGGAGTCCCTCAATGTCTAGAGGAGACCACCTTGGACACTTTGCTCTACACCAACATATGCCGAGGGCTGTTACTAGGGTAACTTTTGCCACGCAAGTTCATTCCGGCTCAGTTGACAGCTTGAAATCTTGTTGATATTCTATTATCAGCTTCCTAATGAGCATGTAAAGGAGGTTGTTCACTGAGATTGCATTACACCAGAGACTCACCCCTGTAGACTCACTTTCGCTTTATAATTCTATTTCCCCACATTATAGCACTCGATGGGTATCAGAATACCACTTACACTTTTACAAGACACAATAAAGCTTGTAGGAAATCTAATTGGTTTTTCTTGCAAATCTATGCTCCTCCCCCCACCCCCATCTTGTAAACACCGCATATACATTTAACGAAGTGCCATTCAGGAGCTCCACGGCTGAGATCTTAATGGCAGGTCTTGTGTTGCATCCGAGTGTTTAAAAACATATTAATAATGTCCCTTTGACATGAGGGCATTCCACCAGGATTCTAAACAGGAGGCTTGCTTGCAAGACAGCGGATCACAAGAGAGGGCTTTCCTTTGCGGTGTCCTCTGTGTTGGTTTCTGCCAAGGCCGCAATATATGCATTAAGAACCCCTTGGAAAAGAATTGCTCCCTCTAGGTTTAATTATATGGGAGACTGGCTAAGCATATTTCATGGTTCCTAGGCTACATTAAGAAACAGGGCGAGATTAGCCAGTAAACCAGGAATGCTGCAACACAGAGCGTCTAGGCTTGCAGCATTTTTGAAGATTTCAGCCAGACTCTCCTTGGTTGTAATGGGGAAATAAAACATACTTTTCAGATGGCTAGCTTTGTTTTTCCCAAAGTTATTATTATTTTGTCCTCCCTTTCAAATAAATATATTTCTCCCCCTCGCATCACACTAGGACTTGTGGACATCTGATGAAGATTCAGGACAGAGGAAACAAAGGACAGCGCAGAGGTAAACTAGAGAACTCCCTTCAATGGGAGATTGAGATGGCCACTAAGTTGGAGGGCTTCAAAATAAGATCAAACAAATTCATGGAGGAGAGGGCTATTAACGATGACTACTAGTCATCCTAGAAATGGAGGCAGTGAAAGATTGTACTTTCTTGGGCTCCATGATCACTGCAGATGGTGACAGCAGTCACACAATTAAAAGACGGCTGCTTCTTGGGAGAAAAGCAATGACAAACCTAGACAGCATCTTAAAAGGCAGAGACATCACCTTGCCAATAAAGGTCCGTATAGTTAAAGCTATGGTTTTCTCAGTAGTGATGTATGGAAGTGAGAGCTGGACCATAAAGAAGGCTGATCGCCGTAGAATTGATGCTTTTGAATTCTGGTGCTGGAGGAGACTCTTGAGAGTCCCATGGACTTCAAGAAGACCAAATCTATCCATTCTGAAGGAAATCAGCCCTGACTGCTCACTGGAAGGACAGATCATGAAGCTGAGACTCCAAGACTTTGGTCACCTCATGAGAAGAGAAGACTCCCTGGAAAAGACCCTGATTTTGGGAAAGATTGAGGGCACAAGGAGAAGGGGACGACAGAGGACGAGATGGTTGGACAGTGTTCTCAAAGCTACCAGCCAGAGTTTGACCAAACTGCGGGAGGCAGTGGAAGACAGGAGTGTGGGAATGTTCTGGGGTGCAGGAGAGGATATATTGACTAATTATATCCTTATCCAACTTGTGCTAACAAGTTCCCAAAATATCAGCAGAGTTTATATACATTCCCCTTTAAGTACGCAACGGTAACGTGTGCACAGGTTCGCTAGAACCTCTATAATAATTACTCTGGTAATTTCCCCTTTGTTCCCTCTTAAAATATAAGACACAACACAGTCTTTATAAAAGTATAAAAGAGTTTACTCACGATCTGTTCACAATATGATCCCAGACGGCAGACAGGCTTAAAAAGGTAAAATACACTTAGAATCTATCTTATAGGAAGATAGGCCTCTCCTCTCTTGGCTGAGAGCCAAGAGGGCATCCTGCTTCTTCGAAAGGTGATGGCAGAGAGAGAGAGATGGCTGCCTGCCCCGTGCTTTTTGTCATTACCTGCACAGGTGAGGCCACACCCACCTCTGGTCACATGTGGAGGAAGTCCGTCCCCAGGAAGTTTACCTGCTTGATGGACAGACATCCCTCCCCATGTTGTAACATGTACACTCTAGGAATGTTGTCATTGACTGCTCCTGTGTTTACATCCCACATACCCCTTCTCAGGCAATACAACATATACAAAACATAAACAACTTTATTCAACCACCCAGAGTCCCAGCTTGACACGTAGATTCTGGAAACTCTCTCTTGGTAGGGGTTTCGTCAGGATGTCAGCAGTCATCTCTTGGGTGCTGCAGTAGGATAGCTCCACAAGTCCATCCTGGATCATCTGGCGTATGTAGTGGTATTTAACCCCAATGTGTTTTGTTCTGGCCAGGAACTTCTCACTCTGCGTCAGCTTCAGGCAACTTTGATTGTCCTCTAGCAAGCTGACAGGCCCTTTTCTCACCAACCCAAAGTCCTTTATGAGTTGATCAAGCCAGGCGATCTCTCTGCAGGCTTCTGTTGCTGCAACGTATTCTGATTCTGTGGAAGATAATGCTACACAACTCTGTTTATAACTGCCCCATGCAACAGGTCCATCCCCAAACATGAAGACATGACCACTTGTTGATTTATAATCAGCATTATCCCCAGTCCAATCCGCATCAGTATACCCAACCAACTTAGGGTCTCTGACGGCTGGTAACCTTAATTTACAATTCATTGTACCCTTCAAATATCGCACCACCCTCTTTACACCTGCCCAATCATGCTCAGTGGGAGAATTCACTTTTCTGCTAAGAATCCCCACAGCATTAGCTAAGTCAGGTCTACATGTGGTAACTAAATACAAAAGTTTACCAATCGCCGACCTGTAGTCATTGTTGTCTGGCAACTGCTTCGAATCCTGCTGATTCTTCAGGAAGTCAGTAGCCATCGGTGTAGCAACTGGATGTGCGTCTTGCATCTGCATGTGCTCAATTAGCTCGTGGATCTTCTGTCTTTGGCTGAGAAGAAATGAGCCGTCCTCTTCTCTTTCCACCTGGATCCCGAGGTAGTACTGGACATCTCCTAGTTCCTTGACCTCCACCTCTTTGCTAAGGTGTTTTACTATCTGTGTATAGTCTTTCTCACTTGCTGTGGCAATAATCAGGTCATCAACAAATGCTAGGATATATGAGAATTGTCCATTATTTGACTTACTGTACAAGCACTTGTCAGCGTCGCCTTGCTTGTACCCAAGTTGCGTCAGCATTTTATGCAACTTCTGGTTCCAGGCTCTGGCAGCCTGTTTAAGTCCATAAAGTCCTTTCTGCAGTTTGCACACTAGATGTGCCTCATGTGGTTTTACAAAACCTTTAGGCTGTTTCATATAAATTTCCTCTGAAATCTGCCCATGTAGAAAAGCGGTAGCAATGTCTATGTGTTTCACCCTCATTTTCTTGGAGGCTGCAATGCTTAAAAGCATTCTTACGCTGCTGTACCTCACAGTTGGTGCAAAAACTTCATCATAATCTTCACCAAAACGCTGTGAAAATCCCTGTGCCACAAGTCTAGCTTTGTAGCGCTGCACTTCTCCTTCTGACCCCTTCTTAACCTTGAAAACCCATTTACTGCCAATGGCCTTCTTACCGGGAGGCAGCTCAGTGAGTGTCCAGGTCTTGTTCTGATGCAGTGCATCCATCTCCTCCTGCGCGGCCTTCCTCCAGAGACTGGCTTCTGCAGCTGGCATCTCCTGTATCTCTTCCCAAGTGGAAGGTTCCTGTGGAAACACCGACCCTGCAAAGTAGGACAACCGTACTGGTGGGACACCTTTGTTGGTTCTGGATGAGATCCTGACCTCTGGTTGTGCGACCGCATCAGCTTCCTCATCCTCCTCCAAAGCAGGCATGTCCCCATCTGAGTCCTCATCTTCGTCTCTGGTGCTGCCAGGGTTCTGGTCCTCTGCGTTTTCTGGTGCGTCGCCTGTAGGGGGCGCTGTAACACTCGAAGGCAGATAATTACTTTGTGGGGTCTCAAAAGGGAAATATACAAACTCTTGAGTCCTTTCTGACTCATCTGAAGAATCCACAACAGTGTTCTTAGTGTCTACTTTTCCATATTCATCAAAATAAACCGCACGGTATGCATTTGTCTTACCAGTTTGTAAGTCCATAATTCTGTATCCTTTGCCTCCAGAAGCATATCCCACAAGGATACCTGCTTTTGCCCTGGAGTCAAGCTTGTGTCTGTGTTCCTTGGGCACGTGGAAGTAACATGGACTTCCAAACACGCGTATGTGCGACAAATTGGGAGCTTTCCCATGCCAAAGTTCAAATGGTGTGCGCTCTGCACCTTTAGTTGGCAGTCTATTCTGCAAATAGACCGACGTGTACACTCCTTCGGCCCACAGCTTGTGTGGCAAACGTGCATCCTTTAGCATGCACCTTGTCATGTCCATAATGGACCTAAACTTTCTCTCAGCTATGGCATTCTGCTGTGGTGTGTAAGGAATTGTGGTGACGTGTGCAATTCCTTCCTTGGCCAGGAGAGCCTGCATTTCATTTGAGCAGTACTCACCTCCATTGTCGCTCATTAACACAGCTGGAGCTCTCTGGAATTTGTTCTTGACCATGGCAATGTATTCCTGGAGCTTGTCCACTGTCTCACTCTTCTCTTTGAGGAAATATACAACACAAAATCTTGAAAAGTCATCCAGAAATATTAAAATATATCTATTCTTTCCCAGTGAGGGAACATTCATGGGTCCACATATGTCAGTGTGCACTATGTCAAGCACTTTGTTGCTTCTTTGTTCTGCACAACGTGGAAATGAAGGTTTTATAGCCTTCTCAGTAATACAGCTTATGCACTTTGCTGGAGCTTTGTTGCTCTGCTTTACCTGCAAACCTCTTACAAGATTTCTTTTCTGTAGATCCAGAATGAGGCTGGCGTCCCTGTGTCCTAGCCTTCTGTGCCATAAGTCCAGATCTGCTTCATCCTTCTGGCTGGAATGTGCCACTTTTGCAGACTGGTTCTCTGAAAGATCAAGCTCATATACACCATTTATTAGCTTTGCTTGAGCAAACACTTTGCCATTTCTAGTCACTTTACATTCTCCATTTCCAAATGTGACCTGGAAACCTTTCTTGTCCAAAGTGGACACGCTGATTAAATTGCAGCTCAGCTCTGGAACATACAAAACTCTAGAGATTGTGTTCTCAATGCATTCATTGTTTATATTGCATTTCAGGCTCATGGAACCTGCACCTTTTGCTTTAACAATGTTACCATCTGCAATCTCAATTTCAGATCCTTCTTCATCATTTATTTCATTAATCTCATTAAAATAGTCCCTTTTATATGAAAAATGCGAGCTCGCTCCTGAATCAATTATCCATTTATTACGTTTATTTTCACGATTCTGGACAGCCAAGTTCCTTTCTTGCAGTAACCATGTGCATTCACATTTCCCCTTCTTTTCCCCTTTTGGCTGAAAGGGGTGGGGTTTCTTGGCTTTAGGAGCTCTGCAGTTCTTTGCAATGTGTCCTTCCTTGTTACAATTGAAGCAAATCACTTTCTTAGGCATCTCTTTGGACTTTGTACATTGCCTAGATGCATAACTGCTGTCCTTGCTTCTAGCATTTCTCACTGGAGATTCAGCTCTATCTCTGCATTCTTCTTTCAAATAACCAATAAGGCTTTAAAAGTCAGACCTTGTCTATGATCCATCAAACTTACAAATGCGCTAAAGCGTGGTCCAAGTGATGATAACAAAAATGCTATCTTTGTATCCTCATCAAAAGCTTTGGGAGTCAGATCAATTCTTTGAATAATCTCAGTAAACTCATTGATGTGCTCTGTGAATTCCTCTTTTGAATTCATCCTCAATCTGGTTAATTTACACACCAAGTTTCTGAAGCTGTTTATGCTAGATTCTCCATACACGCGCTCAATATCTCTTAAGATTTGAGATGCATCATCTGTACTATTTATTAATGATAGCTGCTCATCGCGAAGTCCACTCAAAATTATGTGTCTAGCTTCGCTGTTCATGCGTTTCCAAGCACTTATCTTGGCTAAATCCTCCTCAGACGTTCCTGTAGGCTGAGGCTCTAAAGCTTCCAAAATGTGCTTATAATCTAAACATGCTATCAAGCGCTGCTTCCAGTGCATGAAATTGTACTCATTCAGCACAGGCATTCCTAGCTTTGCATCACTATCAAAAGCTGCTCTAGCCATCTTAAAATCCAAAATTTGAAAATTCTTCAAAATTTCAAAATTTCTCAAAATTTTAAAATCAAAATCTCAAAATACAAAACAATTCTTCACTGCCTTGGGTCACTGTGAACTCTGAGGGAAGGGGGGGGTTGCTTAATCCCCACTGCACAATGGAACAAAGGACCATGTGCTTACCAGGAAGTTAACTCAGAAAAATACTACTCAACTCAAAATCACAATCCAATGCAATCCTTCAAAAATACGCAGAAATATGCAATACTGGGGCCACTAACCCTTTGTGGGAATGTTCTGGGGTGCAGGAGAGGATATATTGACTAATTATATCCTTATCCAACTTGTGCTAACAAGTTCCCAAAATATCAGCAGAGTTTATATACATTCCCCTTTAAGTACGCAACGGTAACGTGTGCACAGGTTCGCTAGAACCTCTATAATAATTACTCTGGTAATTTCCCCTTTGTTCCCTCTTAAAATATAAGACACAACACAGTCTTTATAAAAGTATAAAAGAGTTTACTCACGATCTGTTCACAATATGATCCCAGACGGCAGACAGGCTTAAAAAGGTAAAATACACTTAGAATCTATCTTATAGGAAGATAGGCCTCTCCTCTCTTGGCTGAGAGCCAAGAGGGCATCCTGCTTCTTCGAAAGGTGATGGCAGAGAGAGAGAGATGGCTGCCTGCCCCGTGCTTTTTGTCATTACCTGCACAGGTGAGGCCACACCCACCTCTGGTCACATGTGGAGGAAGTCCGTCCCCAGGAAGTTTACCTGCTTGATGGACAGACATCCCTCCCCATGTTGTAACATGTACACTCTAGGAATGTTGTCATTGACTGCTCCTGTGTTTACATCCCACAAGGAGTGCCTGGCGTGCTCTGGTCCAGGGGGTCATGAAGAGTCGGACACGACTAAACAACAACAACAACAACAAGCTGTCCATCTGGCTGGGTTTCCCCAGCCACTCTGGGGAGCTCCCAACAGAATATTAAAAACACGATAAAGCATCGAACATAAAAAACTTCCCTATACAGGCCTGCCTTCAGATGTCTTCTAAAAGTCAGACAGTTGTTTATTTCTTTGACATCTGATGGGAGGGCGTTCCACAGGGTGGGTGCCACTATCCCTGTGAGTGAACTGCCAGAAGGTCCTTGGCGCTGGATCTCTCTCAGTATCCAGGCAGAACGGAGATGGAGATGCTCCTTTAGGGCGTTGGCCCTGTATATGGAGTGTGGCTTGAATTTGTGAATGCTCTGATTTGTGAAATGGCATATAAATATATTGTGCCCCTGTTGGCTCCTCATAGCATAACCAGAACCAAAGATGGACGATAACTCATAACAGAAAGATCCCATCTTTGGCCCTGGTCATTAGAAAGACCATTGCATTTTATTGCATTTACATCGCACCTTCGTTCCTCCAAGAAGCTCAACCATACATAGGTCACCTCATTTTATCCTCACAACAACCACCGGCCCAAGGTCACCCAGTGAACATCCTGTGGGGATTTGAACTCTGATCTCCCAGGCTTTAGACCAAAACTCTAATCATTATACCACATTGGCTCCTATGGTCCCTACTTGGAACGGTTGCAGATTCAGGGGACCCAACATTCCCCGATTGGCTTCAGCTGACCCTAGCTAGAGATCTTCTATAATCAGCCGCAGGAGCAGAGATAATGGAACACTGAAGCCAGTCAAAAGACATCTTGTCCCATTTGGCAGACCTAGATTTCTTAAGCTCTACTCAGGAAGCAGAAAAACCAGCCTAGGCTCTGGATGAAAGCTCTTCTGGTGCACCATTGCTGAGGCAACATATTGTTAGAATTCCTGCTCCATGATTGCAGTCATGGGATTTTTGTCTTTCACATGACGGTGTATGTTTTGACTCCACAGAGTGGGAAGTGACGGAGACAGGATGTTTGTGTTACTGTGTTCCGTGAAGTGGGACTATTGTCCTTTGTTTCTTTCTCTTTGCTGTCTGATGCTAGAGAGAGAGGGAGCCATGTTGCAGTGCTCCATGTGTGTTTATATGTAAATAAAGTAGATTAGCCAAAATGCTGAGTTGCTGAGGTCTGTTATGCAAGCTCCGAAGACTCTGAGGATTCCTAAGTGTGCCGGTGTCAGTTGGCATCGATCGCTGTGATGTTCGGGCTGAAGAAAGCTTTTGAAGCTCCCGAATGATCAACCAGGAGGGAGAGAACATGCCAGTCGGGCATGTGTCTCTGCCAGGGTCCTACTCAAGTGTAGGACGAGCTCCTGACACATATTGTATAGCTCAGCTCACTGTGGCTATGGCTGGACAGCTCCTTTGGTCTTGTGGACTAGAAACCTTGATTGCCAACCTGTTAGATAACTTTGCAACCTTGCTGGTAAGGTGTGAACTTAATCCAGGTGGAAGTAGAGGTGAGAATGGAGTGAAATGTGGCAGCTGGTAAAAACATGGTAAGGATTTATCCAGATTCCTGGAATTTGAATTATGCAAAGGCAGGCATTTGCAATTCATTTAACCCAGAGCACAATATACCAGGACTTTCTCCTGAGCTTGCTCCATTGAGATGAACGAGAGCAGCAGAAAAACACGGCATCTGGGACCTAACTGAAAATATAGTGGATGTAAACAACAGGACAAATATTGAGAATTAGGAAAATAGCTCATAGCAATGCAGCAAGCCTGGCGTTCATCTCTGTGTAAATGTCGGTAGTACAGTTGAGCAAATGAAATTAAATCCAGGCAAAGCAGATGCAGATGATGCATTAATAAAGATAACATTTGCCAGGAGGACCCAGTCATTTTTCCCTATTACCATTTTTATGTATAACTTTGTGAAATCATCCCCGACCTCCACCTGAATGCATCTTCCACCACACCCACACACAAAAACACCCGCACCCACAATTCAAATGGAATGTAAAATCTCCATAGGGATTTCATTTTAGGTTTTCCATAGTGGGGTGGAGAGTTCCTAGGGATGAAATATGTTTTCTTAAAAGCAGGGCTGGGAAACCGCAGGCCTTCCAAGTACTGTGGGGCTACAATTCGCATCTCAAGAATGTAAGAATAGCCTGCTGGATCAGGCCAATGGCCCATCTAGTCCCATATTCTGTTCTCGCAGTGGCCAACCATATTCCAGCGAGAAACTCACAAGCAGGGTTTGAGCAGAAGAGGCTGGGTGGCCATCTGTTATGGATGCTTTAGTTGAGATTCCCGCATTGCAGGAGGTTGGATTAGATGACCCACAGTGTCCCTTCCCACTTTACAACTCTAGAATTTTATGGCTCCATGCTAGTGGGCTTCCCATTTGGGCAGCTGGATGACCACAGGATGCTGGGCTAAGACAGGCCTTTTATCTGACCCAGCAGCCAGGCTCTTCTTATTCCATTTCTATACCTAACATAACTTTCCTCATCCCTCCTTGTCCCTTTTCCTTGTGTCTCGTGTTCTTTTATTATTATTATAGTTCATTATTAGACCTCTGCTTATGAACTTAATTCATTTTGGAGGTTTGTTCTTAACCTGAAACTGTTCTTAACCTGAGGTACCACTTTAGCTGACGGGGCCTCCCGCTGCCACCGTGCCAGACCCTCGAAATTTTACCATCCTGAGGTAAAGTTCTTAACCCGAGGTACTACTTCCAGGTTAGCGGAGTCTGTAACCCAAAAGGGTTTGTAACCTGAGGTGTTTGTAACTCAAGGTACTGTCAGGAGTTCAGCCTACATTTGAGTAGGACCCTGGCAAAGACACATACCCAACTGGCATGTTCCCTCCCTCCTGGTCGATCGTTCAGGAGCTTCTAAAGCTTTCTTCAGCCCAAACATCACAGCGACCAATGCCAACTGACACCGGCACACTTAGGGATCTGCAGAGTCTTCGCAGCTTGCATAACAGACCACAGCAACTCAGCATTTTGGCTAATCTACTTTATTTACATATAAACATACATGGAGCACTGCAACATGGGTCCCTCTCTCTCTAGCATCAGACAGCAAAGAGAAAGAAACAAAGGACAATAGTCCCACTTCACATCCTGTCTCCATCACTTCCCACTCTGTGGAGTCAAAACATATACTGTCATGTGAAAGACAACAATCCCATGACTGCAATAACAGAGCAGGAATTCTAACAAGTACCATTGTATAATACAAGCCACAGCACCAGCCAGGGTGGGTGGGTTGTCACCATCATGCCCTGCTTCTGAAGCCAACCCCAAAAATGGTGCCCTGCCAGGGAAGAAGGGGTGAGGGAAGATGAGGGAAGATCTACATCAGGATCAAGAGGGGGAAGAAAGATTGACATTGGGATCTGCTGCCCCAGTGGATCCTGCCACCTGAGGCAGTCATCTCACCTTGCCTCATGGGTGGAACAATGTAGGGAAGGAGACTAGAAAGGGTTTTGGTGTAACCTAGCAAAACTCGGCTTCTGCCCAAGAGAACCAGAAGCAAAATAAATCTGCCCTCTTTCCTTGATGTTGGTTTTAATGCGATGTTCATTTGCATGAAGAAGACAGCAGATTTTAATGAGAACCCCAATTATCTCCCCTCCCCCCTGCCAACTGTTTTCAGTACTATTTTGTTGATGCTCTTGGTTTGGAATTAAAAGTAAATAAATGAAAAAGCTGATAAAAGCTACAGAGCCATTTCCTTTTTTTTAAAATGACTTTCCAAGCAACAACCCACAAATTAGTGAGCCCGGAACATGTGGTGTTATTATATGCAATTAATCGATGCTTTTTAAACTGCACAGCCATACCAGATTAATCAATGCTCTTTAGCCATGCGCTCATGCCAGACCCTCGAAATTGCATAAAATCTCAGGCATCTGTAAAAATGGTAATGGGTACCCAGACGCCGGGGTCACAGTTTCCTTTTGTGTTGGTCTGGCTGATGGGTGATTCCAGAGGCATCGGCGACGAAGTGTGGAAGAGAAAGGGGCCAGCTGTGTCAAGTGTTTTATCTTTTAATTGAGCTCCATGGCTCTCTCTGTTTCTGGAAGGGGGGAAACATCAGCGAAAGCATGTTTTAGAGTAGGAAAAGTAGCAGATTCGGGCAGCTGAAGGTATCAGAGGGCTGGAGCATTTTCCAAATGAGAAAAGGTTGCAAATAATTGGGGCTTTCGAGTGCAGCAAAATAGCAAATGCTGGAAACATGAGAAAGGTCTGTACAATTAAGCACAGTGTAGAGAAAATGGATAGACATTTCTCCCCACTCTCCCATAGGATTAGAACTCAGGGCCATCCATTTCTGTTGCAGGATGGGAGTTTCTGGGCTGGCAAAAGGAAGGTGGTATTTGACTCCTACTATGCTGGCAAAAGGGATGCAGGTGGCGCTGTGGGTTAAACCACAGAGCCTAGGGCTTGCCAATCGGAAGGTCGGCGGTTCGAATCCCAGTGACGGGGTGAGCTACTGTTCCTCGGTCCCGGCTCCTGCCAACCTAGCAGTTCAAAAGCACATCAAAGTGCAAGTAGATAAATAGGTACCACTCCAGCGGGAAGGTCAACGATGTTTCTGTGCACTGCTCTTAGTCATGCTGGCCACATGACCTGGAAGCTGTACGCCGGCTCCCTCGGCCAATAAAGCGAGATGAGCGCCGCAACCCCAGAGTCAGCCACGACTGGACCTAACGGTCAGGGGTCCCTTTACCTATGCTGGCAAAAATGTGTAAGTCAAGTACAAATACCTGCTGGAAATGTATAGAAAAAGAAGGTACCTTTCATCATATGTGGTGGGTTTGTAAGGTAACAAAAGCTTTCTGGGAGATGATATCTAATGAAGAAGAAGAAGAGTTTGGATTTGATATCTTGCTTTATCACTACCCGAAGGAGTCTCAAAGCGGCTAACATTCTCCTTTCCCTTCCTCCCCCACAACAAACACTCTGTGAGGTGAGTGGGGCTGAGAGACTTCAGAGAAGTGTGACTGGCCCAAGGTCAACCAGCAGCTGTGTGTGGAGGAGCGGGGAATCAAACCTGGTTCACCAGATTACGAGTCTACCACTCTTAACCACTACACCACACTGGCTCTTAAGTAGCTTAGGGCCTCATCAAACCTAAATCCGGCCCTGCTGATGAGCTTATGTCCAGGTTGTGGGCTTCCCAGAGGCACTCTGGTTGACAATTGTGGAGAGACAGGCTGCCAGACTAGAATCATAGAATTATAGAGCTGGAAGGGAACGTGAGGGTCACCAAGTCCAACCCTCTGCAGTACTGGAATCTCAGCTAAAGCATCCATGTCAAATGGCCATCCAGCCTCTGCTTAAAAACCTCCAAGGAAGGAGAGTCCATCAACTCTTACCTTCATAAAGCTCTTCCTGATGTTGGGCCTCCATTGGGCCTCCATTGGATAACAACCATTCCTAGACCTGTCCTTCATGCATGTGTCTGTTTCTGAACACATAGCTTTTACATCTGCATCAAAGTTTCACTTGTCCTCCAAAATCTCTCTAGTTTCATCTAAACTCTTTTTGACTTCCTTCAAAATTCCTCAGATGTCTTGCCTGAAGGGGAGAAATCTCTTTGTGGCCACTTTCAGTATCAGTTGTAATACATGTGCACACTGGAAGAAATGATGTATCTAAATAAGTATTGCAAATAACATGCTAGATACTCTGGAGAAGAGGAAGAGGAAGAGGAAGAGGAAGAAGAAGAAGAAGAAGAAGAAGAAGAAGAAGAGGGGGAGGAGGAGTTTGGATTTGATATCCCGCCTTTCACTCCCCTTCAGGAGTCTCAAAGCAGCTAACATTCTCCTTTCCCTTCCTCCCCCACAACAAACACTCTGTGAGGTGAGTGGGGCTGAGAGACTTCAAAGAAGTGTCACTAGCCCAAGGTCACCCAGCAGCTGCATGTGGAGGAGCGGAGACGCGAACCCGGTTCCCCAGATTACGAGACTACCGCTCTTAACCACTACACCACACTGGCTCTCTGACTGGAGAGACAGTCCCACAATTTGACAGTCCCTGTAACTTGACTGCAATCTGGTTTCTTCATCGGCTGATGTTTCCGCTCACTTCCAGTGAGTGTTCTGGTCATGAAAACACACAGTTTCTCTTTTGCATCTGCATCCCATACACTAAGGTACAGAGTGAATCATTGCAGGTGTGTTGAGAAGCTCACTTTGAGCTCAAGAGATCTCATCAATATGAGAGCAATGCTGGTCTCTGCATGCGTCTTGCTTTGCCAACTGAAGAATCATTGAATATTCAAGTTCTCGCAGAACAGGATGACGTTCAGGAAGGTGAGAAGAATTAAGTGAAGAGGTTGTCAATCTCGAACTCTCGGGGTGGAATAAAGCATTGCAAGGAATTCAGGGCAGCTAAAAACAAAAGGCATGTGAAATGTTCTCCTACGTTCAATGTCTGGAACAACTCACTCCATGACCTGACATCAGGAGATGATTCTAGCAATGCTATAACTAGCAATGTAATTGGGTGATGTGGATGGAGGGGGAATCACAGTCCTTGTGAATGGACAAAACACCTTCTGTCTACCTTCTAAGAACATACAAAGAGTTCTGCTGGCCCAGGTCAGCATTCTGTTACCACAACTGCCGACTACACATCTATGGAAAGTCTTCAAGCAGGACCTAAACAACAGCATTCTCCTGCGCCTCTTTCAGAGGCATGCTGCCCAGTAGCGTAGCATGGGTTGCCAGTGCCTGGGGCAACAACAACAACAAGAATTTATTTATACCCTGCCCATCTGGCTGGGTTTTCCCAGCCACTCTGGCGGCTTCCAACAAAATATTCAAATACAATAGTCCTTCAGATATTAAAAGCTTCCCTAAACGGGGCTGCCTTCAGATGTCTCCTAAAAGTCTGGTAGTTGTTTTTTTCCCTTTGACATCTGGTGGGAGGGTGTTCCACAGGGCGGGCGCCACTACCGAGAAGGCCCTCTGCCTGGTTCCCTGTAACTTTGCTTCTTGCAGTGAGGGAACCGCCAGAAGACCAGAAAATTGCTTGCCAGCAGCGCAGCGGCAGCAGGAGGCCCCATTAGCTAAAGTGGTACCTCAGGTTAAGAACAGATTCAGGTTAAGAACGGACCTCTGGAATGAATTAAGTTCTTAACCTGAGGTACCACTGTAGAAGGAAATATATGGGGAGGAAAGGCACCCCTTGTCTCAGTCAGGAGGGCCAGAGGAGACACAATGTCTCCTACCCCTGCTTCCTCGTGGTTATCTAGAGTTATATACATATACTGCGCAAAACTCTATTTCCGCATTAGCCATGTCCCCATACTTATTCGGGACTGGGTTCAGGGCAGGTAGTGTTCCCGAGGTACAGCCGAAGTGGGTCAGCTGTTCCCTCCCCACAGGTCAGAGCCATGGGGCAGATCAAGGTGTGCATGTGTTTGGGCATAGCCCTAGTTAACACTGACTCCCTTTCCAGCACATGATGTGAGGAGAGGAGAGGTTATAACTGTACAAGCCCTGTTGTTGTTTTTTATGTGCTCTGTTCCATCCATCCTCTATTCCAGAATTAAGATTGCCGGAAGAAATATCAACAACCTCAAATATGCAGATGACACAACATTGATGGCAGAAAGTGAGGAGGAATTAAAGAACCTTTTAATGAGGGTGAAAGAGGAGAGTGCAAAATATGGTTTGAAGCTCAACATCAAAAAAACAAAGATCATGGCCACTGGTCCCATCACCTCCTGGCAAATAGAAGGGGAAGAAATGGAGGCAGTGAGAGATTTTACTTTCTTGGGCTCCATGATCACTGCAGATGGTGACAGCAGTCACGCAATTAAAAGACGCCTGCTTCTTGGGAGAAAAGCAATGACAAACCTAGACAGCATCTTAAAAAGCAGAGACATCACCTTGCCAACAAAGGTCCGCATAGTAAAAGCTATGGTTTTCCCAGTAGTGATGTATGGAAGTGAGAGCTGGACCATAAAGAAGGCTGATCGCCGAATAATTGATGCTTTTGAATTATGGTGCTGGAGGAGACTCTTGAGAGTCCCATGGACTGCAAGAAGATCAGACCTATCCATTCTGAAGGAAATCAGCCCTGAGTGCTCACTGGAAGGACAGATCCTGAAGCTGAGGCTCCAAGACTTGGTCACCTCATGAGAAGAGAAGACTCCCTGGAAAAGACCCTGACGTTGGGAAAGATGGAGGGCACAAGGAGAAGGGGACGACAGAGGACAAGATGGTGGGACAGTGTTCTCGAAGCTACCAGCCTGAGTTTGACCAAACTGCGGGAGGCAGTGGAAGACAGAAGTGCCTGGCGTGCTCTGGTCCATGGGGTCACGAAGAGTCGGACACGACTAAACAACATTCCATCCTGATGTTACAGAGCATCACATCTCCAAGCATTTTGGGGTGAAGGGCTTGATGTTCCTTTCCCCAATTCTCTCTCCCCATCACTTCTTGCCTCTCTAAATAGTCCTAATTTCCTGAATGCACTCCACACCCGCAGCCTTGTTTTTCAGTAGCAAACTAAGTAGCTTTTAACTGCTGGCTGGATATTAATTTTACCTCTCTGAGCTTTAAGAGCTTTGGGGAGTGTGGGGTAGGTTTGGGAGGAGGATGGAAGAGTAGCTTTTAATAAAGGGGAAAGCATTGGAATGGCAATCATTTCACTTTTCTCCCTGCCTCTTCAGCGGCTGCAGAGAGCGCTATTTAATTAAATTAATTCACAACTCATATGCAGAAAGCTTTTCTCCCCTTCCTATTTTTCCAACCTCTCAAACCATCTGAAAGGTATTCAGCCACCTTTGCTCAAGAGCTGCCTGCGAGCAACAAGTACCCTCATTTACTCTTTCGGTAACAAGGCAGCTGGCCGACGAGGACAGAGCTACATGCCCAATTACTCCAAAAGAGAGGAAATGGATCGCATTCATGCAAAGAGGATGGAGATGCGCACACGAAAATGGAACACGCTAATGGATGGGTGGGTGCAAATGCAGACACAATCACGATAATTTAAACCATAGCTGTCAACTTACAGATTTGAAAATAAGGGACCAGCAGCCTTGAAAATAAGGGACCAGCAGCCTTGAAAATAAGGGACCTGCAGCCTCACCTGTTCCAGGCACTCCAGTCTTCCTGTCCTCCTGCAGTCTGGTTAAACTCATGCTGGTAGCTTTGAGAACACTGTCCAACCAACTTTGTAACCAGAGGTTCAACTGAATAGAATCTGAATCATATGCACCACAAGTCCTATGCAGCCTCAACTTAAGGTGGCTCCCCGGCCTGGCCTTGCACTGCAAAGTTTGCAGCAGCACATGCAACAAAATGGCGTCCAGCATTCAAAAACCCCCTCAGCTTGCATTAACTAGCCACACACACAAAGCCTCCCCCCTCGCCACGAGATCACCAGTCACCCACCATTTTAGTCAACCAGCTTCTTTCTTTCCCCACATAAGTCAACCGAAGGAGCCTCCAAAACAAATTCAAAAGCCCCCCCTCCCACGAGATCTCTTTTCCTTTCCCCCCACCATGTGCCCCCGCTCCAGACAGACCTTTTCGCTGGCAAGGGTGAGTGGGCCGTTGATAACGTATCCATCCGATTCTGATCCGAGCACTCAGCACAGGTATGTTCAACTTCTGAGCCCCTCTGAGCCAAAGGCAGAAAGCCCAGCCAACAGCCAAATGAAGCCTCAAGGAAAACCACTGTCACCTCTCCGCTGGGAAGCGCTGAGCAAAGGCGAGTCCCCAGGCATGCAAGCTCCACCCTCCAGTCGTTCTTAGACTTCTTATTGGGTGAGCAACACAGCCAAGCAACACAGTTGGAGCCTCCCTCCTCCCTGGCTGGGAGGGAGGGGGAGGAGCTGCTTCCTTTGAAATTTAAGGGACATCATTTAAGGGACATTTAAGGGACATCCATCAATAAGGGACAGCAGCGGGACATGGCGCTGGAATAAGGGACTGTCCCTTCAAATAAGGGACGCTTGACAGCTATGATTTAAACACCACGCAGCACACAATAGTGGAGATGATCTCGCAAGTCCCTGCACAGTCTGCAATCTGGGTGCTCACTGTAGATGCGTAACTTCAGGGCCCCTCCTGCTCCCCCGACTTAGAATTATTGACCTACAAACTGGACTCATACCAGACAGCCTTTCAAACAAACGATGCCTTTGTGAGCAGAGGACATCCTCTGTAAAGTAGGAGACTTGGACACCACAAGAGGCAGTGGGATCATAAGGTAGATCTAGGCCAGGCTATGTTTTTAGGGGGGGTGCACTGCTCCTGGCACAGGGACTCGGGTGGCGCTGTGGTCTAAACCACTGAGCCTCTTGGGCTTGCCGATCAGAAGGTCAGTGGTTTGAATCCCAGTGACAGGGTGAGCTCCCGTTGCTCGGTCCCAGCTCCTGCCAACCTTGCAGTTCGAAAGCGCACCAGTGCAAGTAGATAAATAGGTACCGCTCCGGTGGGAAGGTAAACGGCGTTTCCATGCACTCTGGTTTCTGTCACAGTGTTCCATTGCGCCAGAAGCAGTTTAGTCCTGCTGGCCACATGACCGGGAAAGCTGTCTTTGGACAAATGCCGGCTCCCTCAGCCTGAAAGGGAGATGAGCGCCACAAGCCCATAGTCACCTTTGACTGGACTTAACTGTCCAGACGTTCTTTACCTTTTTTTTAACCTTGTGGCTAGTTGCCACTGATAGTGTTCTCCTCCATGAAATTGTCTAATCCTCCTTTAAAAATCTCCATGTCCACCTCTGCCTCCTGCACTGTCCTTTCTTTTGTCTTCCAATGTTCCAATGTTCAGGAGAAAGGGAAGAAAACCTCTCTTGTCCATTTTGCCTTATCGAGCTCAATTTTACACACAAACACACCCACACACCCACACCAATAATATAGACGCAACCATTTGCAAACATAGTCCTGCTTAGCTTGAGGCAGATCGCTGCATTTTGTGCCTTCAGAGCATAACCCTGGCTCAATTTAATCTCAGTAATAATAATAATAGTAATAATAGTAATTTTATATCCCACCCATCTTGCTGGGTTTACCCTGCCACTCTGGGCGACTTACAGCATGTATAAGAAGCACCAAACATTAAAAAACAAAATGTCCTATACGAGCAACAAACAAACCAATAAATCAATCGAAACCAATAATAACAACAACAATAACAGTAATAATAAGCAGTTTGCAGTTATACCCAAAATAAAATAACCTCCAACCCCAACTCAACATTTAACCAACATCAGCCTGACAAAAACAAAACAGAGGAACCAAAATTAGAACTATTTAAAACATTTCAAACCATTTTAGCCAGCTGCCCCAACCCAAGAGTGCATGCCTGAGAAAGTAATGGGGGGAGGGCTGGGATTTCTAGATCTGAATAACAAATGACCTGACTTGTTGCGTCCTGATGGCACATCCTTTGGTAATCCTCTGATACATACTTGGTGCATATATCTTCCCCCCACTATAATATGCTCCTCTGATGTTATGCAGACATTAGCCCTTTCAGAAACGATAACTCTCAAATTTAGACTATTTCGAGGAAAACAAACGCCTTAACATTTCTACTCTGCATGGTGGGACTTTTATCAGCCACAAAAGAAATCTGGAACTTATAGTATAAATGATTCTGATACTTAAACACACACATATCCATACTGAGGCGACCGTTTTGACCTGCATATCTATTGCTTTAGGAGTTGTTGCGTATCAGGTTCTTTGAGATATACAAGATAAACAAAGATTATAAAATACAGTGGACGCTCAGGTTGCGAACGTGATCCGTGAGGGATGCACGTTCACAACCTGCAGTGTTCGCAACCTGCAGCTGCGCGATTCGGTGCTTCTGCGCATGTGCAAAGTGCGATTTAGAGCTTCTGCACATGCGCAACCGCCAAAACCCGGAAGTAACGCAACCTGAAGCGTCTGTAACCCAAGGTATGACTGTAAGATGAAAAGTGGAACCTAAGCTATGCACACATGGTGGCATATCTTAGCCTTCTGAAATGTGAAATGCCTATCTCTGCTACTAATATTGCTGTCGTTTTGACTAGTGACTGGGTAGACGACTGGTAGTTGCTCGAATCCTCTCACAGTCTCAAGTGGTACAGTCATCTGCAGCTGATGTACTGTAGCACAACCACAAAGCCCGCACAACCCATCTCCAGCACAGCCATAATTTACCTGCATGGAGCTGTAGTGGGCCAGGGGTGGCGTGGCGTGGCAAGTTTGAAGAAGAAGAGTTTGAATTTGATATCCCGCTTTATCACTACCCGAAGGAGTCTCAAAGCGGCTAACATTCTTTTCCCTTCCTTCCCCATAACAAACACTCTGTGAGGTGAGTGGGGCTGAGAGACTTCAGAGAAGTGTGACTAGCCCAAGGTCACCCAGCAGCTGCATGTGGAGGAGCAGGGAATCGAACCCGGTTCACCAGATTACAAGTCCACCGTTCTTAACCACTACACCACACTGGATACCACACAGTCTGGCTACCACACTGGCTACCACACACCACACAGTTTGGAGCTGGTGGTATGGGCAGAGTGGCTCAACAACTCCCTAATATCCAGAAGCTGCCTGTGAGAGAGAGAAGGAATCCTCTCCGGGTGAAAAAGAAGAACCCCCTTTCGCAGAAAACTTTTTAATGTAGGAAGCATTTCAGATCTTTTATTGAGATTGCCATGACAACGGCACTCCGAGCTTGGCCATCCTTATTTTATGGGCAGAAAGCAAAGGATTTCTTTGCCCTGGCTCTTTTCCTCAGCTGGATTCTAGAACATGCTGGAGAGAGAGAGCTCAGACTCCAGATTTTAGATGGTGTGCCCTCATTAAGAACTCCCCTCCCCTTGCTTCCAGGTTTTCTTCCAGGAAGGCGATAAATATCTCGTGGAAGAGATTCCAGCTTTGACAGATGCATCTCTTGCCCAGAATTCCTTCTGGATATATGGGGCCAAATGCCCCACCCTATCCCCCAAGCCTTTCAGCCGCACAGCTGCACACCCTCCAACATTTCTCTGATCGAAATAGAGACATCCCATTCCATACCCTTTAACATTTCTCTGATTCAAATAGAGACTCCCCCCCTTCCAACATTTCTCCAGTGAAAATAGGGACTTCCTAATGAAAAGCGGACATTCCGGTATCTAATAATAATAATAATAATAATAATAATAATAATAATAATAATGATGATGATGCCACTTCCGCCCTGCGGAGGAGGTGGGATTGCAGGCGTCACAGCCCCACAATGTGCGCGGTGGCTGGAGCCCAGCCCCTACAAGACTGGGGGAATCCCCAGCCGCGTAACACCCTGGCTTTGGGGGTGTGACCTGCCCGATTTAAAATGCAGGCGTGGCCAGGGATCCCCCTCTTTTCCCGCCTACCAGCTGTTCCTGTTTCCCACCCTCCTGCTCTTTAAGGTTTTCGTTTTTGACCTTGCTATGGACCTTGGTTGATTGCCGTTGAGGGGCCTGTAGGAATTTTTCCACTTGGCAAATTGGCACCAGCCACTTGGTTTTTGCCTGCCTTGTAGCAAATCATCACAACTTTCTTGGTATTGGCGGTTAGGCATTGGTATAGTTCTGTAGATGGAAGGGGGGAGGTCGCGCCATCACCTGCCCCGCATATTGAAGGGTAGTCCAGTAAAGGATTCCGGGAGGCATGGCCCTGTCTGCAGCCTGGGGAGGTGAGGGCCAAAGGCACGCCCCCGAGTGGTGACCCTGGGGGAGTTCCTAGTTGATGCGCATCAGCAGGTCTCCCCCTACTGGTGGTTAACCCTTCCCGGACTTCATGAAGATGGGCTGGAGTCGGATATAGTTGGTTAGGACCAATGCCTAAGCCAATACCGCTCATCACCTGTAACCAATAAAGTTGTGGCCTTATTTAGCCCATTAACCTTAATAATTGTGTCATGTGTCTTTATTTCCAGGGGGGGGGGCAGGAACTCGCCACACAATTTGTTATTTATACCCAGTCCATCTGGCTGGGATTCCCCAACCACTCTGTGCAGCTTCCAACAAAAGATTAAAAGTACATTAAAACATCTGAATCTGAAACCAGGATGGCTTCTGTAAATAGGGGCACTTGGAGGGTCTGGCAACTGTAGAATTGGAAGGAGCCCAGAGGGTCAACCCCCTGCAAGGCAGGAATCACAGCTAACTTTTTAAGTTCACCATCCTCATCCCCATATGAAATGGGGCTTATCGACACTTGTGTTTCCTCCACAATTTCCAGGCATGGTCCACATTCTTTTCATCACCACAGAGCTTTCTCAGCGAAAACCGTCTCTTTACTGCTGAATTGGAGCAAACCCGGATCCATCTGATATGCAGGCTGAGACCTTCCTTGCCCACGGACTGTCTTGCCAGAGTGGTGCATGCTCTGGTTCTCTCCCGCTTGGATTACTGCAATGCGCTCTACGTGGGGCTACGTTTGAAGGTGACCCGGAAACTGCAATTAATCCAGAATGCGGCAGCTAGACTGGTGACTGGGAGTGGCCGCCGGGACCACGTAACACTGGTCTTGAGAGACCTACATTGGCTCCCAGTACATTTCTGAGCACAATTCAAAGTGTTGGTGCTGACCTTTCAAGCCCTAAACGGCCTCGGTCCAGTATACCTGAAGGAGCGTCTCCACCCCCATCGTTCAGCCCAGACACTGAGGTCCAGCTCCGAGGGCCTTCTGGCGGTTCCCTCATTGCGAGAAGAAAAGTTACAGGGAACCAGGCAGAGGGCCTTCTCGGTAGTGGCGCCTGCCCTGTGGAACGCCCTCAGATGTCAAAGAAATAAACAACTATCAGAATTTTAGAAGACATCTGAAGGCAGCCCTGCTTTAAATGTTTGATGTATTATCATGTTTTTAATATGCTGTTGGGAGCCACCCAGGGTGGCTGTGGAAACCCAGTCAGATGGGCGGGGTATAAATAATAAATTATATTATTATTATTTGTTGTGCTTTGGTTTTAAAGAGCAAGTTTTCACCGGGAAACTTGGGCGGGGGGAAAGAGCTTTCGGACATGGAGCTTTAAATCTGTGCCTGGAAAGGGTGAAGCAAAGGATAAGTGTGGATAAGCTCAGATCTAAAGGCAGATGCAGAGAGACCCTCCAGAAATTGCTGAACTACAGCTCCCATAAGCCCCGAGAAGCATGGACAATGGCCAGGAATCATGGGAGTTGTAGTTCAGTAACATCTGGATGGCCAAATAGGACTTTAAACAATACAGGAGATGGTATACCGCCAGCAGTAAAGCATTTGAGGTTTTTTCAATTTCAAAAAAGAGATAAAAGGAGGAGATGCAGAAAGAAGATTACACCCCAAGCTTGATATTCATACGTCCCTGGGATTCCCAGTGGACTATTGTTCGATCCATCCGTGCAGCAAATGATGAGTCTGACTCGTGCCGTTTTCTTTTTAAATTTCTCCCCGCAGAAGCTCTTCACCAGCCAGCTGCCCTCACGCTGGGAGACTGAGCCGCAGAGGCAGTCAAAACATCTCAGCGGAAAAAACCCAGCAGTCTGGCTTCCAGAGACTGCCTGCCACCTTGTGGCTGAGAGACTGGATAGCTGCTCTGATCTCAGATGGTTTTGTTTCCAAACCAACAAATGGCTTCTGAAGGAAGAACGTTTTCAGTTGGACCAGATTCAGTAGCATGAAATCTCCAGCAGGGCCGGCCCTTCTGTTAGGCTATGTGGAAAAGCTGCCTCGGGTGGCAGATGCTGGAGAGAAGGGCGCAGGCAGCAGGATGAGGTGTTGGAGAGCATCATAGGTGGTGTGCCACATTTCCAGCAGCTTCCCCTAAGCTCGCCTGCTGCACGCTGGTGTGGTAATAGATGCTCACAAGGCAACAAGGAATGCTGGAGAATTCTGACAAAAGCAGAAAGAGGAACAAAGTTTGCTGCTGTTCGCTTGTTCAATCCATGTTCAAGACAGGATTCAATTCAACGAATATGAGCTCTGTATTGTGAGTTTGTAAGCACAGGTAAACAGCAATATAGACTGATCTATTAACAGGTTTTAGGGACACGGGTGGCGCTCCCCGCGGACTGTCTTGCCAGAGTGGTGCATGCTCTGGTTCTCTCCCACTTGGACTACTGCAATGCGTTCTACGTGGGGCTACCTTTGAAGGTGACCCAGAAACTACAACTAATCCAGAATGTGGCAGCTAGACTGGTGACTGGGAGTGGCCACCGAGACTATATAACACCGGTCTTGAAAGACCTACATTGGCTCCCAGTACGTTTCCGAGCACAATTCAAAGTGTTGGTGCTGACCTTTAAAGCCCTAAACGGCCTCGGTCCAGTATATCTGAAGGAGCATCTCAACCCCCATCATCCAGCCCGGACACTGAGTTCCAGTGCTGAGGGCCTTCTGGCGGTTCCCTCATTGCGAGAAGCAAAGCTACAGGGAACCAGGCAGAGCGCCTTCTCACTAGTGGCGCCTGCCTTGTGGAACGCCCTCCCATCAGATGTCAAGGAAATAAACCACTATCTGACTTTTAAAAGACACCTGAAGGTGGCCCTGTTTAGGGAAGTTTTTAATGTTTGATGCTGTACTGTTTTTAATATTCGATTAGAAGCCGCCCAGAGTGGCTGGAGAAACCCAACCAGATGGGCGGGGTATAAATAATAAATTATACTATTATTATATAAGCCTGGTCTTCCAGGTCCTATTCCACTATATCACACTGGCTCTGACCCCACAGGCATAGGTCGAGAAGGAGGTATCTGAGTCCAGGAGAGATGGGAAGCATAGGAAACTGCCTCTCATCATCTGACCATTGGTCCACCTACCTCATTTTTATCTATCTGACTGGGAGCAGATCTCCAGCATTTCAGCCCAGGAGTTTTCCCTACATTTATCTGAAAATACTGGGTATCAGACCTGTGACTTTCTGCCTGCTCTACCACTACAACTGCATGATGCAACAGTCAACAAGGAACATTGCCTGTGAAGAATTTGCCTCCCACCGACTGAAGACATTTCCAAGAACTGCAAGCTGGATGTCATCTGAAGTCCGCCGTTCCACTTGATTGAAGAGGTACAATTACATCGTTGGGTGGAGGGCATGTCCCAAGTCCAGCGCTCACGTGCCCGAGGTTCCTATTATGAGGCACTCAAGAATGAAATTACCATCCAATTATTCCGGGGAGCATAACACATTTAATCAAGAGCTATTCTCCAATCCAAATCACACAGCCCTTGAAAGCTTGATCTGGAGTCGTTTGTGGGGGGAGAAGATGGGCTATTTGATGAAAATTGTCACATAATTTAAAGGTCTGAGACCAATTACAGATACTTTGCCAGAGAAGTGGCAGTAGGGTAGAGATTTCTATTCCGTGTCAAAGCAAAGTTCATTAAACGCTGTTTCTCGGGATGGCCAGAGGGGCTTATGGTCCTTGGGGTTATTTATTTCTTAATTTTATTACATTTGCATTCCATTCTTTTCCCCTCCAGGGTAGGTTGAAGATAGCATGCATGGTGTCTGCCTAACTACAATTCCCATCATCCCTAGCTAACAGGACTAGTAGTCAGGGATGATGGGAATTGTAGTCCCAAAACAGCTGGAGGGCTGAGTTTAGGGATTCCTGGTCTAGGACATGGCCAGGAGTCCGTTGTTGCAATTCCATCAGCAAAGCCTAGCATTTCCTTGAGTCTAAGATGTTAGGCAAACACCATGCATGCTATCTTCAACCTACCCTGGAGGGGAAAAGAAGGGATGATGGGAATTGTAGTCCCAAAACAGCTGGAGGTCCGAGTTTGGGGGTGCCTGCCCTAGACCAGTGTTTCCCAAACTTGGGTCCTCAGCTGTTGTTGGACTACAACTCCCATCATCCCTGACCACTGGTCCTGCTATCTAGAGATGATGGGAGTTGTAGTCTGAAACATCTGAAGGGCACCAGGTTAAGAATGTAAGGTGAGGCTGCTGGAACATGACCCATCCAGAATTCTGGAAGTTGTAATTTGTTAAGGGTGCTGAGTGTTGTTAGGAGAACCCTATTTCCTTCCTGGAGCTACAATTCCCAGAGTGGCTCAACAATCATTGCCTCTTTCCAGGGAACTCTGGGAATTGTAGCTCTGGGAAGGGGAAAGGTTCCCTCCCTGTGAGAAGTGAGGTTACAGGGAATCAGGCAGAGGTCCTTCTCTGTAGTGGTGCCTGCCCTGTGGAACGCCCTCCCATCAGATGCCAAGGAAATAGACAACTATCTGACTTTTAGAAGACATCTGAAGGCAGCCCTGTTTACGGAAGTTTTTAATGTTTAACCATGTATTGTGTTTTTAATATTCGATTGGGAGCCGCCCAGAATAGCTGGGGAAACCCAGCCAGATGGGCGGGGTATAAATAATAAATTATGATTATGATTATTGCCTAACCGCTCTCAGCATCCATAACAAACCACAGCTCCCAGATTTCTTCTGAGGAGACTATAACTGTATAAATTAGCATTATGCATTGCAGGGGATTGGACCAGATGATATCTAGGATCTTTTCCAACTCTACAGTTCTATGATTCTATGACAGTATAATATTTTAAACATATGGTGTGAATGTAGCCTTAAATGACAACACTTAACAAATGTCTTTTTCTTAGTGCGGTCAAGATTCACCCACACACTGCGCAAATATAGAATTATACAGCTGCATCTTTCCTCCACTTTTATGTATAAATTTAGACAAATAAATTTTGCAGATAATGTAGATTACACTGTGGTAGTAGGGCCAGGGTGGGAGAGTGGCAGAGCTCTGTCTAGTCAAGTTGTATGGGATCAGTTTCAACCCGTAGGCTCTGAGGATGTGGACAGACTGCTTGGACCAGTGAAAATGACCACCTATCTCCTTGATTCTTGCCCATCGCTCATAAAAGTGAGCCAGGCAGGGTTAGGCAATGGGCTCCATGGGCTGGTGAATGCTTCCCCCTGTGAGGGAGTCTTACCAGACCCGCTTGAAGAAGCTGTTATTAAGCTGCTTTAAATATTTGTTTTTTAACAAAACCACCATCTTTGGATCTGGCCGTTATGGCTAATCATCACCCAAATCTTCCATTCCTGGGCAAGGTGATTGAGCAGGTGGTCTCTGAACAACTCCAGGCACTCCTGGAGAATGCAGACCATTTGGATCCCTTCCAGTTGGGATTCAGGCCCCATTATGGGGCTGAAACCACCTTGGTTGTGCTGGTCGATGATCTCCAGCAGGCCACGGACAAAGCCATGTGTGTGGACCAGTGGGAGCAAAGAGTTGTCCGGAGTGGTCCCTGCTGGGCATGGGATTCAGTTTACCACAGCAAAAGAAAGTGTAGTAGAGATTGTTTGACTTAGTAAATGCTATCAATATAAATGTGACCAAACAGTTTTCTAAGTTCCTAAACTTTCCCAGTGGTGATGTATGGAAGTGAGAGCTGGACCATAAAGAAGGCTGATCGCCGTAGAATTGATGCTTTTGAATTATGGTGCTGGAGGAGACTCTTGAGAGTCCCATGGACTGCAAGAAGATCAAACCTATCCATTCTGAAGGAAATCAGCCCTGAGTGCTCACTGGAAGGACAGATCCTGAAGCTGAGGCTCCAAGACTTGGTCACCTCATGAGAAGAGAAGACTCCCTGGAAAAGACCCTGATGTTGGGAAAGATGGAGGGCACAAGGAGAAGGGGACGACAGAGGACAAGATGGTTGGATAGTGTTCTCGAAGCTACCAGCATGAGTTTGACCAAACTGTGGGAGGCAGTGGAAGACAGGAGTGCCTGGTGTGCTCTGGTCCATGGGGGCACGAAGAGTAGGACACGACTAAACGACTAAACAACAACAAACACAAAACACATTATATACAAACAGTTGCTTGAGGAAGTCTTCTCTCTCTCTCTGAGCCCAGAGAGGGCTTTCACTTTCAAAGCCATTGCTTAGGCAAAGCTCACAAAGCAAGTATAAAGTCCACTTGCCAAAGTTTTGCAGCACACAGATCTCCAAGTCAAGTTCTCCAGCGGTCTTCCGATTCTCCAGCTTCTCTCCATCTCCACACTTCATCTTCACACGTCTCCAGAATTTGTGCCACAAAGGAATGCTGTGAAGTGAGCCTCTTATAGAAGCCAGCACAGGAATCTTGTATTGGGAGAGCAGCGCCACTCTGCTACTGGCTGGTGATGCCATCATCCTGAATCTTTTCGCTATAATGGCATAATAAGCTATAATGATAATGTCTCATCTCCTGTCAATTTGCTGGGTTTTAAATAGTTGCCGTGCTTTCATTTCGCTTATTTCTTGCATAGTTGTTTTTGTATTTTATCTATTATAAGCCACCTGGAAAGGCAGCCTAAAAATACATTCATATATAAATGCAATTATTTCCCTCCGCTGAAATGCCGCAATTACTGTTTGTTTTTCTTTATTGCAACTATAGATCAGATTATCCAATGACATGCAAACATCCATAGGCAACATTTTTTGCTTTCTGCCTTGAATTCTCTTAACTCAGCAGAACATGTCGGCAGATTCTGCAGTTTCACCTTTTCCGACTGTGGCCGGTGTTTAGTTCAGCTTAATTTGTTGTATGTTCACTGATGTAATTGCTGGCAGCTGTATCTAACTTCCACATCACTATTGATTTAAGGTTTGTCTTAATCTACAGTTTGTAGGTAAAGATTTGAACTTTTTGTTCTTGGGGCCCACTTTGCGGTTCTTTTTGTAATGAAAAATGGGCTGGAAATATTTTTCAACAAATATTGAATTATTATCATTTTAAAATAATTTGGGAGTGTCAACTTAGGTTTTATGTAGCCCCAAAGGCTGCGTTCTACCTATCCTGTCACAAGCAACATGCTTCTGTCAATCAGTTACTGGGAATAATAATAATAATAATAATAATAATAATAATAATAATAATAATAATAATAATAATAATAATAATAATAATAATTTATTATTTATACCCTGCCCATCTGGCTGGGTTTCCCCAGCCACTCTGGGCGGCTTCCAACAAAACACTAAAATACAATAACCTGTTAAACATTAAAATCTTCCCTGAACAGGGCTGCCTTCAAATGTCTTCTAAAAGTTTGGTAGTTATTTTTCTCTTTGACATCTGGTGGGAGGGCGTTCCACAGGGCAGGTGCCACTACTGAGAAGGCCCTCTGCCTGGTTCCCTGTAACTTGGGAACCACAGAAGGATACAGTGCTCTTTTACTCTGGCTCCTGCTTATGGGCTTGTTGGTCACTGTGGGAATATGATGCTGGACTAAATGGACCATTGGCCTGATCTAAAAAGGCTCTTCAGGTGTTCTTAACCAAACAGGCAGGTGTGGGGGACTCCCTGGTCTTGAATGGGGTAACTGTGCCCCTAAAGGACCAGGTGCGCAGCCTGGGAGTCATTTTGGACTCACAGCTATCCATGGAAATGCAGGTTAATTTTGTGTCCAGGGCGGCTGTCTGCCAGCTCCAACTGGTACGCCGGCTGAGACCCTCCCTGCCTGCACACTGTCTCAATAGAGTGGCACACGTTCTGGTTATTTCCTGCTTGGACTACTGCGATGCGCTTTTGCAATTTTACCAGTTTCGTGGTATGTTCTTGCTTGTGACATTGGCCACAGTGACAATGACTTCAAACAAACGAGACAAAAATTCCACGTTGGCTATACCTTTCCCCTGTTTTTCCCCTTAGTGTGCGTGTTGAGGCACATCCCTACACTACTTCCTCTAGGTGTGTGGATAATAATAATAATAATAATAATAATAATAATAATAATAATTTATACCCCGCCCATCTGGCTGGGTTTCCCCAGCCACTCTGGGCGGCTTCCAACAGAATATTAAAATACAATAGTCTATTAAACATTAATGCAGATGACACAACATTGATGGCAGAAAGTGAGGAGGAATTAAAGAACCTCTTAATGAGGGTGAAAGAGGAGAGCGCAAAATATGGTCTGAAGCTCAACATCAAAAAAACGAAGATCACGGCCACTGGTCCCATCACCTCCTGGCAAATAGAAGGGGAAGAAATGGAGGCAGTGAGAGATTTTACTTTCTTGGGCTCCATGATCACTGCAGATAGTGACAGCAGCCACGCAATTAAAAGACGCCTGCTTCTTGGGAGAAAAGCAATGACAAACCTAGACAGCATCTTAAAAAGCAGAGACATCACCTTGCCAACAAAGGTCCGTATAGTAAAAGCTATGGTTTTCCCAGTAGTGATGTATGGAAGTGAGAGGTGGACCATAAAGAAGGCTGATCGTCGAAGAATATATGCTTTTGAATTATGGTGCTGGAGGAGACTCTTGAGAGTCCCATGGACTGCAAGAAGATCAAACCTTTCCATTCTGAAGGAAATCAGCCCTGAGTGCTCACTGGAAGGACAGATCCTGAAGCTGAGACTCCAATACTTTGGCCACCTCATGAGAAGAGAAGACTCCCTGGAAAAGACCCTGATGTTGGGAAAGATGGAGGGCACAAGGAGAAGGGGATGACAGAGGACGTGATGGTTGGACAGTGTTCTCGAAGCTACCAGCATGAGTTTGACCAAACTGCGGGAGGCAGTGGAAGACAGAAGTGCCTGGCGTGCTCTGGTCCATGGGGTCACAAAGAGTTGGACACGACTAAACAACTAAACAACAACAACAATTAAACATTAAACACTTCCCCAAACAGGGCTGGCTTCAGATGTCTTCTAAAAGTCTGGTAGTTGTTTTTGGTGTTCTGGTAGTTGGATGTCTCAAATGATTCTTTTCTGCCCATAATTTGCAATGCCAATGACTAAAGCAGCACCGATATGCTCTGGCTCTTTCATTCCTGAGTAATAAAGCTACTTGTTTTCTACTTCCTGGTGTGACAAGTTCTTTATTAGGCACAAGTTTTAAAGGTATACACACATATTTTTAATGGGCACATGTCAAAATGTTGCATTCCTCTCAAGAGCGGACGCCAGGTCTATACGAGTGGTGAACACGTACGCAGGTTCAGACATGCACCTTGTAACAACAAACACACACGAAATTGTGAAAGCAAATTCATTTGGTATGGTTCTTTTGTTTCATGGCAGACATCTATTTTAACAAGTAAGGGTGAGTACTTTCCCACAATTCCCAATCAATTCTTGCTGCAAACTTATCCACCCCCGTCCACGTTTACTCACAGGACCCCTTGAGTTCGACAGACCCTAGACTACAATCCTAAACACATTTATTCAGGAGTAGGCTCCATTGAGCAGAGGTGGGCTTACTCATGGGTAAATAGCACCCAGAGGATTGGGTTCCATGGCTGCTGAATCATATGCTAGCTTACTCAGAGGCCAGAGCACACTGAAGTCAAAACGAATTTAGCGGGGCGAAACAGAAGCAGAAATTGTCCGTGATGATATATCTGCGGCGATTCAAATATTCACATCAAATTTGTGTTCCTGGAGCCTCAGCGACACATTTCCAAATCTGGATTGTTTTAAACAATGCAGACAATGTCAGGCTGTTAGCCTTATCGCATCATGGGGAGAGAAGTAATCATATTGAAGCTGGATAATTTCTGTTGTCTGGGTTTAAAAACTCAATTAATTGCCTGGGGGTTTTCATATGACAAGCCCTCTGAATTAATTCTGTTCCTTACAGATCGCACATTACATAAGGCCCTCAGCTAGGGGGAACTCCTTCCTCTGGAGACATTTACATTTACATGATAAATCGAATGCTCCCCGCCACTTAAATGTGCGGTATATTTTTCCCCCAGGTGATCTCGGCTGAAAATCCTCAACCTTCCCTGCGCATATTAACCCGAAACGCCCTCCTAATTATGATTAACGATCATGTTCCCTCCTCCAGATGTCTGGCGGGAACTGTAAGGGGTGGCGTTGCTATGGCAACATCGAGTCCATTCCCATGGAGTCCATTCCATGAAGCAGTCCTCTCCTGAAGATTAAGGCTTATTCCGCACTTCACAGAGGGCGAAACAGCCAATGTTGACCCAGGCTGAAACTGGGTAAATGGAAAGCTGTGAGAAATGTCCTTGCAATGTCCCATCCGAACTGGATGCGGTGGCCTCATTTCCACAATTTGGCTTCTGGAATCTTGTTGCAATTCCGATAGTAAAGCATTCGTAGGGATGAGCCGAAAATCCACGTTGAGCCAAAATGGCCTCCCAGAATTCAATGCACCATTTGTGGGTGATAAAATGAAACAAATTTGTGGAGGTGAAAATCAGCAAGGGCCAGCAACCGTAGTGGCTATGGTCTGCTTCCACGGCTGGAGGCAGAATGACTCTGAATTCCAGTTGCCGGAATGTCCACAGGACAGGACATTAGATGTTCTCGGACTCTAATTCCCATCAGCCCCAGGCAGCATTCCCAATGGTCATGGGGCGAGGGGTTTTGTAGTCCCTCAACATCCAGCAACATGCTTCCCAAACTTAGGTTTCCATCTGTTTTTGAACTACAACTCCCATCATCTCTAGCTAGAAAGACCAGGGGCATTCCAGGGGATGGGGACGGTCCGCTCCAGGTAACATTCCAAAGGGGGGGTGACAAAATGCCGACCCCCGATTGGTGACACCCCCCCAGGGCATGCGCCGCTCGCTGCACACCACCAGGACGTGTGCCACACCCCCTGGGACAAGCGCCACTCTGGGTACAGGAACAGGAACAAGACGAGTGGTCAGGGATGATGTGAATTGTAGTCCAAAAGCAACTGTAGACCCAAGTTTGGGAAACGCTGGCCTAGCAGGTCCCATGTCCCTCATCCCTGTGTCAGAGTCCTGGCTTGCAGTGACTTCACCAGCCCACAAATGGACTGGCGTGACCATGTGACAAGATGAGCAACCTCTTCCCCTATATCAAGGAGAATCAGGACATACATTTGAGGGTTGGGAAATAGTCAACATGGAGTCCAATCGGCGGACTCCAACTCCCATCAGCCACAAACAGCAGGGCCAATAGTTCAGGGTGATGGGAGTTGTAGTTCATCTCTAGAAGTCCATCTAGAAGTCCTTTCACATCACAGTAGGGCACAGCTAATCTATTTTTATTTAATTTTTTGTTCTGGAGTAAGTTTCCATATTGTGATTAGGAAATATCCTGGCAACACCATGAGTTACTTTGGCTTTATCGAGTTGTATTAATTGTTTGGATGAATCTGGTGATGTAGATAAATAGGTACCACTCCAGCGGGAAGGTAAATGGCGTTTCCGTGCACTGCTCTGGTTCGTCAGAAGCGACTTAGTCATGCTGGCCACATGACCCGGAAGCTGTCTGCGGACAAACGCCGGCTCCCTCGGCCTATAGAGCGAGATGAGCGCGCAACCCCAGAGTCGTCCGCGACTGGACCTAACAGTCAGGGGTACCTTTACCTTTACCTGTGCTTGATATTATAGCAATTGCAATGTTTGGGACATTTGTGTGTTTTCAATGTTTTTGTGATTTTTGGGAGCCTCCCTGAACTCAACATTTGTAGCTGGAAAAGCAGAATACAAATATTAAATCAAATCCAAGTCAATAATCTGCTCCCTGATCTCGCCAATGGTTGAATTTTGCTTGCAAAGCAGGGGCTTGAGCCATAGTCTATTCCACAAAGCAAAACAAAGGAGCTGAAATAAGCAAGATGCAGCGCTCTGTATACCACAATTTGAGGGGGGGGGGGGACAACGGAGATTTCTTAACCATCATTTCCACTTGAGAGGCAGGTGCAAGAGATCCAAAATCTGAGAAATGAGAAGGTCATAATGTTCTATGCTGAAGCCGCAATCTTTAAGCGATGGAGGTGCTTGGTTTGGAGAACTAACTCTCAGCTTAGTGATAAATCTGGGTGACAGCTTCTTCCCAAACTCCACATTCCTTTCTTCTGGTCCTTCCTGTTTCCTTTCGCCTTATCAGTCACCCCTAACACACCGAGGTTGTCATCTTGATGCCAGAACTCGATGGCATGGTCCACCTTGTCCTCTTCCTCCAAATCGGCATAAATCCATAGCTGTTGCCACGCCATTTCCGACAAATTTCCGCCTGAACCTTGAAAATCAAAGAGCTGCCATTACCAGAAAGCTGCCATTTCAGTTCTCAGACACAGACAGAATAAAAGTGCAAAGCTCTGACAGTGACATTTGTCATATGTCAAGCACAGAAGGAATAAACCTTTGGATTATTCTTAGCTATTTTGCACTTCGGCTGAAATTTGTCAGTGCCAACAAATGCAAAAGTTTAGGTGTCAACTGTTGGCATCAGAAAACACAGTGGGCACTTTGGGGGAACTTTATCATTTTTCTAGTGTTGCATCATTACTATTTGCTTAGTTTCACTGTTTAATATCTACCTAACTTAGAGACTGAGGGACACGGGTGGCGCTCTGGGTTAAACCACAGAACCTAGGACTTGCCGATCAGAAGGTCAGCTGTTCGAATCCCCGCCACGGCGTGAGCTCCCGTTGCTCTGTCCCAGCTTCTGCCAACCTAGCAGTTCGAAAGCACGTCAAAGTGCAAGTAGATAAATAGGTACCCCTCCGGCGGAAAGATAAACGCCGTTTCCGTGCGCTGCTCTGGTTCGCCAGAAGCGGTTTAGTCATGCTGGCCACATGATGCGGAAGCTGTCTGTGGACAAATGCCAGCTCCCTCGGCCTATAGAGCGAGATGAGCGCCGCAACTCCAGAGTCATCCACGACTGGACGTAATGGTCAGGGGGTACCTTTACCTTTACCTTTACCTTTACCTTTGAGACTGTTGTGATATTAAGCAGCATATAAATATATAGAAGGAAATAAGCAGAAGCTTCCATAGCATCAGGTCATAGAATCATAGAATCATAGAGTTGGAAGAGACCACAAGGGCCATCGAGTCCAACCCCCTGCCAAGCAGAAAACACCATCAGAGCACTCCTGACATATGGTTGTCAAGCCTCTGCTTAAAGACCTCCAAAGAAGGAGACTCCACCACACTCCTTGGCAGCAAATTCCACTGTCAAACAGCTCTTACTGTCAGGAAGTTCTTCCTAATGTTTAGGTGGAATCTTCTTTCTTGTAGTTTGGATCCATTGCTCCGTGTCCGCTTCTCTGGAGCTGCAGAAAACAACCTTTCTCCCTCCTCTATGTGACATCCTTTTATATATTTGAACATGGCTATCATAGGCACAAAGACTAACAGCTACCAAGGAAGGGAGACTTCCTAAGACTTTCTTTGAAATGACGGAAAATATGGACTTAATAGATATATGGAGAACGAGGAACCCTCTGGAGAGAGAGGGAACCTTTTTCTCCCAAGCAATGACAACCTGGACCAGAATCGATCAAATCTGGATTACTAGTGGGATGGCTCCAAAGATTAAGAAGGTAGAAATCTGCCCAAAAACTTGCTCCGACCATAACGCGGTGAAGATGGAAATGAAACTTACAACAACTGGTCAATTTAGATGGAGAATGAATGACACCCTCTTTCGAGATAAGGAGATCCTCATGAAGGCCCAAAAAACTTTAAAGGACTATTTTGAAATAAACTTAAGGGCCGATGTGGAAAAAAGAGTGATCTGGGACGCAAGCAAAGCTGTGATGCGAGGTTTTTTGATTCAACAAAATTCAATAAAGAGGAAAAAACAAAATGAGAAAAAGGAAAAGATTTTGGAAAAGATAAAGGAAGGAGAGAAAAAATTAAGAGTAAAACCAAAGTCCCAGGAGATCTTAAGAGAGATTAAGCTATACCAAGCACAATACATGGAATTGATGAACCAAGAGATAGAATGGAAGATAAAGCAAATGAAACAAAAGACATTTGAATCGGCAAATAAATGTGGTAAACTTCTGGCATGGCAATTGAAGAAAAGGCAGAAACTAAATACAGTCACAAACCTAGAGGTGGATGGAAAGAACATATCTAAACCTAATGAAATTAGAAATTGCTTTTTGAGTTATTTTAAAAAACTTTATACTCAAGGACCGCAAAATGAAGAAGATATAGACAAATTATTTGACAAATATGGATTACAAAAAATCTCTCATCAAAGCAAGATGGATCTGAATCAGAGAATAACAGAACAAGAGATAGAGGCTGCCATTCAGAACATGCAATTGGGCAAATCTCCAGGACCAGATGGACTGACTTCCAGATAATACAAATCTTTGAAGGAGTGGTTGATTCAACCACTAAAAGGAGTCTGTAATGAGATCCTAGAGGGAAAAAGGGCACCTGAATCGTGGAAAGAAGCGTATATTTCACTCATACCAAAGACAGAGACTGAAAAGACTCAACTAAAGAACTACCGCCCAATATCATTACTTAATGTGGATTACAAAATTTTTGCAGACATTTTGGCAAAAAGACTTAAAAAAGTGTTGATGGAAAAGATTCATGGGAACCAAGCAGGCTTTCTCCCAAAAAGACACCTAGCAGACAATGTAAGGAATATAATAGACATTTTGGAAAAGTTAGAGGTGAATATAAATACTAAAGCAGTACTGATTTTTGTGGATGCGGAGAAAGCCTTTGAAAATATATCTTGGAGTTTTATGATAAAGAACCTTCATGGGATGGGGGTAGGCCAAGCTTTTGAGAATGGTATGGGTGCAATATATTCTGAACAAAAAGCTAAGTTGATTGTAAATAATGTAATAACTGAGGAATTTAAGATAGAAAAAGGAACATGACAGGGGTGCCCAATTTCCCCATTGCTCTTTATTTCAGTTCTGGAGGTGTTGCTGAACATGATTAGAAATGACCAGCAGGTTAAAGGTGTACAGGTCGGAGCTAAACATTACAAGTTAAGAGCATTTGCAGATGACCTAGTATTGACTTTGCAAGAGCCAAACACTAGTACGAAAAAGGTGTTAGAAATAATCCAACAGTTTGGCCAGGTAGCCGGATTTAAGCTGAATAAACAAAAAAATAAAGTCTTAGGAAAAAATTTAACAGATATGGAGAAGGAGAAATTCCAAGAGGAGACGGGGTTGACGGTGGTCAAGAAGGTGAAATACCTAGGGGTTTATTTGACATCTAAAAATTTGAATTTGTATAAGGATAACTATGAAAAATGTTGGTCAGAAATTAAAAAAGATCTAGAAATATGGTCAAACTTGAAACTGTCAATGTTAGGCCGAATTGCAGTGATTAAGATGAATGTATTGCCTAGAATGTTATTCTTGTTTCAAACCTTGCAGATTCTTGACAAGATGGAATGTTTTAAGAGGTGGCAGAAAGATATCTCGAAATTTGTCTGGCAGGGCAAAAAGCCCAGAATCAAATTTAAAATATTGACAGATGCTAAAGAAAGAGGGGGGTTTGCCCTGCCGGACTTAAAATTGTACTATGAGGCAGCAGTGTTTTGCTGGCTGAAAGAGTGGATGCTCCTCGAGAACACAGACATTTTGGATCTGGAAGGTTTTAATAATGCATTTGGTTGGCATGCATATCTATGGTATGATAAAATTAAGCTGCATAGTGCCTTTAAAAATCATATTGTCAGAAAAGCATTGTTTAATGTTTGGATAAGATATAAAGATCTATTGGAAAATAAAACCCCCAGATGGGTGTCTCCAGTGGAAGCTAAAGCAGTGAAGAAACTCAATATGGATGTCGGATGGCCGAAGTATTGGGAAATTTTGGAACAGGAGGGAGATAAATTGAAATTACAAAGTCATGAGAAAATGAAACACAAAGTACAAAACTGGTTTCAATATCATCAAATAATGGAATTTTTCAAACAGGACAGGAAAATTGGTTTTCAGGTGGAAAAATCAAAATTAGAGACTGAATTGTTAGAACCCAATACTAAGAATTTATCAAGAATGTATAACTTGCTGCTGAAATGGAATACACAGGATGAAACAGTTAAATCAGCTATGATTAAGTGGGCACAGGACATTGGTCATAACATTATGTCTGCTGACTGGGAATGGTTATGGAACACCGGTATTAAATTTACAGCATGTAATGCCTTAAAGGAAAACATTATGAAAATGGTTTACAGGTGGTACATGACCCCAGTCAAGCTGGCAAAAATTTATCATTTGCCTGACAATAAGTGTTGGAAATGTAAAGAGACGGAAGGTACCTTCTATCACCTTTGGTGGACATGCCCGAGGATTAAGGCCTTCTGGGAAATGATTTATAATGAAATGAAAAAGGTACTTAAATGTACTTTCTCTAAAAAACCAGAGGCCTTTCTCCTGGGCATTGTCGGCCAATTGGTGCCAAAGAAGGATAGAACTTTCTTTATGTATGCTACAACAGCAGCAAGAATACTCATCGCAAAGTATTGGAAGACACAAGATTTACCTACTCTGGAAGAATGGCAGATGAAGGTGATGGACTATATGACACTGGCTGAGATGACAGGCAGAATTCGTGACCAGGGAAAAGAGACGGCGGAAGAAGAATGGAGAAAATTTAAAAGATACCTTAAGGACTATTATAAACTTGACGAATGCTAGAATGTTAAGGTTCTCAGGAAAAAAGGGATACAGTGATATGAGATCAAAGCATAGAAAAGATTAAAATGACAGAGGTCGGAAAGGAATATTTAGAAGTTGCTAAAAAAATTATGGACATTGGGATGCAGAAAGGGGGGGTATGGGGGAGTCCCGGAAAAGAGGTTCATGAAGAAATATTATGAAACTATACGTGTTTGTATGTCTTTTTAGGTGTTTGTTTGTCTTTAAAAAACTCTGTAAAACCAATAAAAAATTTATATAAAAAAAAATATCATATCACCCCTTAACCTCCTCTTCTCCAGGCTAAACATGCCCAGCTCCCTTAGCCGTTCCTCATAAGGCATCGTTTCCAGGCCTTTGACCATTTTGATTGCCCTCCTCTGGACCCGTTCCAGTTTGTCAGTGTCCTTCTTGAACTGTGGTGCCCAGAACTGGACACAGTACTCCAGGTGAGGTCTGACCAGAGCAGAATACAGTGGCACTATTACTTCCCTTGATCTAGATGCTATACTCCTATTGATGCAGCCCAGAATTGCATTGGCTTTTTTAGCTGCTGCGTCACACTGTTGGCTCATGTCAAGTTTGTGGTCAAGCAAGACTCCTAGATCCTTTTCACATGTACTGCTCTCAAGCCAGGTGTCCCCCATCTTGTATTTGTGCCTCTCATTTTTTTTGCCCAAGTGCAATACTTTACATTTCTCCCTGTTAAAATTCATCTTGTTTGTTTTGGCCCAGTTCTCTAATCTGTCAAGGTCGTTTTGAAGTGTGATCCTGTCCTCTGGGGTGTTAGCCACCCCTCCCAATTTGGTGTCATCTGCAAATTTGATCAGGATGCCCTTGAGTCCATCATCCAAGTCGTTGATAAAGATGTTGAATAAGACCGGGCCCAAGACAGAACCCTGTGGCACCCCACTAGTCACTCTTCTCCAGGATGAAGAGGAACCATTGATGAGCACCCTTTGGGTTCAGTCAGTCAGCCAGTTACAAATCCACTGAGTGGTAGCATAGTCAAGACGGCATTTTACCAGCTTCTTTACAAGAATATCATGGGGCACCTTGTCAAATGCCTTGCTGAAATCAAGGTAGGCTACATCCACTGCGTTCCCTTCATCTACCAGGCTTGTAATTCTGTCAAAAAAGGTCATTTGATTGATTGATTGATTGATTGACTCACAAAATCATAGAGTTGGAACAGTCACTTGGAAGATGGAGCAATCCTGTTTTCTCCTGCTCTGGAGGGCAGAACCCAAACCAATGGCTTCAAGTTATAAGAAAGGAGATTCCGACTAAACATTAGGAAGAACTTTCTGACAGTAAAGAGCTGTTCAACAGTGGAAGGGACTCCTTCAGAAGGTGGTAGACTCTCCTTCCTTTGAGGTTTTTAAGCAGAGGTTGGGTAGCCATCTGCCATGGATGCTTTAGCTGAGATTCCTGCATTGCTGGGGGCTAGACTAGATGACCCCAGGGGTCTCTTTCAATTCTACAATTCCATGATTCTATGGCCCTGCTGATGTTGGAGGCTGAGGGAAGCAATAATTTGTGTAACCACAAGAGGGCCACATCCTCACGAAGATGAGAACAGGGAAGGGTTTATACCAGGCTTCCTCAAACTCAGCCCTCCAGATGTTTTGAGACTACAATTCCCATCATACCTGACCACTCGTCCTGCTAGCTAGGGTTCATGGGAGTTGTAGGCCAAAAACATCTGGAGGGTTGAGTTTGAGGAAGCCTCGTTTATACTCTCTGCTTCTGTGTCTTGTTGCGCTTAGGATTTCCTGGCCAGATTTTGAATCGCTCAATTTCGTTTTCTGCTGTGGTCGTGGGAATCGCAAGCCTTTGCTTCCCTGAAAATGCAGCCAAGGAAAAAATAATGCAAAAGTCCCCAGCCCCAGCCCCAGCCCTCCTTACCTCTTGATTTAGAAAGCAGTACAGAACAGCAACAATGAAGCCCTGTATAACAAAGAGGAAAAAACACAGAAGTTAAACAACTAAACCGGGAGCTGGGGGAACTCAGGTCTGCGAGCCAAATGGATTCCTCTAGATCTCTCTACCTAGGCCCTAGGATTCTCGATTGATCATACCTCCTTCCCAAAACCACACCACAGTCCCTCTCCCACACCCTCTTCTGGTCCCCCTTCCCTAAGATGTAATTATGCTCCTGACAGGGATGGACCTTAGTAATATGGTGCCCTTAAAAGTAAAGGGACCCCTGACCATTAGGTCCAGTCGTGGCTGACTCTGGGGTTGCAGCGCTCATCTCGCTTTATTGGCCGAGGGAGCCGGCGTACAGCTTCCGGGTCATGTGGCCAGCATGACTAAGCCGCTTCTGGTGAACCAGAGCAGCACATGGAAACGCCGATTACCTTCCCACCGGAGAGGTACAGTGATGCCCCGCAAGACGAATGCCTCGCAAGACGGAAAACTCGCTAGCCGAAAGAGTTTTCCGTTTTGGAGGTGCTTCGCAAGACAAAAATGTCTTGCGAGTTCCTGCGGGTTTTTTCCCCTCCCCCCCCCTTTTCTAAGCCACTAAGCCGCTTATCAGCTGATCCGATAAGCCGCTAAAAGACGCTAATAGCGCTAATAGCGCTAATCCGCTAATCCGTCAGTGGGCTTGCTTCGCAAGACGAAAAAACCGCTAGACAAAGAAAATCACAGAATGGATTCTTTTCGTCTTGCGAGGAACCACTGTACCTATTTATCTACTTGCACTTGGACGTGCTTTCGAACTGCTGGGTTGGCAGGAGCAGGGACCAAGCAATGGGAGCTCACTCTGTCACGGGGATTCGAACCGCCGACCTTCTGATCAGCAAGTCCTAGGCTCTGTGGTTTAACCCACAGCGTCACCCACGTCCTTGGTGAGGACGAAATTTGAGGCTCCTCCCCACCGCTCCCAGCCCTCATGTCGCCTTCCCAAAGCCAGGGTAGCGAGGTACTGGGCTTGGAAAAGGAGCTGTGAGGCTCTGGCAGGGTCCTTGACTCCTCCTGTCTCCTTCCCAAAGCTGGGCAAATATATTATTATTATTATTATTATTATTATTATTATTATTATTATTATTATTATTATTATTACCCAGCCCATCTGGCTGGGTTTCCCCTGCCACTCTGAGAGGTTCCCAACAGAATATTAAAAGCAGAATAAAATGTCAAACATTAAAAACCTCTCTAAACAGGGCTGCCTTCAGATGTCTTTTAAAAGTCAGATAGTTGTCTATTTCCTTGACACCTGATGAGAGGACGTTCCACAGGGTGGGCGCCACTACCAAGAAGGCCCTCTGCCTGGTTCCCTACAACCTCACTTCTCACACCTTTGTTGCCAGTGGAACATACTCGGAGTTGAGTGTTGATTTCATGCTCTTTATTTCAGCTCATGCTAACAGTGAGTGAGTGCTTTCCCCAAAAACCCCTGGCTATATATACATTATTTACACAATGGGTCCTGTGTGATTGGCTGATTCAATTCCCCTCCTGGAGCCTGAATGGACTGTAGGCCAATCCTGCAGGCCAATCAGGTTGCTGATTCACCTCCTCCTGGAGCCGGATTGGGCGGCTTCTGCAGACCAATCAGGTTGCTGCCTTCTAGGCTCCTACTTGCCTATTGTTCTAGGATCCAAGCTCAGTACATAATAGCCTGGTTCCCTGTAACCTCACTTCTCTCAGGGAGGGAACTGCCAGAAGGCCCTCAGAGCTGGACCTCAGTGTCCGGGCTGAATGGTGGTGGTGGAGACGCTCCTTCGGGTATACTGGGCCAAGGCCGTTTAGGGCTTTAAAGGTCAGCACCAACACTTTGAATTGTGCTCCGAAATGTCCTGGGAGCCAATGTAGGTCTTTCAGGACCAGTGTTATATGGTATGCTCTCCTGGTATGCCCCACGGAGGTCCTTAAGGTCCTTCTTCTTCTACCAGAAAATATGGCTGGGGCTGATGGCAATCGAAGAGACAAAGGTACCTCAACCCTGATTTAGATGATACCCTGAATTGTGTGAGCAATTCAGTCTGGGAGCAGCAGCAGTGAGCTAACTTGTGATTATAAACCAAGATGAGCCACCTAAATCTAAGATTAGCAGGCCCTGAAGCTATAGGAGCATCGGAAACACCCATGCTGTTACAAGATTTAATCTCTGCAACAAAAACAAAAAATCCTACACATGCACTATATAAAACTTTACTTAAGAGGAAGAAATACGATTTAGAATATGAAAAATAAAGATGGAGTAAAGAGCTAGGAGTACAGATAACAAATGATATATGGGAGACAAGTATAAAATCAATAGAAAAAACCTCTATAGATTTAAGGCTTAGATTTATTCAGCAGAAGATAGTATTTAGAGTCCACTGGACTCCAGCAAGATTATATTAGAAGAAAATAACAAGTGCAGATAATTGCTGGAGATGTGGGAGTAAAAATGCGAACTTAATACATATGTTGATTAACCGCCCGGCGATCAGACCATTCTGGAGCAAGGTAAGGATATTTATAGCAAAAGTAATAAAAAGAAACTGTTATTTAGGGGAACTGAATTTAATTCTAAATTATATTCCGGAAACTTGGAAGTTCTTGAGGGGCCAAAAAAGGTGGTTGTATATTAGAAGCAAAAAAACTTGTTTTGATGAATTGGAAGAGTCGCAGAAAGATTCCACTGAGCATATGGACTGATAATATGGACAGATTAGCTATGTACAAAAGAATTGCTTGTTGATGCAAAATACAAAGAAATTTGGAATGAATATCTAAGTGACAAGGCAGATAACAGTGAGAAATAGAGGGGGGAGAGAATGGTGATAAACAAGGAGTAGGCATAGAGACATCACCTTGCCAACAAAGGTCCGTATAGTTAAAGCTATGGTTTTCCCAGTAGTGATGTATGGAAGTGAGAGCTGGACCATAAAGAAGGCTGATCGCCAAAGAATGGATGCTTTTGAATTATGGTGCTGGAGGAGATTCTTGAGAGTCTGCTTGAAGATCAAACCTATCCAATCTTAAGGAAATGAGCCCTGAGTGCTCACTGGAAGGACAGGTCCTGAAGCTGAGGCTCCAATACTTTGGCCACCTCATGAGAAGAGAAGACTCCCTGGAAAAGACCCTGATGTTGGGAAAGATGGAGGGCACAAGGAGAAGGGAACGACAGAAGATGAGATGGTTGGACAGTGTTCTTGAAGCTACCAGCATGAGTCTGACCAAACTGCGGGAGGCAGTGGAAGACAGGAGTGCCTGGAGTGCTCTGGTCCATGGGGTCATGAAAAGTCGGACACCACTAAACGACTAAACAACAACAAGGCATAGGGATATTACTGTATCTAAATTTGCGCTGTCAATTTGTTTTATTATTGTTATTATGTTTTTTTTCTTGTACGTGTCTTTTTAGTTTGGTGTTTGTACTGACTGGAAAAAGGGAATAAATAAATAATAATAAAAACAACTCAACAGTGGCAAAGCACACACTATAAAATCCCTTAAGTCCATACTTCACCTGGAATGATCCGATGCAGAGCTCCAGGGAGAGGCGAATCCCCACGTTGGCGTAATCGGGAAGAAAATTGAAGATGATGTAATGCGTCCCAAACAAAGGGATGAGGAGCAGAGTCGACTTACAGAGACGTCTGGTTTGGGAGGAGAAATTGGGAGAAAAACACAGTCATGACACCCTGGCTTACAGAAAACAGGCACAAGATGGCGCTCCCAGCATCTCAATTGATCTAAAGTGAGGGTCAGGGCCCGTTGGAACTGGCAAGGCAGGAAATGAGGGGAGCCGCCAAATAGTGGAATTTGAGCCAATGGAAAAGAGAGCAAACGGATCCTAGCTTTGTCCCCACTGCCTATCTGTTGATGGGAGGCAGGACTAATGAAATATACTCAGAGTTGAGAGTGGACTTCATGCTCTTTATTCAGACCAGTCAGACTGCCGCCTTTTGGATCCTATTCAACTCAGTACATAACAGCTAACAAGAAGGTGCAGCCATTGGCACCTCCTGGTTGTAAGTAAAGAGGCAGGTGGGTGTGACGTTAACATATGAGAGTACTGGAGGTGAAATAGTTAAACAGGTTACCCAATCAGAACCCAGGGGGTGGAGTCAGAGGGACTATAAAACCAGCTCCGGGAGGGGCAAAGGGGGGAATTCGTTGGGAGTTTGGTTGGAGTGGGAGTGAATTGGGATAGAGTCTGTGGGTACCGTATTTTTCGCCCCATAAGACGCACCGGCCCATAAGACGCACCTAGTTTTTTGGGGGGGAAATAAAGGGAAAAAAATTTTATTTCCCCCCCAGGTGCGCTGCGCTAATCCTGAAGCTTGGGGCATGTGGAGCTCAGCACGCCCCAAGCTTCTGGGTGCCGGCAAGGTCTCCGCTAGGCTTGGGAGAGCCGCGCGGCTCTCCCAGGGCTAGCAGACCGCTGCGCTAATCCCGAAGCTTGGGGCGTGCGGAGCTCAGCGCACCCCAAGCTTCTGGGTGCCGGCAAGCAGTCCGCTAGCCCTGGGAGAGCCGCACGGTTCTCCCAGGGCTAGCGGACCGCTGCGCCAATCCCGAAGCTTGGGGCGTGCGGCGCTCAGCGCGCCCCAAGCTTCTGGGTGCCGGTAAGCAGTCCGCTAGCCCTGGGAGAGCCGCGCGGCTCTTCCAGGGCTAGCGGACCGCTGCGCCAATCCCGAAGCTTGGGGCGTGCAGAGCTCCCACAGCTAGCGGATAGCTTCCTGAAGCCTGGAGAGCGAGAGGGGTCGGTGCGTACCGACCCCCCTTGCTCTCCAGGCTTCAGCGAAAGCCTGCATTCGCCCCATAAGACGCACACACATTTCCCCTTCATTTTTGGAGGGGAAAAAGTGCGTCTTATAGGGCGAAAAATACGGTAGGTTGAGTTAGTGTAGCGAAATAAGCTGAGTCAGGAACAGTTAGGAGCTAGGAAGACAAGTAAATATCTGAGAGGTGGTTTAGTGAGGGAGAGCAGGTAGCGGAAGTTATAAGTCTGGATAGGCACCCCATGATTGTAATTGACCAATACTGTTTATGAAACCACACACTTGTTAAACTGCAATAAATAAGCAGAAGTTTATGTTAACCCTGAATGGACTCAGTATTGTACCAGGTAGGGCCTGGGTGGTGGCAGCGAGAAATAATGTAGTGGCACAGGGATCAATAGACAATGAAACGTCCGGGGACCCTGTGTGATCGCCACAGTGGGGATTGGCTGAGATTGTTGGATCAGTGCCCCATTCCCTCATACTCTGTGGCCATGAATCCTGTACATTTGCTGCATGTTCTTAAAGGAAGCCCCTTCCATCCTGAGCTTGCTACCACTCAGGCAGAGGGAGAGGTCTGGAGCAGGACCACACTACTGGCCAAGAGACGAAAAACATTTGGCTTCTCCTCTCCTCGAACTGTTCATGCTCCAGTTTTATAACTGAGAACTAAGTGCCTGGGTTTGTTTGTTTTTCCTCCTCCCTCCTCCTCCCTTTTTTCCTTTTGTGCTGTGCCTCTTAGATTGCAAGCCTGGGAGCAGACACTGCCTCATTACTGAAATGTACAAGGCACTCCAGGAGTCTTTTTAGCCAAAGAGTAGGGTGTTTTTTTTAATGCCTGAAATAAATAAAATAGTACATAAACAATCATTCCCAATGTGTCACACCCCCACCCCAGATGTTCTAGAATTAAGGAATGAAAAAGAAACATTCCACTACCTTCACCCCATTCCAAATTCATAGGGACCTCAGATCTTTCTCTAAGCCCTCTGCTCAAAAATATGTTCACAGTATGCAGCCTGCCAGCACTTCATGCTGGCTGGTTCCACTCAATTCACCTGTACTGAGATGAGTTGTTGAAACTGATTTGTCCCGGGTCCAGTTTTTTCAGCAGGATTCTGATGATGTTGATAAAAAGAATGAAGTTGACCTGTCCCAGATGTAGGGAGGAGAGAGGGGAAGAGGGAAGAAGAGAGCACAGTTAATGTTAAGACAATATATTTTTTTATTGATTGATGGATTGATTGGCCGTCCTTCACCAGATTTAAAATATATCCTCCGAAATGTTCTGGATGGAGAAATGATCTTGACAGCTGAGGGTCTGCTTTGCAGAAATGGGGGTGGGGATTCAAATCATATTCTGGAAAACACACTCGTTTTCTTTCTTTTCTTTTCAGATATATTTACAGCGGTACCTCTGGATGTGAACGGGATCTGTTCCAGAGCCCCATTCGCATCCTGAAAGGAACGTATGACGCGACTGCGCGACTGCGCCTGTGCGGGTCGCGTTTAGCCTCTTCCGTGCATGCGCGTGATGTCATTTTGAGCATCTGCGCATGTGCGAGCGGCAAAACCCGGAAGTAACATGTTCCGTTACTTCCAGGTCGCCACGGAGCGCAACATGAAAGCACTCAACCTGAAGCGTATTCATCCCGAGGTATGACTGTATTGATATTTGCCCAAAGATATACAAAAGTTCATACCCAATACAGGCACACTCTTTTTCTATGGGAGTTAAAAATAAAAGAAAAAAAATCTCAGAAAACCCTCTTCCGAGAAGGTTTGGCTTACTCTGCAATAAACCACGACATTAACAACAACAACAACCAAATAACCACTAGAACCACTGAATAAAGCTAAGCAGTAGGCAAGATTTAAAAAGGCCTTGATCAGCAGAGACTGGGACGAAGCGTTAGCAGTCTTTGAACTTCTCTCTCTCTCTCTCCTTAACACACACACACGCACACACAGAGTTATGAAAGCCAGAACTTCCCACCATTCAAATGTACAAAAAAGCAAATAGGATACATACCCCAACAGAAAATATAATGGGTCCTTTGATTAGCCACCAGTAAGGAGAACCTTGGTTTGCATCCCAGCAACTGGAAAGAACATGCAATGGTTAATGCAAATGAATGTGTGATCTTTTCTGAATATTGTATGACTGAATTATTTATCCTTCCTCTTGTGTCTCCCTCTCCATTGGTATTGGTGGAGTGGAGGGTGGTCCGTTCTTAGCAGGGCCGGCCCTACTATTTTACAAAGACAACTGCCTCAGGGGACAGAGGAGGCAGCAGTCAAATGTGGGAAGACAGTGCTTGTATGTGCAACACAGCCGACTTGTGGCACCCTCTAATCAAGGCAGTCTTAAATTTGCTTTGTCTCATTTTTGCATCACTTTACAATCTCTTTTGTTTAAAAAGTCCTCCTCCAAAATTTGCCAGCATTTTACTGTGTATTTTTACACAATGCTTTGCCCAAATCAGGGATATCCCTGGAAAACAGGGACACTTGGAGGGTCTGAGATGAGAAATGCCATAAGGGTCTTCCGGTGTGGTGTAGTGGTTAGGAGCGGTAGACTCGTAATCTGGTGAACTGGGTTCGCTTCTCTGCTCCTCCACATGCAGCTGCTGGGTGACCTTGGGCTAGACACACTTCTCTGAAGTCTCTCAGCCCCACAGCCTCACAGAGTGTTTGTTGTGGGGGAGGAAGGGAAAGGAGAATGTTAGCCACTTTGAGACTCCTTCGGGTAGTCATAAAGTGGGATATCAATTCCAAACTCTTCTTCTTCTTCTTTACCTGAGCAATAATGATCTTCCAGGCAATTTTTTTTTGGATTTTTGTGTGTGTTAAGCATCAGCCCAACACTAATCTGACCACTTTAAGCCTGCACAATTTGTGATACACACACATTACAATCCAAACACAGGCCAACAGCCACCTCTTGCCATGTTTGCAATAGCAGGTTGACCACCAAAAAGGAGATGAACACCTCCAGGGTGAGTAACCATGCATGGCTCATAGATCCATAGCTTGGTGGGCCGGTATTTCTGGAAGCCTGGATTACATTCTTGTCTCCTGTGCCCTCCCGCCCCCCTCATTTTTATGAATCTGAACATAGGACATGACTCACGAAATGTCTTCGAAATGCACCTTGACTAATATCCACAGTATGGTAAAAAATGTTGGAACACCTGTAGGATCGAAAACAGAGGACATGGTGATTTTTATGGATGCAATCTACCCGCATCATTTTCCAAAACTGACCACCTACTTGTTAAGGTGACAGATCCTTGATCTGTGTCTCTAGAGCAGGTGTGATGAACCTTTGGCTCTCCAAATGTTGCTGTACTACAACTCCCATCATTCCTGGCCATGCTTTTTGGGGGCTGATTGGAGTTGTAGTCCAGCAGCATCCAGACAGCGGCGGTGCATATGCCCATGCTGTCCAGGGCAGCCATGCTCCCAAGGGGCAGTGTGGCGGGGAGGGTGCCCTCCCAGGCACAGGATAGCCGCTCTGGTGCCCGGTGTTGGGATTCCATCCCACCCTTTGCTGCAGACATGGGATTGTTACATGTCACATGTCTGTTTACATTCCAGCACAGATGGCTGGCGTGAGCGGAACTTCCACTCCGTATGGCTTTTGTTTTCTGTCTCTCTCCGAGAGGACGGCAAGGAGAGATGCAATGTTTTCTTTGTCCTGATTTATGTGTAATAAATGCGTAGTTTAGTATGTGTCTACAGCCTCAAGCCTCTTCCGTTGTGCATTTTACACGCTGAGTAAAGTGTGTTCAAATCTGCAAGCTTGAGTCACTGATGCACATTGGAGCAGAGGTTGATGGATCTCTGCAGCGGCAAGGCTGAGGGGAGACGCTCCAGCTGGGGCCAAGCCAGCTGGCCTTTTTGACCCCAGATTCTGACATTGAGGTTATGGGCCCAGATATGAGGCTTTACACCGGAGTAGGACTGCTGTTGGCTGCTGCAGCATTCCGGGGATTTATGAGGTAATGTGCAGCGTGCACAGGATCAGAGTTCAAGGGCAAATTCCAGCCAGGCAAAAGCACTTGGGGGTGAAGCAGAGTTAGTGAGGGGAGTGGCCTGGATAAACATCTAGGGGCCAGACTTGGGGTGGCTCGGAGCGCAGCATTTGGCTTGCCAGCCTGAGGTCCACCACTGCTGCAAGTCCTCCTCACTTACCCCAGCCAAACAGCATGAGCCACCAGTAATATTTTCGTCCATGGGGAAAGGAGGACAGCAGCAGGCAGTTGAGGTAGAGAGCTTCCACCAGCAGCCACATGAAGTTAGCCATTGTGAAATATTGACAGAAAACCACCGAGATCTTGCATTCGGTCTAAAGAACACAGAAAGTGAAACTTCAACGAGCACCTTCATTTGTAGGGCATTGCATTGGGTTTTTTTGGTTGTGTGTGTGTGTGTTGTTATTATTATTACTATTATTTCTTAAATTTGCATACTGCCCTTCATAAAAGATCTCATGGCAGTTCACAGCATAGAAATACAAAACAGAAACACAAAAGACATGATATGAACAAGAACAAAACAAACCCAGAACCCTTCTATAGGTGCCCTGACGGCACAAACTATAGGCTCCCATATTGCACAAACTACCCCTGAGTTTCAAGGGAGCTTCAGAAGGAAATTATGGAGAGGGTAGAAACATTCATTTGTTGTGGACTACAACTCCCATAATCCATGGCCATTGTCCGTGCTTGCTGGGGCTGATGGCAGTTGGAGTACAACGTTTGGACACAGGTTCCTCAGCCCAATTCTAACAGCATCCATGTGTAGGATTTGTAGATTTGGGGCATATCAGTTTTCAAATTCTCTACATTTTGCAGCAATTTGTGAATTTTATTTTTAAAAGATTTGTCAGCCTAACCTTACTGTATGCTTGTGAAACACGGGCCACTTATAAATGCCATCTCCAACTCCTCAAAAGATTCCATCAATGATGTCTCCAGAAATTTTTACACATCACTTGGGAAGACAGGCAAACTAATGCCAGTGTACTGGAAGAGGCAAATATGACCCGTGTTGAAGCAATGATTCTTCAACATCAACTTCGTTGGATTGGTCATGCTTTGTGGGTGCCTGGTTATCATCTTCCAAAGCAACAACTCTATTCTGAACTTAAAAATGGAAAGCGTAATGCTGGTGGTCAACAAAAGAGGTTTAGAGACTCTATCAAGGCAAATCTTTTAAAATGTAGAATAAACACCGACAACTAGGAAACACTTGCCTGTGAACGCTCCAATTGGCGAACAGCCTTTACCAAAGGTGTCACACGTTTTGAAGACACTTGAACTCAGGACACAAGGAAGAAACATGCTCACCATGCAAACCCTCACCATGATCAACTCCCACCTGGAAACCAATGTCCCCACTGTGGAAGGACGTGTGGATCCAGAACTGGCCTCCACAGTCACTTACGGACTCATTGTTAAGACTATATTCATGGAAGACAATCTTAATTGGCTATGAGGAATCGCAGGAGAAGAAGAAGAAGAAGAAGAAGAAGAAGAAGAAGAAGAAGAAGAAGAAGAAGAGTGCAATTTTCTTTCACCAATGTACACGTTTCCACAAGCAGTTTCCCCTAATATAATGCATTTTGTATGTTATTTTTACTAATAAGTTCCCTTTTTATGTTTGCTTCCTCCCAGTGCTATTTTTCTAGATAAAGAAGTGCCAGAACTCACCATGAACGCCTCCCTTGTTCTCTTAGAACGGCAATGGTGCCCAACCTGAGAGGTGCTGGAACAGAGTTCTGGTGAGTTCCAGCTGAAAAAAAGCCTTACTTTTCCCTGATATGTGCATTTTTGTAAACCTCGTTTGCAGTTGGAGGCAAGAAAGCTTCCAAATTTCCTGGAAACCAAAAGAGGTGAGGGCTGTTTGTGAGTTTCCACAGGCATCTGGTGAGAACAGGATGCTGGACTAGATAGGCAAACTGGCCTGATCCTGCAGGCTCTTATGTTCTTATGTTTGGAGAACTACACCACAAAATTCAGATAAGTGTGAATTTTGAAAACTAGCTGTGTTTCGGTTTGCATTTTATCATCATTATCGTTATTATTAAATTTATACTCCAACCTTTTCCCTCAAGTTAGTTTACAGATTAAAAAATGAAAACAGCTAAAAACAAAATGTTTTGGAAAATTCTGATTTGATAGATTCAGCATTAAATGAGTGTTGAGTTGTTCTTTTCCTCCCATCCCTCTCAGGGACTTGTTATACCCAGAGAAGTCGGGGACATTCAGACTCGGCAACCAATTCATGAAATCGAGCTGCTGTGTTCCTAAGGCCTGACACCCAGCCAAGGCTGTGAAGATTGTATTCTTGTTAATAAAAAGTTAACTCCGACTTTGAATTGTGTGATTTACTGCTGGCTCACTTTGTGACAGACTCTGTCTCCAGCTGAAAGCAAAATGCCAGATTACATCAAGCTTTGTTCTGCTAGAACCAGGCAGTTGGTGTGTCCCCCCCCCTCCCTTTAGGTTCTTCAGAAGGTTCCCAGGCTATAGTTTGTGCTTTAGGAGAAGGAGCAAGCAGAGGAAAGCAGCCCTGGTACCCTTGTGGCCATGACACACACAGAAGAAAACCAGAGATGCAAGCAAGTCACACTTTTTTACACCTTACCGTGGAAAAGCTACAATAATCAACATCTTCTGTTTTGAAAAGAACCTCATCCTTGACGAAGACGGCAATGGTCTTCAGGATGAAGGTGAAAAAGAGATGGACATGGATGTAGTTTCTGGGGCAACGGAGCCTCCTGCAGGAGCAGAACATGGAACCATAAGAGGCTGAGAGCAGAAGCTAAGAGACCGTCAGTGTCAACCCTATGCTTGTCTACCTAGTAAACTTAAGTAGTAGCAACAGTAATCATCATCGTCGTCATCATTTTATTATTTGCACCCTGCCCATTTGGCAGGGTTGCCCCAGACATTCTGGGCAGCTTCCAACGCATATAAAAACACCAAACATTGAAAAATTCCTGATACAGGGCTGCCTTCAGATGTCTTCTAAAAGGTTTGTAGCTCCTTGACATCTGATGGGAGGGCGTTCCACGGGGCGGGCACCACCACCGAAAAGGCCCTCTGCCTGGTTCCCTCCAACTTCACTTCTCGCAGTGAGGGAACCACCAGAAGGCCCTCGGAGCTGGACCTCAGTGTCCAAGTTGAATGATGGGGGTGGAGATGCTCCTTCAGGTATACTGGGCTGAGACCATTGAAGGTTTTAAAGGTCAGCACCAACACTTTGCTCGGAAACATACTGGGATCCAATGTAGATCCTTTAAGTGTTACATGGTTCTGACAGCCACTCGCTGTCACCAGTCTAGCTGATGTAATAAAAGATAGCTCAATGTTCAGGCAGAAATGAAATCCCTTGGAGGAAGGGATTCTCCTAAAGTCATATACCTCTAGTGATCCCCACCCCCGGCACAGCACCCTACCTGTCAGGTTCCCATGAACATACCTGAATGCGATGAGGACCATGATGGCCATAGCAAGGGAGGTGGTGGAGATGCTGTAGCCCACAGTGTAGATGGTTTTGACAGTTGTCAGGTAGGCGTGCTGAAATGGAAGAAGAAAAAGGGCATCGACAGGATGAATCTTATTATAGAAAAGTATTGGATGGCCGTTACCAGACAAACCCAAAATATTGAACCATTTGAAAGATGCCGTAGTAGAGGAGGATTTGGCGGTAACATTGAACTATCTCCTGCAAAATAAAAATGGCTAAATCATGGGGGGGGGGGAGAGAGCCACCAGCAGCAGCCCCAGTCTCAGAATGGTTTGAAAGAATATGGGATATTGTAAAGTCGATTGAATACATGTCCTACAATAGAGCAACAAATGTACAAACAAAGAGATTCTTGCAAAGAGGGGCACCATCTGTTATGATCTGGGAGGATAAATGCCCTGTGGTCTGTTATGCAATGGTCTGAGAACCTCACTGGCCTGGCTGCATTTGAACGTCAGTTTCATGTGGATATCTGTTTGGACATCTGGAGGCTGTAAGTTGACTTATATGTTTGACTTAAGGTATATGTATTGGTAGTGTGCGGGTGGCACTGTGGTTTAAACCACTGAGCCTCTTGGGTTTGCTAATTGGAAGGTCGGCGGTTCGAATCCCTGTGACGGGCTGAGCTCCCGTTGCTCTGTCCCAGCTCCTGCCACCCTAGCAGTTCGAAAGCACAGCAGTGCAAGTAGATAAATAGATACCGCTGTGGTGGGAAGGTAAACGGCATTTCCGTGTGCTCTGGTTTCCGTCACGGTGTCCCATTGTGCCAGAAGCAGTTTAGTCATGTGTCAGGGAGAGGCAAACGGGAAAAGATGAAAGGACAGAAACCAGCAGTTACAGAGAGCCTAAAGAGATCATAGAATCATAGAATCATAGAGTCGGAACTTAAGAGGTTAAGTTGTTCCCATGATGCCTCAACATTCTGACATCAGCTTTGGAAGCTGGGAGGAGTTTCTCTCTGTTCCTCTCGGTCTTTGAGGAAGAAGGACGCAGTTTGTCATGGCTGCGAGAAGTCCAGGAGTTTTCTGAGAAATGGCGCAATAAACAACTGTAAATGGACAATCCGGTACTCTGTGTATTTGTCTGAAGCTAAGTGACAGCTTTGCCGCTGTGTTTTACTCTGCTAGGCGTGACTGAACGGAGCAGAATGCGCAGCTGTTTGGAAGCGCGCCGGACCGCTGTAAAGAGCTAAGTTGGATCGTAAACCAATTAGCAGGTCACGCCCTAATCAATAAATCCCACAGGTTATGGAGCCTTATTTACCGCTTGTAAAGCTGTCACTGGAGGCTGCCGGAATGCTTTGAAGTCTGCGTTCTGAGGCAGTGGAGCTGCCGGAGGCAGAGGTCTGACTCTGAGGCAAGCAGCTGGCTGAAAGACGCAAAGGTTTGCCTGTGCTGAATGAAGCAGTGCTGAGGGCAGCAAGGAGTCGTTTCTCCACGGACAGGAGCCGGAAGAGCTGGTGACCAGTGAGTACAGCTTGGGGGCGCCTTGGGAGAACGGGAGACCATGGCAGAAGGCCACGATTCATATTCCGTCCCTTTCGAAAAATTGGACGGCAAGAATTGGCAAGAATACAGCAGGAGGCTGAAGGCATGGCTGGTGGCGAAGGGGTTGTGGGAGGCTGTCCAGGGACCCCCACTTCCCACACCAGGGGCTGGAGCTACAGCAGCTGAGATAGCAGATGCCCTTAATTCTCAGAGGAGAAATCAAAGGGCCCTGGGAGCAATCGTGCTTAGCCTGGATGGTTCGCAGCTGCCTTTGGTTGAGGTGCTGGAGAATGCATGTGAGGCCTATCAAGCGTTGGAACGGGTGCACCACAGAACCACGGCTGGGGCAAAGATCCGCACCACCAGACGCTTGTTTGAGATGAAGTTACGTCCTGGGGATAGCATCAGGAAGCATGTAACTGATATGCTGGCCGTGTTTAACCAGCTGCGACTATTACAAGTCAACTTTTCAGAAGAGCTGAAAGTGTACATTTTGCTCAGCTCTCTGGACAAGAGTTATGACAATCTGTGTCTAACTCTGGAGTCTATGGATCCGCAACAGCTGACGCTGAATTACTTGGTGGGTCGCTTACAGGACGAAGAAGAACGGCGCCAGAAAGAGGGCAGGGCTGGCACCGGGAGCTCTGGTTGTAAAGGCGGAGCCAAGCCAGCGGAATGCACGGTCCAGGCTTTTTCCGTTCGTTGTTGTTACGTTTGTAATTCGACGGAACATCTGCGTCGCAATTGCCCCCACCGGAGCAAGGAAGCAAGGCAGGATGTTGTCAAGGTCAACTCCCATGGGAACCAGACGGGTTTCCATGGCAACCAGCCTCGGAGAACAGCCAGGCGTGGGACTGAGTCAGGTGGACGTGACAAACACCATGAGGAGACTTATCAACTCACAGCCAGTCTGGCATTGTTTGAGGACAGCTGTGAGAAAGGCTTTGAGCTTTGTTTTGTAATAGACTCTGCAGCTAATTGCAATTTGATTCCAGAGACCCCTGCTGTCGAGATGTGGAATTGCAGGGCAGTTCCGGCCGGAAAAACTGTATTTTTCGCAAATGGACAGAAACGAAATGTAACTAATGTTGCAAATGTATATGTTTCTATTTTGCAGGAGCAGTTGGAGTGTTGTACCGTCCCAGGGATACACCACTGTCTTTTGTCTGTGCCTTATTTGTTAAAGAAGGGGTTTAAGGTTTGCTTCGAAGATGATGTCTGCACGATCTCCAAAGGAGAAAGGATACTTGCCAAGGTTAAAAAGGGGCAGAATGATCTCTTCATTCTTAAAACGCCTCTGGAGGGTGAGGGGAAGGTTAAGAAAGCACAAGCCCTGCGTGCTACAGTTCCTACTCATGTGTCATGTGCCCATGTTTTGCATACTAGGACAGCTCATGGTTCTTTAGAAGAACTACAGGCGCTGCCTGAGGTCGCCAGAGGTTGTAACATTATAGAATGTGGATGTGCCATAAAGTGTGAAGCATTCAGACAGGCAAAGGTAAAAGGGTGCAGTTACCCAAAGGTGGAGAGGGTACACACTAAACCCTTTGAACTGGTTCACATAGATCTATTGGGTCCCGTAAAGGAACCAAGTCTGGGAGGGGCCAGGTTTCTGCTGACGATGCAGGATAGCTTTACGCAGAACACCTGGACTCATGGTCTCAAATCCAAGGAAGATGCAGCACAGCTGATCAAAGGTTGGATTGAGGAGGTGGAACTAAGGTTCTCCACCAAAGTGCAAGCAGTCACCAGTGACAGAGGTGCTCAGTTTACAGGATCTGCTTTGCAGAAGTTCTTTCGCAAGAAAGGGATACGTCACACAGTTACTTCACCCAATCAGAGGGGGGTGGCAGAGCTTAGATGTGAGGCTCTGGTCAAGGCTGCAAAGGTGTTGCTGGCAGATTCTGGGTTGCCACCAAAGTTTTGGCTGGAGGCAATCAGGTATGTGAGCTTCACCTGGAATCGTACCTACAATTCAATGATAGGTGACACACCCTTTGGTTTGTTGCATGGCAGGAAACCCCAGATTCATTTTCTGCGTACGTTTGGTTCGAGTGCATCTGTGCCGGTGCCTAAGGCTTTGCAAGGGCCAGATGGATCCAAGTTCCGGAAAATGATCTTCTGTGGGTATGAGCCAGCAGTGCATGCATGGAGGTTTGCGTTCCCATCAGGTGATCAGAGTAAGCTGCTGATCAGCAAACACGCTGAGTTCTACGAACAGGATGAAAGGTCAAAGACTCCTGTCAAGCGTGATGTTCTATCAGAATGTCTTTCTGATTCAGAGCAGGAAGGTTCTGAGGAGGAGGAAGGAGAGGCTGAGTCTGCTGATGACGATCAGGTCACTGACCAAAGTCTGGAGCAGGGTGGGGCATCTCCACAAGTTGCTAAAAGAGAGGCCAAGAGTGAGCCTAGTTCTCCGGTGAGTGTGATGGAGAGGATTCGAAGTCGTTTTAAGTCAGAGGGGGAATCCCGCGATGCTGAGGACACACCTGCTGGTGATGGTGTGTCAGGGGAAACATCTGAGTTTGTGCCCAGACGGTCAAGTCGCACAACGAAGGGTATTCCACCTGAAAGGTATCAGGCCACAGGTGCGTGGGTAAGTTTCGCGCAGTGTGGATCTGAGAGTTATGTGGATGTTCCACAGGTCTTGTCAGAATGTGATGCAAGAGGGGGTGTTAGAGTTGGAACTTAAGAGGTTAAGTTGTTCCCATGATGCCTCAACATTCTGACATCAGCTTTGGAAGCTGGGAGGAGTTTCTCTCTGTTCCTCTCGGTCTTTGAGGGAGAAGGACGCAGTTTGTCATGGCTGCGAGAAGTCCAGGAGTTTTCTGAGAAATGGCGCAATAAACAACTGTAAATGGACAATCCGGTACTCTGTGTATTTGTCTGAAGCTAAGTGACAGCTTTGCCGCTGTGTTTTACTCTGCTAGGCGTGACTGAACGGAGTAGAATGCGCAGCTGTTTGGAAGCGCGCCGGACCGCTGTAAAGAGCTAAGTTGGATCGTAAACCAATTAGCAGGTCACGCCCTAATCAATAAATCCCACAGAGACCACAAGGGCCATCGAGTCCAACCCCCTGATTATCAGCAGCTTGTCGTCTGACAGTCAGTCTGACGTAGAGGGGGAGGAGGAGGAGCCTGGGACAAGTCATGCTGTACACAGAGGAAGTAAGGGGAGGAGTTTTCGCAGACTTTCATGCTGGGTGCGGAAAAGGAGGAAGTAACATTAGAGGGAGCAACTGACGCACAAGGGGAAGGAGGTTAATGGAAACGCTGGAGATGTACATTTGAACTTTGTCAAATAAATCAATTGTTTGGAACTGGCTGGGAGCCCGGAGTCTTATCTATGGCCAGCTGGACAGCACTAAGCCTCTGACATCATGCTGGCCACATGACCTGGAAAGGTGTCTGTGGACAAACACCAGCTCCCTTGGCCTGAAAAGCGAGATGAGTGCCACACCCCACAGTTGCCTTTCCTGGACTTAACCGTCCAGGGATCCCTTACCTTTACTTACAAGTATTGGTGGCTTCTGTGCCCACTGATGGTGGGGTTTTGTTATTTCTTATTTGTTTAATGCATTTCTATTCAACTCTTAAGCCAGGAAGGTTCCCACAGTGACTACATACATCCAATTAAAGCAGGAATGTCCCTGCTCACAGGCTTACAATCAGAAGAAACACGACACACTGGTCTCCCAGGGTAAGAGGCTGGGAGGAGAAAGGAAAAATACCAGGTGAGAGCTGGGAGGAGCTACTATCTTCTGCAGGTGGTTGTAAGGGCTAAGAATTACTTTCAAGAGAGGACTCCATCTTGCACTTATTTTGTTTGAATTTCTGTAACCGCTATTTTAATGTATTATGGAAAACTTTAATAAAAATCTAATTGCCAAAGAAACACAACAACACAAGGTAAAGGGGAACAGGAGAGGTGGAGAATGAAAACTCAGGCACCAATTCTTAAACAGTTATTATTAGTACTATTTGTAAATTATTTCTCTCTCCCTCTCTCTCTCTCTCTCTCTCTCTCTCTCTCTCTCTCTCTAACACACACACACAAACACACACATTTCTTTCCCCTTCTCTTTCTTTTTGCTAACTTTGTAAGTATTTTCTTTTTAAGAAAGAAAATAAATGCTTTTAAATAACTAACAATTCTCTGTGGGCTTTAGCTACTGTTCCAAAAGACTACCCGCTTCCCGTTGCAATGAAATATTGCAAATAGAAAACAGATTTGAGGCTTAATGGTCAATTATAAGCAAATGGCAGACAACAATAACACGTGTGAGCCACAACAATGATTCAGATTTCCATTCTACTGCTTGGAAAAAGATGTGCACTTTTGAAAAGGGAACACAGTGTGCCTTTCAGACCACTGTGGATAATCTTTCCTTTGTGGTTGTTTGTTTGTTTACTGCCGCCATCCCACTCTTTGGCCCCGGAGGGTTTCCAGCAAACAATTAAATATTGAAACTACTAGGTTAAAAAAAAGCAAAAACAACAACCCACATGAATAGAGCATATAATTATAAAATAGTGGAACGGTAAAAACAAATACCATAGAATCACAGAATTGTGGAATTGTAGAATTGGAAGGGACCATGAGGGTCATCAAATCAAACTCCCTGAAATGCAGGAATCTTTTGCCCCATGTGGGGCTGGAACCCACAATTCTCATGCTATAAACAGATGAACAATCTGGGCCAAGCAAGCATAAACTCCTGAAATTCTTCAGGTATAGATTCCAACAAATCTTCAGAAATATTGTGTGCTCTACACTGAACAACCAAATGGTTTTGAACCTCAGCATTCCTCCCTGCAGCCTGCTTCGTAAACAGCAAGTATTAGAGATAGTTTTTTAGTCTTCAAAACCTCAGAGGAGGCAGGAACACCACTGAGCTCATAACCTAGAAGCCTCAGAGCCAACCGTCTCAGCATCAGCAAGCGCCAGGGGGTCCCCAAGAGGGTGGCTAAGCTTCCCAAACAGAGCTCTGCCACTATTAGTTTGGAGCAAATGTGTAGGAGTGGCCCAAACCTCTGAAGAGAAGCAAGAGATTAAAGATATAAGATATAAAGATTAAAGATATAACGATATAAAAAAGCATGAAGACCAGTCTTCCACAGGACAGGAAAGGTATGGTGCTTTGTTCAACAAAAATATAAAACATGGCTGGCGAAACCTGTGGCCCTCCAGGTGTCACACCAACCCCAGCTCATGTGGATGACGGGCAAGGATGAGAAAACCTGCAATATCTGGATGGCCCTGGTACAAAACCAAGGAAGTGGCCCAGACTTTGTGGAATGTATCATCTCTGGAGCAGTCAAATACAACATTTCCTGTTTGCCCAGAGTGGACACACAGGGGAGTGTTGCTCCAGCCAGGAGGACTTCCTGTCTCACCTGGTCTGGAGCATCCTCCCCCTGCGTGTGACCAGGTAGGTGGGCGTGACCCTGGCAGCCCCTACAAAAGGGCCAGTCACACAGCCATCTTCCTTTCTCCCTTCTCTCTCTTGACTCTTCCTGATGCTCTTATGCTGTCTGCTGGCTCTCAGCTAGCAGCACATGGGCTCATTCCCCACATGGGATGAACCCACACTCTCTTCTGTAACTACAAGCTAAAGCCTGCCTTCAGGGGTCATACTGTGAACTGATTGTAAGTTAACTTCTTATTACTTTTCAGAGAAGACTGTTGTGTCTTTATTGTTTTAAAGAGGGAGTTAAAGGAGTTAAAGGGAGTTAAAGGAATTAAAGTTAAAGGGAAAGTTTAAGGGACGTGGGTGGCGCTGTGGGTTAAACCACATAGCCTAGGGCTTGCCGATCAGAAGGTTGGCAGTTCGAATCCCCGCGACAGGGTGAGCTCCCGTTGCTCAGTCCCTGCTCCTGCCAACCTAGCAGTTCGAAAGCACGTCAAGTGCAAGTATATAAATAGGTACCGCTCCGGAGGGAAGGTAAATGGCATTTCCATGCGCTGCTCTGGTTCGCCAGAAGCAGCTTAATAATGCTGGCCACATGACCTGGAAGCTGTGCGCTGGCTCCCTCAGCCAATAAAGCGAGATGAGCGCCACAACCCCAGAGTCACCCGGACCCTTAAAGGGGAATTTACCAGGAAGAAATCCAATCTGGACAAGCCAGACTGGATTGCTTAACTCAAGAGATGCTAATGAATCTACCAACTAGCTTTCTGCAATGTACAGGGAATGTGCTCTGCTACTAGCTCACTAGTGTGAGTGAGGAAGGATAATATTTAATCAATATATCCTCTCCTACTATAAACAACATTCCCACAGACTTGAGGCTGGTAGAGCTGGGAATGGTTCACACCAGCAAGGCCTTTGATGTTTACAACAGAGCAGAACAGGGAGCTGTCCGCCGCTTCCCTGACACCAGTGGTGCTGAAGCTGAGTACCGGTAGTAGCCCTTGTAGGGCTACTCAGAATGTGTTGGGGACTTAGACCAGAGGCCTGGGTTAGGGAGAATGGTGCCTTTCTAGACTCTTGACTCAGAAACCAAACTGAGCGCCCTTTTTGAATGGTAGCAATTTAATGCCAAAGCAGTGTAGTGGCTAGATCAGGAGAGGGGGACTTATGGATCTCCATATGTACTTGGACTTTGGCTCTCAACAGGCCTAGCTGGCATGCCCAGTAGTCAGGGATGATGGGAGTTAAAGTCCAACAGCATTGGGAGAGCTTCAAAGTCACACTCAACTGTGAACCTAAGCCAATCTCTCTCTCTCTCTCTCTCTCTCTCTCTCTCTCTCCCTCCCTCCCTCCCTCCCTCCCTCCCTCCCTCCCTCCCTCCCTCTCTCTGTCAAACCATGTACACCACCCTGAACTAGGGGGATAAATTTGATTCAGTTCACATTTAACTCAGAATTGACCAAATCCACACTTTCCAAAAGCAATATGTGGACCAAAATTCAGCCATCCTTCAGAATTTACTTTTCTTGGAATTTTGGAATGTCATTCTCCTGCCAAGTACTGTGTACAAGAACGAATACAACTCACACAAAAACATCACGTTATGGAAAATTGTTTTGAAAAACAGAAGTGTATATTAGAAAGTGACACTAAAATCTGACGGGTTTTGATGAAAATAAATTGCATACAGGTGTGGAAATGTAGAGAACAGAACCTGAGATTTGAAAGAAGAGAAACAGGAAATTATAACACTCACCGAACCCTATTCTGAATTTCTTGGACGAAATGGGAGGATGTAAGAAATACGTTCCCCTTCATGGATCACTGCCTTGTAATGGCGAAAGGGCTTGGATAACTCCAAGACGCTATGAGCTATGCGGTGCAGGGCCACCCAAGATGGACAGGTCATGGCTGAGAGTTTAGACTAAATGTGATCCACCTGGAGAAGGAACTGGCAAACCACTCCAGTATTTTGCCAAGAAAACTCCATGGACATAAATAAGGAGATGCTTTGAGAAGAAAGTGAGAGTTTCCAAGGGATGCACTGATTCATGGGGTCACAAATAGTTGAACACGACTAAGACAACAACAACAAAGAAACACGTTAAGTGTGGTACCAGAATAGTAGGAGGCAGAGTCCTTCCCTGACTTGAAAAGTGTGCCAGTCCAAGAGATTGTGATGGCCTGGGACTTGGGCTCAGACTCGGAACCAGAGGAGTCTCAGTCCGCACCGGATCCTTTGCCTCAGGTGGCACCTGAACCAAGTCTGGGGCCTGATTCTGAAGAGTCCCAGTCTGCACTGGTTCCCCTGCAACAAGCACCACCTGGGACGAGTCAGGGGCCTGAGCCTGCCCTGGCTCCAGATGCGGGGATGACCTCGTTGCCTCCAGCTGGGCCATCACTTACAGCTGCTCCACTACCGGTTGGGTCAGGGGAGGCTGAGGCGGCCTCTGGGTCTAGTAACCCACCGACGTCTCCCGAGCTGCAGAGACTGAGGTCTGAGAGAAGGAGAGACCTGAGTACTCGCAGGAGGAGCACTCACCTTCAGGCGAGACAGGGAGGTGAGTCACCAGGGGATCAGGACCAGCCAATACCCCGACAGAGATAAAAGGCTGTCGGACCCCGCCCCCGGTTGCGGGAGCAACATTGCTGTTTGCTGGAACCTGCCTGTGACCCTGTACCTGTCCTTGCCTGGTTTCCTGCCTTGTGACCTGCCTTGGCCCTGTCTGATTGACTCCTAGTGGAACTTCTGGATTCTGGTCTGGTCCTGGACCGCGTTTCATGGGTTACCCCCAGGGCCAGCACAGAAATCCCCTATCTGCAAAGAAACTCGAACTGCAGAGTTAATTCAATGCCAACTTTTTGAGGCACCATTCCTTGCCATCCATCCTGCTCTACCTAATCACAGGAAGCATTGATCTCCTGAAGAAGTTGCCCCCTTCCACCTTGCCTTCCCCCTGCCTCCCAAATACCAGGGTGTATCATTCTGAGGTACTTATTCAGAACTACCCACCTCATAAAGAGTAACCTCATCTTCCACTGGACATGCTGTGGAATAGGGAGGAAATGGGTCAGACCAGCCCTGAGCTGTGCAGCTTCTTTTCACTGAGCCTGTGAACAACAAGGGGGAAAGAGGTCAGAAATGTCAGGTGAATTTATTATTTCGGACACAGACCAGTTCCAGCTCACATACAATATCAAGGAAGTCATAAAACATGATAGGGATACATTTGAATTTGCAATTGGGTATAACAGGGACAAGACAGATATGGCAGCAGTTAAAAATATTTAAGTTAAATCTTAATCACTAAAATATAACCTAAAATTGTCATTTAAGGCCTTAGTCATTATGGTAGCACAGCTTGTTCCCTAGGTTTTATGGCTGTCGCACAGAATTCGACCATCCTTAGCATGATCTCTGGGTCCTTGTCCTCTACCAGGGATTTTAGACATTTAAGTTCGGGCCTGTTTGGGGATTTTTGTATAGCAGGGATGATAAGTGCCAAGCGTATACGCCCATAGAAATGACAGTGTAACAAGACATGAGAGACAGTTTCTACCTCCATCAAGCCGCAGGGGCAGACTCATTCCGTGTATGGTCTACCCTCGAATCTGCCCTGCAATAAGGCAGATGGCAGCACATTGAATCTAGCGAGGGTAAACGACCGTCTGTATTTAGATATTTGTAATTTTGACAAATATATTGCTGAGGTGAACCCTCTCCCATTATCTTTCATTGCTGGGTGTTTGTTCATCTCACTCACGTGACATTGCAGTTCAACATCCCAAATTCGTTGGAAGATTATAGCTCTAGCTTTCTCATAACCGACAGCTATCAGGGCCTGTGGGGAAAACCCCAAGCCTCTTAGCTTTTTGTACAGTGTAGCTTTCCATTTGGATTGGTAGGAATCCAGTAGGGTTATGGGAACCAACCCGACAGGGGAAAATGTAAGATGGGATTCTCTCAGTTCTAAACTGCCTCTTCTGAGTCCTGTTTTCTTGCAAACTGTGGGTCTCTGCTGCTCATTACAACACTTGAGGCACCCCTACCATTTACCATATTTTTTGCTCCATAAGATGCACCTGACCATAAGACGCACCTAGTTTTTAGAGGAGGAAAGGGGGAAAGCCCCTTTTTTGAGGATCAGCTCAAAGTTGTTGAGCTTACTTTGCAAAGGGAAAAAGTCCTGTTTTTATGGGGTTCAACACACAGTTCTGCAGCTTCTTTAGGAAAGGAAAGGGAGCCGTTTCTACAGTTTCCAGACAGATAATCTAACCAGCCAGTCACATGTCGCTGGGGGAACAAACAGCCTCCATCTGCAGAACATTCAACAATGGAGGCCTGGGCAAGGGGGCAAGGGGCCGGAAAGGGAGCCAGCGATCAACCACACATTCGCCCCATAAGACGCGCAGACATTTCCCCTTACTTTTTAGGAGGAAAAAGGTGCGTCTTATGGAGCGGAACATACGGTATGTCACTTCTGCGAAAAATCAGAAATTTCACTGGAAACTGTGTTCTTGGAAACATTGGAGGGAATTACTGAAAAAGATACCTCAGGTAACAATATGCAAAGGGTTAAGCGCAGTTGTAAACAATGCCTAGAAACAAATCAACACAATGAGGGTCATGACACCCTCACCTGGATGCTTTGTGAAGTGGAGAAGTATGCCCGGGCAGGTAAAGGTGAGCGTTTGTCCAGCATTTGTATCCGGCCAGCACAGGAGTTGGTCCCATATTCTCTTGCAACCTTGCAAAGGGAGGGGAAAAGACACTTTGAAATCTCACATCTTTTCGCCATTCTTGGAAATGGGAATGCAAAAGCTAATAGGATTATCCCAGTGCCCTGAACTGAGTCCAGAGGCTGATTTGTAACCTCTGGAGCTCCTTCAATATCGTGGCTATAATATTCCTAAATCCATTGGAGGGCATCTCAACCAAAATGTCACAAAACAGCATGCTTTCAAGGACCCAGAAGTTATTATCAGACTAGACGTTGGCGATGGGGACAGGACCACAACGGGGGGTGGGGGTGGGGAGAAAAAGCTCTTGGTATTAGTTAAGCCAGCCATATACAGTGGTACCTCTGGTTGCGAACGGGATCTGTTCCAGAGCCCCATTCACAATCTGAGCAGAACGTAACCCACGTCTGCACATGCGCGGGTCGCAATTCGCCGCTTCTGCGCATGCGCATGACGTCATTTTGAGCATCTGCGCATGCGTGAGCAGCAAAGCCCAGAAGTAACCCTTTCCGGTACTTCCAGGTCGCCGCGGGACGCAACCTGAAAACACTCAACCTGAAGCAAGCGCAACACAAGGCATGACTTTAAGAGGGGATGTGGGAGGAGCTAAGAGACACTTTCAGATGCTTTAGGCTTATGGAAATTCTTCCCAGGGAGGTTTGTCGAAATCTGTAAGCACATGAAATGCTCTGTTTGAATGTCTGCTAGCCATTCCTACATTCCTTCTTAGAACTTGTCAAATGCAGACGTCATTGGATGGAGTGACTCCAGCTGCCTTTTCTTCCATTTCCCCTTTTTAAGTTACACTATAGAAATAGTTAAATTATGGAACTTGCTCTCTCGGGAGGCAGTGATGGCTACCAAGATGGATGGCTTTTGATGATGTTTAGACAAATTCACAGAGGATAAGCTTATCTATTTCTACTAGCCAAGATGGCTATGCTTTGTCTCCATGATTGGAGGCAGCTCTGCTTCTGTATACCAACTGGAATACTGCTGGAAACTGCATAAGGAGAGAGTGCTCAAGTCCAGCAAGCACCTGTTTGGCCACACTGTGAGAACAGGATACTGGCCTCCTCCCCCCCCTTGTTTTGCTTATGTTTGGATTTTTAAATACCTAGCCTGATGGAGAACTCTGCAGAACTAGGAAGCTTATGCACTATTCTGTGGCATTTTGGCTGGCCTAAAATCAAGGGTTTGCTCTAATATGGACATTGGGATTTCCCTTATGAAATCCTGGCTCTACCTTTACGTTTTGTGCGACTGATGTAATGTACTCACTGAAGTTCACCCCAACCAGTAACCAGGCAGCCTCATTCTGCACCCCTTGAAACACCCAAACTATATTAAAGGATGTTCCCGCACCAGGTGAAAGTTAGTAATCAAACTGCAAAGTGAATGAAGGTAACACCAGGCTCCAGGACCTAAGCAAAACACAGCTACACAACTGTGGCCCAACACCTTAACGCTGACTAGGTAAAGGCACCCCTGACCATTAGGTCCAGTTGTAGCCGACTGGGGTTGCGGCGCTCATCTCACTTTATTGGCCAAGGGAGCTGGCGTACAGCTTCTGGGCCATGTGGCATGACTAAGCCGCTTCTGGCAAACCAGAGCAACACACAGAAATGCTGTTTACCTTCCTGCTGGAGTGGTACCTATTTATCTACTTGCACTCTGTGCTTTCGAACTGCTAGGTTGGCAGGTGCAGGGACCAAGCAATGGGAGCTTACCCCATCGCAGGGATTCGAACCACCGACCTTCTGATCGGCAAGCCCTAGGCTCTGTGGTTTAACCCACAGCGCCACCCGTGTCCCTTAACGCTGACTACATCTTTCTAAAATAGATACATGCGGGCTACTTGCACACCCCTCTCTGCCCTCCATCCCTGCAAGTGAAAGGCATGATCAGAGTTTGAGGACAAGTTGTTTCAGCCAAAGAAAGGATACTTAAGGAAGGTGTGAAGCCGAAGTAGTGAGGGGCATGGCTTGGGGTGAGCGTCAAGAGCTAGAATGGAGGTCTGGGGTCCCAAGGCATGAAATTTCCCAACCTTGAGATATCCAATGCCTCTCCAGAGATCCAAACACTTCTTCTTCTAAGGTACCTGCTGTTTCATTCATCTGCTGCCGAATCTCCTTGAGGCATTCACTCTCGTTTTTCTTCCATTCTGTTAAAGCTTCGCATTCTGCTTGAGACATTCCAAGACCCTGGAAACAGGGGAGAAATAAGAGGCTGGGCACGTTTATACAACCTCACCTTCTTTCCCTCCCTGCACCCCCACCAAAAAACCCCCTCCTTATAGTACAATCCTAACAATGGTCCCATCTGCACCATACATCTGAAGTATTATGATACCACTTTAAATAACCATGGCTGCCCCCAGCAAAGAAACCTGGGAACTGTAGTTTGTTAAAGACGATGGTGAGAGTTGTTAGGAGATCCTATTCACCTCCTAAACCTACAATTCCCAAAGTGTTCTGTCAGTCAATCCCTCTTCCCTGGTAACTCTGGAAATTGTAGCCCTGTGAGGCTTGACAACCATATGTCAGGAGTGCTCTGATGGTGTTTCCTGCTTGGCAGGGGGTTGGACTTGATGGCCCTTGTGGTCTCTTCCAACTCTATGATTCTATGATTCTATAAATAGCAGTCCCCTAACAACTCTACGCATCCTTAGGAAACTACACTTCCCATGATTCTTTGGGAGGAGACCTATGGCTGTTTAAAGTGGTAGGATAGTGCTTTACATGTACAGTGGTGCCCCGCAAGACGAATGCCTCGCAAGACGGAAAACTCGCTAGGCGAAAGAGTTTTCCGTTTTGGAGGTGCTTTGCAAAACGAATCTCCTATGGGCTTGCTTCGCAAGACAAAAATGTCTTGCGAGTTCCTGCGGGGGTGTTTCCCTCCCCCCCTTTTCTAAGCTGCTAAGCCGCTTATCAGCTGATCCGATAAGCCGCTAAAAGCCGCTAAAAGCCGCTAAAAGCCGCTAATAGCGCTAATAGCGCTAATCCGCTAATCCGTCAATGGGCTTGCTTCACAAGACGAAAAAACCGCTAGACGAAGAGAATCACAGAACGGATTCTTTTCGTCTTGCGAGGCAGCACTGTATAGTGCCCACGTCTACTCAAATACCCCTCCTACTGAATACAATGGGACTTACTCTCAGGGAAGTAGGGTGAGGATTGCAGCCTTTGTTGTTTGTGATGCTGTTAACATTTGAGTGATGTATTCCTCCCTTCTTCTTCCTTGCACATCCTACATCAGTTCACTACGTCAATCATCATTCAGTTGTTGAAAACGGTGTGACATGTAATAGTTATTACTGAATAAATGACTCAACATTGGGTATATCTGGTGCTCGGAAAAAGGGGGAAATGTCACAGAATCATAGAATTGGAGAGTTGGAAGGGAATCCGAGGCTCATCTAATCCAACCGCCAGGGCCGGATTACCCATAGGCACCAGTGGTACAGGGCACCCGGGCGCCGGGCTCTCAGGGGCGCCAGGCTGAGAGTCTGGGGCAGAGATTTGGAGTCCGGGGATTGAAGAGCCAGGCCAGCCGACAGCCACTGCCGAGAGGAGCAGAGCTCATTGGAGCGCCACAGGGTTTTCTGCTGTGGGCACTAAGGTGGCAGGCCAGCTTTGCCCTCCTGCGTGCCTGGGATTGGTGGGCCGTCGAGAGGCACACGCACACTGCTCGCATGAGGCGCGCAGCTTCTGTCCCAAGCCTCTGTGGGGATTGCTCTCCTCCCTCCACCCACAGCGGAATGGGCGAGAGTTGCAGGCCCCCCCCCAAAAAAAGCTGGACAACTCTGAGCTGCCCCCTTAAAAAAGCTCAGAAACTTTGGCCTGCCCCCTGTGGGATGTAAGAAGCAGGTGCAGTCAAACACAACATGGCTAGAGTAGACATGAAGGTTATCTCAGTCCTCCAGCCGGAACTTCCTGCTTTCCAGGTCTGAGACGAAACTTCCTATGTACAGTGGTGCCTCGCAAGACGAAAAGAATCCGTTCTGTGATTCTCTTCGTCTAGCGGTTTTTTTGTCTTGCAAAGCAAGCCCATTGACGGATTAGAGGATTAGCGCTATTAGCGCTATTAGCGGCTTTTAGCGGCTTTTAGCAGCTTATCAGCTTATCGGATCAGCTGATAAGCGGCTTAGCGGCTTAGAAAAAGGGGGGGGAACCAGCAGGAACTCGCAAGACATTGTCGTCTTGCGAAGCAAGCCCATAGGAGATTCATTTTGCGAAGCACCTCCAAAACGGAAAACTCTTTCGTCTAGTGAGTTTTCCGTCTTGCGAGGCATTCGTCTTGCGGGGCACCACTGTATAACTTGAGATGGGCATGGCCTCTCCTGAAGTGAAAAAGAAAGAACCACAGGCTGGCGACCATCTTGCCTCTCTTGTCTCCATCAATGCCATCTTAACAACAGCACTACTAAGATGCACCCTTGGCTCCAGGCCAAGAGAAGAAAAGGGGGTCTTTCTCCCATAAGGAGATAGTCACCACATTTAAACTATGTTCTAACCTTTTAAGTCTGCCTTCTGGGAACCTTTGTGTGAACAGATGATTACTTGTGAGTAAATGTTTTATACTTTACAGAAGACTGTGTAGCGTCTTATTTTAGGAGGAATTAAATGGGGAAAATACCAGGAAATATTTACAGAGACTCTAGCGAGTCTAAGCAAGCTATCTGCTGTGCCTGTGTTTAAAAAAGGGGGAATGTTAACTCTGCTGATTTTTTTGAACTTGTAAAGACAAGTTGGGATAGGATATCTTAGACAATATATCCTCCCCCGCATCCCTAAACATTCCCACACCCCCACCAGTTGGGGGCTCTGGGCAGTTTTTTGCACCCCGGCACCACATATGCTAAAGACAGCCCTTCCAACTGCTTACAGTGCAGGAATATGCAGCTGTCCCATACAGGGATCGAACCTGCAACCTTGGTGTTATCAGCACCAGGCTCTAAAGAATTGAGCTATGCAACCTCTCCTTCCTGGAGACCACCACCTTTTAGGAACACAAAGGATCCTTTAGGAACACAAAGGATGCTTATGCAGAATCAAAACAGTACTCCATCAAGCCCAGCTTTATCTACTGTGATGGCCTGGGACTCGGGCTCAGACTTGGAACCAGAGGAGACTCAATCTGCACCGGATCCTTTGCCTCAGGCATCATCAGAACCAAGTCTGGGGCCTGATCCTGAAGAGCCCCAGCCTGCACAGGTTCCCCTGCAACCAACACCAGCTGGGCCGAGTCAGGGGCCTGAGCCTGCCCTGGCTCCAGATGCCGGGATGACCTCGTTGCCTTCAGCTGGGCCATCACTTACAGCTGCTCCTCTACCAGTTGGGTCAGGGGAGGCTGAGGCAGCCCCTGGGTCTAGTAACCCACCGACGTCTCCCGAGCTGCAGAGACTCAGGTCTGAGAGAAGGAGAGACCTGAGTACTCGCAGGAGGAGTGCTCACCTTCAGGCGAGACAGGGAGGTGAGTCAATGGGAGATCAGGACCGGCCGCTGCCCCGACAGAGATAAAAGGCTGTCGGACCCCGCCCCAGGTTGCGGGAGCAACACTGCTGTATGCTAGATCCTGTACCTGTCCTTGCCTGGTTTCCTGCCTCGTGTCCTGCCTTGGCTCCGTCAGACTGATTCCCAGCAGAACCTTCGGATTCTGGACTGGTCCTGGACCACGTTTCACGGGTTACCCCCGGACCCAGCACATCTACAGTGACTGGCAGAGGCTCCCCAGCTTTGCCTGGCATTGCAAGAGATTGGACCTGGGACCTTAGATGCTCTGCCTATGACCTTTCCTCAATTGTCAGCCTCAAATGCAGCTTTTGCCAATTTTTACCCCTGCAAGTTTGGGAAAGCTTTGTAAGGCTGGCCTTCCATTCCTTAGCGAACAAGTAAATTAGCACCACCAGGGGCTCTTTGCTAATTCCACTTTTGGACCACCTGATTTTCTGTGAATCACAGCCAATTTAAAATCTAGACATGCATATACAGAGGATGTTATATATTAATTTGCTTTTTAAAAGGGCAAAGATTTGTTCCTCCAAATGTACCAAGCCATCTACAGATGAGCATATAACACCAGTCCTGAAAGACCTACACTGGCTTCCAGTACGTTTCTGATCACAATTAAAAGTTTTGGTGCTGACCCTTAAAGCCCTAAACAGCCTTGGCACAGTATACCTGAAGGAGCATCTCCACCCCCATCATTCAGCCCGGACACTGGGGTTCAGCTCCGAGGGCCTTCTGGCAGTTCCCTCCCTGTAAGAAATGAGGTTGCAGGGAACCAGGCAGAGGGCCTTCTCGGTGGTGGCACCTGCCCTGTGGAACACCCTTCCATCAAGGAAATAAACAACTACTTGACTTTTAGAAGACATCTGAAGGCAGCCCTGTTTAGGGAAGTTGTTAATGTTTGATGTTTTATTGCATTTTTAATATTTTGTTGGAAGCTGCCCACAGTGGATGGCGAAATCCAGCCAGATGGGCGGGGTATAATAATAAATAAATTATTATTATTATTATTATTGTTGTTGTTGTTGTTGTTGTTGTTGTTGTTATTATTATTATTATTATTCCCCCTTGCATTCTGGGATTCAGCACATGGCTGCAAACTTTCCTTTTGGCCTCTGCTCCTGATTCTTTTGACTAGTCATGGCTGGATGCTACAACCCATTGATTTGTTCCTGTTAAGGGGCGGGAGAGAATGAGACCCAGAACAATCAAAACACGGTGAAATCGACCTACTTGACAGGTGGCCTAGCTGATGCTGCTCAGCTCATTTCCACGCCAGCGGGATAAATATTCAGCAAAGTTTCCAGATCTCTGGATCATATATTTTTTTCGGGTCACAAAGAGTGCAGAAGGCAATGACTCCCTAATGCATGCACTATTCATATTCACAGCCTTCTTCATTAATGAAGAGGCCTCCAGCCAAATACATGGCTGGAGATGGCAAATACTTTACCCAATGCAAGTCTTCTATTTGCCACACTCCTCTCAATTCTGTAAGAACATATAAAGAGTCTGCTTCTCACCCTCTCTACACACTGTCCCAAGAGGGGAGTCTGTGCTATACTAAACCTTTTGGGTGCCCCTAGATTAGGGATGGGGAGAATTTCACAACCAATCCATTTTCCCAGAGAAGTCTGGGAACTGTAGTTCCGTGAGAGGGGAAAGGGTCTCTAAACAACTCCCAGCACCTTTAACAAACTACTGGATTCTTTGGGGGAAGCCGTGATGATTTAAAGTGGGATTATAGTGCTTTATAAGTGTAGTGCAGATGAGATAGTGAGATTTATGAATCTAAATCTTCCTGGTCCAAAAGCTCTAGCCAGTACACAATCATTGAAATGTGCACATTAATTGAAATGCCGTGGGGCGCTGAATGACTTAACCACACAGTAGATGTCATAACATTCCCTTCTTTAATCTTGGCATGGTTAAGTTTAAATAATATACAGTGGTACCTTGGTTTAGGGACGCGGGTGGCGCTGTGGTCTAAACCACTGAGCCCAGAGCTTGCTGATCGGAAGGTCGGCGGTTCGAATCTCCACGATGGGGTGAGCTGCCATTGCTCTGTCCCTGCTCCTGCCAACCTAGCAGTTCAAAAGCACGTCAAAGTGCAATTAGATAAATAGGTACCACTCCAGTGGGAAGCTAAACGGAGTTTCTGTGTGCTGCTCTTGTTCGCCAGAAGCGGCTTAGTCATGACCCGGAAGCTGTCTGTGGACAAATGCCGGATCCCTTGGCCTATAGAGTGAGATGAGCACCGCAACCCCAGAGTCATCCATGACTGGACCCAACAGTCAGGGGTACTTTTATCTTTACCTTGGTTTACGAACTTAATCCGTTCTGGAAGTCTGTTCTTAAACCAAGGTGTTCTTAAACCAAGGTGTGCTTTCCCATAGCAGCGGGGGACTCAATTTACAAATGGAACACACTCTGCCTTGGAAGCAGAACATGTTCTGCTTCCAAGGCAAAGTTCACAAACCAAAACACTGACTTCAGGGTTTGCAGCGTTCTTAATCCAAGTTGTTCATAAACTAAGCTGTTCTTAAACCAAGGTACCACTGTATAGCCAGAGCAAAGGGTTCCAACACTATGACTAACTGGGGGGTGGGGAGCTTAAACCTTCAAAAAGTCCTCCTTGGATTTGGAGGTGTTTGGTAACAATGGCTAACACCCCTTTTAACTGATTTGCTCATCAATGGGGGTTGGTGGGACAACTTCAGATGGGCTTGGAGGCAATGGGTTATCAGGACTCACTTCAGTCTAGCTTCAGGCAAAATTCAGGATTCAAACTGGGAGCCAATTTTTTTGGAAACATGGATCGTCCCAGCATTTGAGAAAAACATCGCATGAATTAAGCATTTAGTTTATATGCTGAACTGAAACTTTGGGATTCTCTTGGGCATCTTTCAGATTTTGCTTCCGAAATAAAGCTCTGAGGCTCACTCTGAATGAAGTCAGACCTCAAGCTTTGGCAGTGGATTTTAAATGGCAACTTGCCACTGCGAATATTTTCACAACCATCACACACACCTTCCCCTTCAATCCTCAATTTATGCACAGCTGCAAATCTTGGGAACACTCTGGAATTAGGAAAACCTGCATCTGGAGTTTTTGCAAGCTAACTGACTGGAGAATTTCTTTCTCCCAGATTTGCTTCGCCACAGATGGAAACGGTGATGGTGGAGTGGAAAACATAGGTGGATTTTGCAGACAAGACTGGCAGTTTTCCCGATTACTTGATTTATATTTCGAATCATGTACAAGTGACCTTTAGCAGAATACCGGAAGGGGTGAGGTAGTTGGCAGGGCAGCCTGGAATATAGTCAAACCATCAGTCCACCCAGTTCTGAATTGTCTACACTGACTGGCTGGGTTTTGGGCATCTCCATGCCTATCCGTAGATGCCAGGACCACTCAGCAAGACATTTTAAGCAATACTCAAGGTGACAAACCAACAGATCACACAGAGTTGCCACTACGTCCCCACGCAATGTTTCCCAAGCTCTGTCCCATCATTGTATCAGAACAAGCCCTTAAATTTCCTCATTTATTCCTCTTATCCTTAGTGCTTCTGAGAAACAGAACTGGAGTTCTGTAAATCAGAGTTTGCGTTCACAGGAAACATTCGGAGGTAAGCGCTGCAATTTGACAGTCAAAAGAAATCCCATTAGGGCACCTTTCTCTGCCCTTCTCTGAGCACCTTCTGCCAAATCAACGCCAAAAGAAAGAAAGATTGATGCGATATCAAACAGGGATCTGATCCGAGCAGAAGTGGAGAGATACACGGGAACAACGACAACAAGACTTTTGGACTGTTTACTTACAAGAGACGGCAGAGTCAACAGGAAGAAGATCCATATATTTCCCGAGTTCATGTTGCAGGAGTTAGAGAGGCACCCCCACTTCGGAGCATCCCTCTCTCCTCTCTCCTCCCTATTGCCTGTTACTGATCTGAAGCACACAAATGACCAACAGAACCGGTGAATATGTGTAGTGGAAGTGAGGAGGGGGAGTGGTGGAGAGAGAGAGAGAGACTCAATATTATTAGCAACTCTCCTGGCTGCGATTGATTTGCCTTCCACCTGTGTGCATTCGGAGAACTCTGCCAATTACTGCCAACGGGAGCTGGCGGGTCCCTCAGAAATGCAACGCAAACAGCGACAACACAAAAGATGTGCACAGACCTGCTCAAGTTGACTGCTTTCATGCAAATCAATGCAACTTGCACATGCAGGAAACATATTAATTGGGAATGTGGGTGTTCCAAGCAAGGAGCTGGATTGTTTGGAGCTATGGGTGAAGGGAGAAGGAAAGCAAATTTCCCCAACCTGATACTGTGGGCTGATGCTTTGGACTACAACTCCCATCATCTATGACCGTTGGCTATGTTGGATGGGCCTGATGGAAGTTGGAGTCCAACAACATTGGGAGAGAATAATAATAATAATAATAATAATAATAATAATAATAATAATAATAATAATAATAATAATAATAATAATATACTATTTATACCCTGCCCATCTGGCTGGGCTTCCCCAGCCACTCTGGGCGGTTTCCAAAAAAAATATTAAAATACTGTAATACATCGAACATTAAAAGCTTCCCTAAACAGGGCTGCCTTCAGATGTCTTCTAAAAGTCTGGTAGTTGTTGTTCTCTTTGACATCTGGTGGGAGGGCGTTCCACAGGGTGGGTGCCACCACCGAGAAGGCCCTCTGCCTGGTTCCCTCTAACTTGGCTTCTCGCAGTGAGGGAACTGCCAGAAGGCCCTCAGTGCTGGACCTCAGTGTCCGGGTAGAATGATGGGGGTGGAGACGCTCCTTCGGATATACTGGACCGAGGCCGTTTAGGGCTTTAAAGGTCAGCACCAACACTTTGTGCTCAGAAATGTACTGGGAGCCAATGAAGATCTTTCAGGACCAGTGCTATATGGTCTCAGCGGCCGCTCCCAGTCACCAGTCTGGCTGCCGTGTTCTGGATTAGTTGTAGTTTCCGGGTCACCCCGGAAGGTAGCCCCTCGTAGAGCGCATTGCAGTAGTTCAAGCGGGTCATAACCAGAGCATGCACCACACTGGCGAGGCAGTCCGCAGGCATGTAGGGTCTTAGCCTGCGTACCAGATGGAGCTGATAAACAGCTGCCCTGGACACAAAATTGACCTGCGCCTCCATGGACAGCTGTGAGTCCAAAATGACTCCCAGGCTGCACACCTGGTCCTTCAGGGGCACAGTTACCCCATTCAGGACCAGGGAATCTTCCACACCTGTCCGCCTCCTGGCCCCCCAAAATAGTACTTCTGTCTTGTCAGGATTCAACCTCAATCAGGTTGCGTCTCTGGACTCAGTCTCCCATCCCTCAGCATTGGAACATAGGAAGCCAACAGTGGCCCATCTAGTCCAGTAGTGTCTGCACTGACTAACAGCAGCACTCCAGGGTTTCAGATATCAGATATTCCCAGGGCTACCTGAAGATGCTGTGGTTTGAACCTGGGACCTTCTGCACGTGAAGCTGGTGCTCTGTCATTGAGCCATGGCTCTTCCCAACCTGGGTGCCTTCCTGTCATTGTTGACGTTGAGGACTACAACTCCTATCATCCTGAAGGAGCGTCTCCGCACCCATCATTCAGCCTGGACACTGAGGTCCAGCTCTGGGGGCCTTTGGGTGAGTCCCTCATTGTGTGAAGTGAGGTTACAAGGAATGAGGCAGAGGGCCTTCTCGGTGGTGGCACCTTCCCTGGGGAACACCCTCCCATCAGGTGTCAAGGAGATAAATAAATTGAAATACTTTATTGTCACTTGTACAACTTGTATACAGTGAGATTACACGAGCACCCCCCACTCAGCTCTCTTAGTCTTAATTCCCCACGTATACTGACACACACCCACCAAACCCAAAACTCAGTTGCCCTGTTGTTATCTTTTCATTCAGCAGCCTAACGGCCCACGGATAGAAGCTGTTCTTTACCTTGTTGGTGAGACTAATCATGCTTCTATATCTACTGCCCGAGGGCAGGAGATCAAGAAAGTGCCGGCCAGGGTGTGAATCATCCCTGAGAGTTTTCTCACTCTCCTGAGGCAACTTTCTTCCACTGTTTCATCCAGCGGATTCACGGGACAGTCCATAAAACCTTGTGCTGTATTCACCACCCTTTGTAGGCACTTCCTATCAGATGATGTCAAAATAACAATGCAACTTTAAGAAGACATCTGAAAGCAGCTCTGTATCAGGAAGTTATTAATGTCTGGTGTTTTATTATGTTTTTATATGTGCTGGAAGCTACTCTGAGCAGCTGGAGAAACCCAGCAGGATGGGCAGAATATTATTATTATTATTATTATTATTATTATTATTATTATTATTATCCTTGACCATTGGCCATGCTGGCTGGGGCTGATGGAAGTTGGAGTCCAACAACTTCTGTAATTCAACAGGTTCTGTTGCTGGACTGCAGGAAAGTTTGTAGCCATGTGCTGAATCCCAGAATGCAAGGGGGGAATAATAATAATAATAATAATAATAATAATAATAATAATAATAATAATAATTTATTTGTACCCCGCCCATCTGGCTGGGTTTCCCCAGCCACTCTGGGTGGCTTCCACAGAGACCAAAAATACACTAAAATGTCACACATTAAAAACTTCCCTGAACAGGGCTGCCTTCAGATGTCTTCTGAATGTCAGGTAGTTGTTTATCGCTTTGACATCTAATGGGAGGGCGTTCCACAGGGCGGGCGCCACCACCAAGAAGGCCCTCTGCCTGGTTCCCTGTAGCTTTGCTTCTCGCTGTGAGGGAACCGCCAGAAGGCCCTCGGCGCTGGACCTCAGCGTCCGGGCAGAACGATGGGGGTGGAGATCCCATCAGTCCTAATTTTTGGCCATGCTGCTTGGGGATGAAGGCAGTTTCATATAGTCATCTGTATCTTTATGGCAGGGAGAAGCCATAGTTCATCACTCACCTGTCAGCTGAAAGACCTGGCTTATTGTGGCTGAAATGGCCAGATAAAGATCAATTCACTGCCTGCAACTGCACACTAGGAAGTGCAATGGCCCTTAGTGCAATGACAACACTCTACAATGATGGATTCTCTGGGTGACAAAGCACAGTCAGATTGCAATGGGGAGCGGGGAACGCCCTCCCACCTCTGAGCGTGCAGGAAGAGTAATTGGAGGCAATGAATTAATTTTAATTACGCATAAAATGGGCAGGTGGGTTTTGATGAGGAGTGGAGTTGATTCGAGGAAATGTTGAATAGGAAGCTTTAAATCGCACTAAGTAGGAGGTAGCTACGTTCAGGTGAGTGAGTGAGATATAGAGCTAACAGGAGCTGTTTTTCTGCCTTAGTTAGAAATGTTTTCTCTCCTCCAACCCCCCATGTTATTTTATGGGAAGAACTGGGCTCCATCCTAGGGGATTTCCCTAATTGCATCCTTTCCCCTCTTCCCGCACCCCTATCCATGCATCTGAATTGAATGAAGAGAGAGATCAATGATGTCTGTTTCAGCAGCAATATTACAAAAGGCCCATTTTTGTGAGGTCATTAATTTTAGCCGCACTTTTCACGGTCGGAATTTGGGGGTGGGGGGTAGAAGTGTGACTTATATTCAGGCCAATACAGTATGGTGTTATTTACACATAGATACAACCTGAGCATCAAAAAAATGAAGATCATGGCCACTGGTCCCATCACCTCCTGGCAAATAGAAGGGGAAGAAATGGAGGCAGTGAGAGATTTTACTTTCTTGGGCTCCATGATCACTGCAGATGGTGACAGCAGTCACAAAATTAAAAGATGCCTGCTTCTTGGGAGAAAAACAATGACAAACCTAGACAGCATCTTAAAAAGTAGAGACATCACCTTGCCAGCAAAGGTCCGTATAGTTAAAGCTATGGTTTTCCCAGTAGTGATGTATGGAAGTGAGAGCTGGACCATAAAGAAGGCTGATCGCTGATGAATTGATGCTTTTGAATTCTGGTGCTGGAGGAGACTCTTGAGAGTCCCATGGACTGCAAGCAGATCAAACCTATCCATTCGGAAGGAAATCAGCCCTGAGTGCTCACTGGAAGGACAGATCCTGAAGCTGAGGCTCCAATACTATGGCTACTTCATGAGAAGAGAAGACTCCCTGGAAAAGACCCTGGATGAAAGAGGACGAGATGGTTGGACAATGTTCTCAAAGTTACCAGCATGAGTTTGACCAAACTGTGGGAGGCAGTGGAAGACAGGAGTGCCTGGCGTGCTCTGGTCCATGGGGTCACGAAGAGTCAGACACGACTAAACAACTAAACAACAACAACAACCACCTGAGCATAAGATGGGGGAGCTTGCAGCTTCGACACACCCAAAATGATCTTCCTTCTTCATTCATTCAGCTCAGAGCAAGCATGTCTTTTTGCCTCCAGCTGCCTGCCTGCTTCCTGCTTCCTTACTCTCACATCTCTGGACTCTGCCCCCTTCCCCTGGGAGACTTTGTCCCGACTGAATTCTTAGTTGCCAGAGCTGGCTTTCCACAGTCTAGGGCAAACACTTCTTGAATTTAACAGCCAAGTGGGGATTTTCCTTCCAAATAAACCACAACAATATAAAACAAAGCGTCTTCTTTTGCACACTACTCCATTTCTGGGCAAGAACATATTTCTGTGAGCCAGTGGTGGTGTGATGGTTGGGGTGTCAAATCAGGATCTTGAAGACCCGGGTTCGAATTCCCCTCTTGGCCATGAAGCTTGCTGGGTGACCTTGGGCCAGTCACTGTTAGGAGCTCATCTTACACTCGAGTAGGACCCTGGCAGAGACACATGCCCGACTGGCATGTTCTCTCCCTCCTTGTCGATCGTTTGGGAGCTTCTAAAGCTTTCTTCTGCCCGAACATCACAGTGACTGATGCCAACAGACATTGGCACACTTAGGGATCCGCAGAGTCTGCGCAGTTCGCGTGACAGACCTCAGCAACTCAGCATTTTGGCTAATCTACTTTATTTATGAATGTGACGTGGTGGCGCTGTGGGTTAAACCACAGAGCCTAGGACTTGACAATCAGAAGGTCATTGGTTTGAATCCCAACGGCGGGGTGAGCTCCTGTTGCTCGGTCCCTGCTCCTGCCAACCTAGCAATCCGAAAGCACGTCAAAGTGCAAGTAGATAAATAGGTACCACTCTGGCGGGAACGTAAACGGCGTTTCCGTGCGCCGCTCTGGTTCGCTGGCCACATGACCTGGAAGCTGTACGCCGGCTCCCTCGGCCAGTAAAGCGAGATGAGTGCCGCAACCCCAGAGTCGTCCGCAACTGGACCTAATGGTCAGGGGTCCCTTTACTTTATTTATATATAAACACACACGGAGCACTGCAACATGGCTCCCTCTCTCTCTCTAGCATCAGACAGCAAAGAGAAAAAGAACAAAGGACAATAGTCCCACTTCACGGAACACAGTAACACAAACATCCTGTCTCCGTCACATCCCACTCTGTGGAGACAAAACATACACCGTCATGTGAAAGACAGCAATCCCATGACTGCAATCACAGAGCAGGAATTCTAACAGTCACTGCCTCACTGTCTACCTCACAGGGTTTATTGTGGGGATTAAACGAGGAGGGGGTGAACTGCCAGCTTGAGCTCCTTGGAGGAAAAGGTGAAATATAAATGCAATAAATACAAAATATATATATATATATAATATGAACACATATTTCACCGTGACAAGGTAAGCTTGAGATGCTTCACTGGCTGAAGTTCTAAATGACCTCTGTAAGTGCCCTGAGAATTAGGCAGAAACATTGAAGCCTCTCTCCCGGAGGAAGAAAACTTTGAAGAAACTGATTTTGACACTAAGCTGCATAGCTTGCATAGAACATGGACTCTGAAAATGGGATTGTTTACAGGAGCTGTAGCTCATGGATCCCATCAATATGGAAATTAACAGCACTGACACTAAACTGGCCTATTTATATCTTCCACGCAGGAGGAACATTTTTGCATAGAAACAAGTAACCAGAAGGACTCACTCCCATTGTAGCAACTTAGCCTCTGGCCTTCGGACGTATCAAAAACAAGCGTAATCAACGCACCTCAGTGTAGCCAGCCAAGTACATAGATTAATCTGTTTGTGAATGGAGGGACTTAAAAAAAGAAAAGCAAGAAAGCAAATAGCAGCTAACCAGGTAATTTGAAACATTTCCATGGCTGCCAGGGACGAAATCTGTCCCAAGTTCTGTTGCTGCATACAAAACAGTTCCTTAAGATTCATTGCAACGAGCAAACTTCAATCAAAAGCTCCGACATCTTTCTGAAAGCGAGGCCTGGGCTTTCTCATCTGCCATCCAATTAAACCAAAGCTCCTGAGTTTTGGGGAAGAGCTGCTTGTGTGCAGTCGCTGCCCATGTGTGTGCCTGGGCACGTGGATGTTTGTGTACCAAGACATATTTGCAAGGAACCTTGGACAGATAGATGTGCATCGCAGGGGGCTGGGTGATCATTGGTTTCTGTCAGGGAACTGACATCGGAGCTAGAGGCGGAGGGAAGGCTCTCAAATGATGCTGGAGAAGGGCCCAGCAGGGAGAGAGGCAGCTCCGCAGATGGGGAAGCAAATCAGCGCAACACCAGGGATATAGAGGGGCTGATGGGGGAATCGGCGAGAGGGCTCCAGGACTCTTCACTGGACACCAGCGGGGAGAGCATGGGTCCTCCGCTACCCACGCCCACCCTACGCAGAAGACTTCCGTGCAGAGAGACTAGGAGGAGACTGGGTGTCAAACAACTTTTATGTTGGAAAAGATTTAAGAAACGCCCACTGACGGATTCTGCTAGCGACTGAGGCAGCCACGAATTGAAGGGCTGTCCAGACAGAAAGGTTTAACAAGGCAACATAACCAGGAGAGGCGGCAACTTACGCACGAGCAACCCCATACCCATTACAGTTTCCCTCCTTTTTTTAAAAAAAAAATCTTTTTATTAATTTCCGTTAACCAGTCAAACACAAACAACAACAAAACGAAACGAAATCACCACAAAAAAGAAAATGAACAACAAAGAGCACCAAAGAAATAATTGACTTCCCTCCACCTCGGTTTTGGGTTATATAACAAATAATTTTTCCCCACAGTTTCGATTTATAACATCTGCGCGTCGAAGGGTTATATTGAACATACTGTGATATTTAAATTTCTTACTTCTACTTCAATATATGTTAGAAATTTATTCCATTCCTTAATAAACTTTGTATCTTTCTGGTCTCTAAGTTTTTGTGTCATTTTTGCCAATTCTATGTATTCAAATAATTTACTTTGCCACTCTTTAACAGTTGGTATGTTTGTTGTCTTCCAGTTTTGTGCTATCAGTATTCTAGCAGCTGTTGTTGCATATTGAAATAATATCTGATCCTCTTTCTTAATTTCGCCTCCAATCATCCCCAAAAGAAAAGCTTCAGGTTTTTTAACAAATGTGTATTTAAATATATTTTTTTAGTTCGTTGTAAATAAGTTCCCAAAACTTTTTAATTTTTTCACAAGTCCACCACATATGGTAGAAATTTCCTTCCTTATTTTTGCATTTCCAACACCCTTTATCTCCAGTCTTGTAATTTTTTTTTTATTTTACAGGTGTGATGTACTATCGATACATCATTTTTTCCCATATTTTCTCTAAGTGCAACACAAGCTATAAATTTCATTTCTTTATTCCAGAGCATTACCCAACTGTCATATCCCAAATTATATCCCAAATCTGTGGCCCATTTTACCATAACTTCTTTTATCTCCTCGTCTTTAGTGTCCCATTCTAACAATTGGTTATACATTAGATGTTTTTTCATTCATCCCTATCTTTTTGTCTTCAGTCCACAGAGCACTGATTTGATGAAACTGTAGCCAGCCCATTAATTTATTTCTTAACTCTTCATATGTTTTGATTTTCCATCCTTTTTCCGTTCTGACCAGTAGATCTTCGTACGTCCATCTTTCACCTTCCATATTTATTTTTTTGATTGTTAAGATATCGATTGGTGATAACCACCAGGGAGTGTTTCTTTCAAGCAGTTTTTTACGTCTTTCCCATAGCTCAAGCAGTGGTACTCTAATGATATGGTTGGAGAATCCTTTGTGCACTTTCCCCTTATTGTGCCACAAATATGCGTGCCATCCAAATCTGATGTTAAAACCCTCTAAATCCAATAAATCTGTATTCTTTATGACAATCCACTCTTTAATCCAACAAAGGCACGAGGCTTCAAAATATAATTTTAAATTTGGTACCGCAAATCCTCCTCTATCTCTTCGGTCCGTAAGTAATTTAAATTAAATTCTTGGTCTTTTCCCCTGCCAAATAAATTTTGATAACATTTTTTGCCAATCCTTAAATACCATGGTTCCCCTAATCACCGGAATATTTTTAAATAAAAACAGCAATTTTGGAAGTAAAAGGTAAAGGTACCCCTGCCCATACGGGCCAGTCTTGCCAGACTCTAGGGTTGTGCGCCCATCTCACTCAAGAGGCCGGGGGCCAGCGCTGTCCGAAGACACTTCCGGGTCACGTGGCCAGCGTAACATCGCTGCTCTGGCGAACCAGAGCCGCACACGGAAACGCCGTTTACCTTCCCGCTTGTAAGCGGTCCCTATTTATCTACTTGCACCCGGGGGTGCTTTCGAACTGCTAGGTTGGCAGGCGCTGGGACCGAACGACGGGAGCGCACCCCGCCGCAGGGATTCGAACCGCCGACCTTTCGATCGGCAAGCCCTAGGTGCTGAGGCTTTTACCCACAGTGCCACCTGCATCCCTATTTTGGAAGTATATTCATCTTAATTGCCGCCATTCTTCCTGACCATGATAATTTTACTCTGTTCCAGGTATCCAAGTCCTTTTTTATTTCTTTCCAGGTATTTGTGTAATTCTTCCCTTCAAAGTCCACAAATCTATGATTCATAAGACCAGCTTAACTCAACAGGCCTGTGTTCTTCAGCCTTGGTTCCTTGCACAGACACTCCAGGCAGCCTCCTCGAGTGGCAGAAACACCAAGATAATCACCTTGAATGCAGCAGCCAGACTGGTGACTGGGAGCAGCCTCCGAGACCATATAACACCGCTCCTCAAAGACCTACACTGGCTCCCAGTATGTTTCCGAGCACAATTCAAAGTGTTGGTACTGACCCTGAAAGCCCTAAATGGCCTCGGTCCTGTATATCCAAAGGAGCATCTCCACACCTATCGTTCAGCTCAGACATTCAGGTCCCGCTCTGAGGGCCTTCTGGCGGTTTCCTCTCTGCAAGAAGTGAGGTTACAGGGAACCAGACAGATGGCCTTCTTGGTAGTGGCGCCTGCCCTGTGGAACGCTCTCCCTTCAGATGTGAAGGAAATAAGCAGCTATCTTCTCTTTAAAAGACATCTGAAGGCAGCCCTGTTTAGGGAAGTTTTTAATATTTGATGCTGTATTGTTTTTAACACTTGATTAGAAGCTGCCCAGAGTGGCTGGGGAAACTCAGCCAGATGGGCGGGGTATAAATGTGGAGATGCTCCTTCAGGTATACTGGGCTGAGGCCATTCAGGGCTTTAAAGGTCAGCACCAACACTTTGAATTGTGCTCGGAAAGGTTAACCATATTGATTCATATGCTGTTAGTGGATTCTTGTTGTTGTCTTGTTGGGCTGTGAAAGGGAGCCATACCAGGGTGAAGGCGTCTTCTATTTGTCCCCATGTCAGTTTCAGTTTATTGCTTATTTTTTCTAATAAGGCTGTTTCCCATACTCTTTGGTACCATTGGCCCATGCTTACTCCTGACAGGTTTCTCCAGTGTCTGGCTATGATGTTTCTGGTTGCTCATTTGAGAGACTAAGGTCTGTTACTCTTAGCACAGAGACTTTCATCGGCCACGACCTACTTTGTCAGGTGCACAAAGCTGGAATCAGTAGATCAATTCTGGGGACGGATGGAGCGTGAGCTTGCAGGGCACAAATTCATCCAGATATTTGTTTGTCTGGCTGACACGATTAGAGGGTTCTTCTTCTGTCAAAAGCACACATCCCCAGAGTTTATCTCATGTCGTCTACTAGAAGTAACTTTCAGGAGTCTCATCTTTTGTGCTTTTCAGTGGGGGTCAACATCTGCTAGCTCATAGGCCAAAGGCTGCTGTCTTCTTACACTGAATTAGGCCATTAATCTAGCTAGCTCAGTACTGCTGGCACTGACTGATAGAGTATCAGGAAGGGGATGATTCTCAGTCCTACTTAGAAGCACAGCTGTCAACTTTCAGATTTGAAAATAAGGGATCAGCAGCCTCACCTGTCCCGGGGACAGTCTACGGGATATCTAACAATCCTGGATAGCAGCGGGAAGCAGCGGGAAATGGCACTGGAATAAGGGAATTTCCCACAAAAAAGGGGAAGGTTGACAGTTATGCTTAGGAGATGCCAAAGATGGAGCCTGGGACCTTCTGCACACAGAGAAAAAGCTCCTTGGGGAAAAAAGGTGTGATGTAGACTCAGTAAATAATATATATATATACAAATACAGTCGTACCTTGGATCCCGAACACCTTGCGAGTCGAATGTTTTGGCTCCCGAACGCCGCAAACCCAGAGGTGAGTGTTCCAGTTCGCGAATGTTCTTTGGAACCCAAACGTCCTGATGTGGCTTCTGCGGCTTCCGATTGGCTGCAGGAGTTTCCTGCAGCCAATCGGAAGCTGCACCTTGGTTTTCGAACATTCTGGAACGGATTCCGACTTCTGGAACGGATTGTGTTCGACTTACAAGGTACCACTGTACACACAAATGCGAACACATGTATTTGTTAGAATTTCCGCTCCGTGATTGCAGTCATGGGATTGTTGTCTATCACATGATGGTATATGTTTTGACTCCACAGAGTGGGAAGTGACGCAGACAGGATGTTTGTGTTACTGTGTTCGGTGAAGTGGGACTGTTGTCCTTTGTTCTTTTCCTCTTTGCTGTCTGATGCTAGAGAGAGAGGGAGCCATGTTGCAGTGCTCTGTGCGTGTTTATATGTAAATAAAGTAGATTAGCCAAAATGCTGAGTTGCTGAGGTGTGTTACACAAGTTGCGCAAACTCTGTGGATCCCCAAGTGTGCCGGTGTCTGTTGGCATCAGTCGCTGTGATGTTCGGGCTGAAGAAAGCTTTAGAAGCCCCCAAACGATTGACCAGGAGGTAGGGAACATCCCAGTCGGACATTTGTCTCTACCAGGTCCTACTCGAGTGTAGGCTGAGCTCCTGACAGTATTGCCTACTAATCGTACAGTTAAAGAATTGCTCAATAAATTACAAGTGTAAATAATGTTGTCAGAGAGGCGTGCCACAGACCTGTACTGCTGAGAGAAGCCTGCTTTTGCATTCGGATATGAACTCTGTGTGGGATGCAGGTGGCGCTGTGGGTTAAACCACAGAGCCTAGGACTTGCTGATCAGAAGGTCGGTGGTTCGAATCCCCACGACGGGGTGAGCTCCCGTTGCTTGGTCCCTGCTCCTGCCAACCTAGCAGTTCGAAAGCACGTCAAAGTGCAAGTGGATAAATAGGTACAGCTGCAGCAGGAAGGTAAACGGTGTTTTCGTGTGCTGCTCTGGTTCACCAGCAGCGGCTTAGTCATGCTGGCCACATGACCTGGAAGCTGTCTGCAGACAAATGCCAGCTTCCTTGGCCAGTAAAGCGAGATGAGCGCCGCAACCCCAGAGTCGGTCACGACTGGACCTAATGGTCAGGGGTCCCTTTACCTTTACCTTTATGAACTCTGCAAGACAAGCTTTTGAAAGCTTCTGGAACACTGACTCCATTCATATCCTCCTTGTTGGTTCGTGCTATGAAAGTACAGCTTGGTGTTCCGGCTAATTTGTCCCTAACTGGAGAAGCATGAATATTGCTCTTCCTAGAAAATAGAAGCCTGTGGCCAGGCAATTTATTTTATTAAGCCTTAATTAACCAGACTCAAACTACGTTGGAAACTCGGTGCATGAAATCTCCAGCTGACCATCGAGTTCCATTTCTGTTTTTCAAAAGAAAAGAAAAATGGGGGAGAGAGGAAGGAGAAAAACAAAAGGCTAACGCTACCTCCAGGAAATCCTAATATGGCTTGAATCATTTCGTTATTCCTAATGATACTTGGGAGTGATGACTTGGCGCTTAGCGGAAATGTACAGATCTTGTTTTCAGCTTGGGAGATGAACAACAATATCAAAGGTCCAGGCATTTCTGGTTGGGGACTGAAAAGCCCTAAGTCAAGAGACACTGCCTACTTTCCCCCTCAAATCTGGAGCAAGTACGCAAGACAAGGTTGTGGAGTAAATAAAAGCCAGTTTTATTTATTATAATACTTAGAGGGCTGGTGCCAGCCCTGGATTCCCCTCTATTCATACCCTCCAGGTCTCCCCGTTTTCCAGGGACAGTCCTGGAATTATAGAAGCTGTCCTGATTTCTCATTTGATCCTGGAATGTCCCGGTTTTCCTTTTTCCTCCCTTCCACGTCTCGGAGCACAATTCAAAGTGGTGAGTGGGTGTAGGTGCAAAAACGGAGTCCTGTTTCTCCTGAAAAATAACATTCCTGCACCAAATGAAAGAAACGGTGAAACTGGAATATGAATCCCTTCCTATAATTTTGAAGGAAATTGTCACTAATCCACTTTGTATTCTTTAACTGCAATGCTTCAACAGCCAGTCGTTTTTAGGAAACACGTGGAGTGTCTATTCCTTTCTTGTAAATGGAGCCTTACACTGACTACTGAGAAGTTCAATGGAGCTTACTCCCAGGTAACTGGGTAAAGAATGAGCAGCCTTACACCACAATCCTAAACATCTTTACTCGGAACTGAGTCCCACTGAGTTCAATAGGATTTACTCTCTGGTACAGCCACCCCCAAACTTGGCCCTCCAGATGTTTTGAGACTACAATTCCCATCATCCCTGACCACTGGTCCTGTTAGCTAGGGATGATGGGAGTTGTAGTCCCAAAACAGCTGGAGGGCTGAGTTTGGGGATGCCTGCTCTGGTATGTTCCTGATCTCACAGTTTCTGTTGTTGTTGTTGTATCCCACCTTTTCCCCTGACAGGGACTCAAGGCATCTTACTGCTCAATTCACTCCCCCTTCCATTTATCTGTTGAAGGTATTGCACATGATCCCCTCCGTCACACATTTTTTCTTTACAACAACCCTGTGAGGTAGGTACGGTGGAGAGGTTGCAGTTGGCTCAAGGGGACCGATGTCAATGTGTATATGACGTCCATGTGAGATCAAACACGTGAGAAGCTTCCCAATGGAAGAACAGGATGTCCCTATTTTCATTGGAGAAATGTTAGAGTGTAATCTGCACTGTTTGCAAGCCATCCACCAGTTTAATTACAGTCGTACCTTGGTTGCCGAATGCCTTGGAATCTGTACGCTTCGGCTCCTAAACAATTGAAAACCGGAAGTGAGTGTTCCGGTTTTCAAACTATTTCCTGAAGCCGAATGTCCGGTGCGGCTTCTAATTGGCTGAAGGAGCTTCCTGCAGCCAATCAGAAGCCGCGCTTTGGTTTCTGAAGGTTTTGGAAGTCGAACGGACTTCCAGAACAGATTCCATTCAACTTGTAAGGTATGGCTGTACCTGCAATTCCTCCAACATAACACTGCTGTGAGTGAGTAGTCAACACCTCAAAAGATTCCATCAACGGTGTCTCTGGGAATTTTTACACATCACTTGGGAAGACAGGGGAACTAATACCAGTGTACTGGAAGAAGCAAAGATTGGCAGTGTTGAAACAATGGTTCTTCAACATCAACTTCGTTGGACTGGTCATGTTGTGCAGATGCCTGATGATCATTTTCCAAAGCAACTACTCTATTCCAAACTTAAAAATGGAAAGCGTAATGCTGGTGGTCAACAAAAGAGGTTTAAAGACTTTCTCAAGGCAAATCTAAAAAAATGTAGTATAAACACCAACAATTGGGAAACACTGGCCTGCCTGCAAGCGCTCCAATTGGAGAAGAGCCTTTACCAAAGGTTTCATGGGCTTTGAAGACACTTGAACTCAGGGCGCAAGGGAGAAAGGTGCTAAGAGGAAGCAAATCCACACCATGATCAACTCCCACCCGGAAACCAATGTCCCCACTGTGGAAGGACGTGTGGATCCAGAATTGGCCTCCTCAGTCACTTACGGACTCACTGTTAAAACCATGTTTATGGAAGACAATCTTACTCGGCTATGAGGGATCGCCAAAGAAGAAGAAAGAGGAGCTGTGGGTGAGAAATTATAATGACCTGGTCTCGTGTCCCCTGCCACTGCCACCAACGCTGCCATTAGCACTTTGGAGGGGGCACTTTGACAAGGAGGATCCCCTTGCAGGAGAGCTGTAGCTCAGAGGTAGAGCCTCTGCCTTGCATGGAGAAGTTTCCAGGTTCAATCCCCAGGAAGGACTGGTGATTTTCCCTGCCTGAGATCGTAGGAGCACCTCTGCCAGTTAGTGCTGGCAGTGCCTCTATTCCAACCATGGAAGGCTTAAAAATGGTATTCCATTTTCAAATGCTGCCTTCACCCGCCGCTGCCACATAGAAATCATCTGCAAGAAGAAATCTAGTTCCTCAGGAACAAAGATTCGATTGTGGCTCTCAAGGAATTGCCGCACTCCTTCCTTGTGCTACACCAGAGGCAGGAGGCATCGTTCTTGTTTTCTAGCGTAGCAGGGCTTTCAGAACTGCATTTCCACACCTTTCTAAGAAGCCCTACCATTTGGGTGTATGGGTTGTCCCTCACCAAGCTGCATGCAAAGGTAAAGGGACCCCTGACCATTAGGTCCAGTTGTGACCGACTCTGGGGTTGCAGCGCTCATCTTGCTTTATTGGCTGAGGGAGCCGGCATGCAGCTTCCGGGTCATGTGGCCAGCATGACTAAGCCGCTTCTGGCGAACCAGAGCAGCGCACGGAAACACCGTTTACCTTCCCACTGGAGTGGTACCTATTTATCTACTTGCACTTTGACGTGCTTTCGAACTGCTAGGTTGGCAGGAGCAGAGACCAAGCAACCGGAGCTCACCCCGTCGCGGGGATTTGAACCGCCAACCTTCTGATTGGCAAGTCCTAGGCTCTGTGGTTTAACCCACAGCACCACCCGCATCCCTCTAGCTGCATGCAAAGGACTGGCCTATTTCTTCTCTCTGTGGCCCAGCTCTATTGCATGGAGTGGTTCCTTGCCAGGTGTTGTTTCCCCAGAAAAACTGGGGTTCTTACCCAAGCACCTTGCAGGCTGCGCTGCTGAATCCGGCAGACACCATTTCTGCAGGCCTAGCCATGGCCCCGGTAATCTCTCAAGCAGCATTGTTTGGCTTAGACAAAACAACTGGTTCGTTTTCGCCTCTCTCTACTTTCACTGCAGCTGGAGCTGATCTGATTATTCCGTAACAGATGCCCGTCTAGCCTTGCATATTTTTGCTCTGGGACTGATTCATTTCCTTTCCTGGCAGGCTGGATCCATTGCTTAATGTGCTCAGTTCTTGCAGAATTATGATGGGCCTCTCTCTCTCTCTCAGACGTCTGCTCTGATTTCTCCCTGCTGCCTTGTAAAGCCGTTGCTCAGACTTCTCTTATCGACACCAGCGATTCATTGATTCCGTCCCTTCCTGGGTGCTCTTATATTAACTACTGGCGTCAGCACCGTGCCAGAAAAAAACATCTCCTGCCCTTTTCTTCTACTCATTACTTTTACAGAGAGCTGCCTTATACTGAATCAGACCCACTGGTCCTTCCAACTCAGTTTGGTCTACAAGGACTGGCAGTGTCTTTCTGGGTCACATGGAGCTCAAATGGAGGCGCTGTGGAAAGAGGAGCAACCAATTTTCAGGCCTAAAAGTGATGGATAAGGGGGATCATTGGTGCAGCTCAAATTAAGGAGGTGCATTTGAAGATGGGAAGCTCCTGAGGAACAACCTAGAAGCTCCTGAGCCGACTGCCTGGCTATTGTTGACTCCACCCCCTATTTATGCAACTGGCTTCACCTCCCAGCAGTGTAAATTGACTGAGGCTGGCCGTGAACCTTCAAAGAATAACACTGAGAGGCAGATCAGCCCATACAACCGGTAAGTTCCCTGGGATCTGGAGTGCCACACGTGACCCCGCAAAGGGCACCCACAGTGCAAAGTGTGAGTGCTCATTACTGGACTGCCTAGGTTATTGAATGGACCTCAGAGCAAGGTCTCCTACCTTTGTACAGAATAATAATAATAATAATAATAATAATAATTTTATTTATACCCCGCCCTTCCCAGTTCAGAAAACTGGGCTCAGGGTGGCTAACAACAGATTTAAAACACTTAATTGATGCAACAATAAACAGCATAAAATACAGTATAAAACGTGAATAATGAATTCAGAATTCAAAAATCTATTTAGGGGGGCTAGCTGGCTAAATTAGTCCTATTTGGGCTATTTGGGCTAGCGGGGAAACCAGGGAGAATTAGCTGTGGGATCCAGAGCAGGTAATCTTCATAAAAAGGGGGGGGGGGAGGAAGGGGGATAAAAGATCAGGCTTAGTTCAAATTGAAAGCCAGGCAGAATAGCTCTGTCTTACAGGCTGTATGGAAGGAAGTTAAATCCTGCAGGGCCCTGGTCTCATGGGAGAGAGCATTCCACCAGGTCAGAGCCACCACTGAGAAGGCCCTGGACCTGCTGGGGGATAATCTGACTTCCTTAGGGCCCGGGACCTCTAAACTATGATTATTCATGGACCTTAAGGTCCTCTGTAGGGCATACCAGGAGAAGTGGTCCTGTAAAGAAGGCAAGCTTCTGCCCACAATCACATAGCCATCTCTCTATCCTGATAAGCAAGGGACGTTATCAGAGTTCAAGGGCACCTTGCCAGTGAGGGGAGGGTTCTGAGGGCCAGATACAGAGATGTGGAGGGCCACAATGAGATCCTGGGCCAGAGGTTTCCCATTCATGGTCCAAAGGTAGGGTAGAATTGCTGCAATTGTTACAAGGCACAAGGAGGAGGTGTTTCACAGCTCCGGGAAGAGTCTGAAAAGCAATTTGCAGATAAGTTCTCTCCCGCCTGCTTGTTCACATGCTGAAGAATGCAGAGGATAGACTTGGACGGCTGAGAGAAACACGGTTAGCTCCATTTCTGGTAACAGAAGCATCCCAGCTCTGAGGAGGTGTTTTCCCATGTGAGTCATGGCCTGATGGATGAAGGCAAAATATTATTTATCTGCGTTAGCCTCTACCTTACAATGGCATCTTCCTCCTTCAATGAACCAAATACTGCAAAGTTTTCCAGTGCAGGGGCAGGAATCATCAAAGTGCAATACATTTTTCACAACAAGAGGATCCTTACAAACAAATTTCAGGCTCTCATTTGGCTAATCTTAAATAGCGCAAAGATTTTGCACGGTTGGTCTTTCTATTTAAATGCTTTGAAAGCTATGGACGGCATCCAACTAGGTTTTGCTCAGAGTAGAACCATTGGGCTAGGATCTCCATTACAAGGTGTCTACTTTGAATGAAACTTAGTTGAGGCACCACCCAACGTTTCTGAGTGAGCAACGTAGATATCAAAGAGCAGGGAAGAATCTCAGAACAACAACAATAACCCCCCTCTCTTTGGATATTGGCATCTAGAAAGGTGTATGGGCATAATATGGGCACACTTGAACTTCTGTTCCGTTGAGTCTTTGAAATGTCAAGTGACCGAGTCAAATTCTTCATCCGTTTGGCTTTCCCTTCTTGTGTCTGAGGTGATTTTTTCCCCCCTACGAAGAAGGAAAATAAGTTTTCTGTACAGATTAGGAACCAACCCCACAGACCGCCTCTCGAAACAGACGCCAAAGAAAGATTTCAGAAATGGCAGGGATTGGCAACAATTTCTGCCTGGAAGAGAAAAGGGAGCCAAAGGGATTGTTTTTGTCTTGTTTTGTTTCGAAGGTACCAAGATCTCCCTAGGAAGCGTTGAGCTTTTTCTACTCCAGAGGAAAGTCAAGGCTGCTTGGTTATTCACACTCTTAGGCCTCAAAAGGGACCTTTTGTGTGGTTTTGGGGGGTTTTTTGTTTGCTTTTTTAGAGACGTTTCTTTCCCAAAGAATTTCCCTTCCACAAAGTAACTGTACTGATTTCAGTTTGGGTAAGTCCCAGAGAAATCAGGCCACAGTCTGGCAGCCGGCCCATGGATTGGCACACACACTCTGCCATCCACTCTCCAGCGTTCAGTAAGAGAGGCAAATATTTGGTTGCTGGGGCTTCCTATTACCTTGTACCTGGTTAAAGTTTGTGTGCATTAACTTCAGAATAAGTTAATAAGAATAAGTTAATAAGTAAATAAATAAATAAATAAATAAATAAATAAATAAATAAATAAATAAATAAATAAATAAATAAATAAGCAAGCCAGTGTGGTGTAGTGGTTAAGAGCGGTGGACTTGTAATCTGGTGAACTGGGTTCGCGTCTCCGCTCCTCCACATGCAGCTGCTGGGTGACCTTGGGCTAGTCGCACTTCTCTGAAGTCTCTCAGCCTCACTCACCTCACAGAGTGTTTGTTGTGGAGGAGGAAGGGAAAGGAGATTGTTAGCCACTTTTAGACTCCTTCGGGTGGTGATAAAACGGGATATCAAATCCAAACTCTTCTTCAATAACACGCTGGCATGTCGGTCAGATTGCTACAGTTCATAATACAACAGGTACTGCTCTGTGAAAGGAACAACAAAAAAACAGGACAGGAGCACTAGCATTATAATTTGTTTGTTGATTATGAAAATATTGATATACCCCTGTATCATATATATATATATATATATATATATATATATATATATATATCACAGTGGTTTACAACAATATAAAAACGTAAAGCCAAGCAATGATATCATACAAAGTTAAAAACAAGTTAAAAGCAAAAATATATTTTTTTAATTACTTTTTTATTCAAAATTAAAACAAAACATATTATCCAGAAACATATCGTCCTTATTTCCCCCCATTTTTTTCCTCCCTCCCTCCCCCCCACAGAACCCACCCACCCCCCGACTTCCCTCAGTTCCAGTCTTTGATTTCTCTAAAAATGCTGTTTTCTGCATGTTACACAGTTGTATGGATCCTCAAACTATTTAGCTGATAATTATCAATAAAAAAGCTTGTGAATGTTTATTCAAAACCAGCCAAGGAGTCCAGTTCGCTTTGTTGCGTTTTCAAAGACTTTGTAAAGGGTTCCCATTCATCTTTAAAGTCACAGTTATCCTTGTCCCGTAGCTTGTATGTCAGTTTTGCCAGTTCTGGAAAAAGATATTTTAAAGTAAACATCAATAAGCCATGTTGGATGATGCACTCATAGGGCTGGCAGAATGGAAAAGTTTTCAGCAGGCATTTAACATTTGGCACAGAAGGCACCCGCTGAATCTCTAGTGGCAGAGAGTTCCACAGGACTGGGCCAATGACGCTAAAGGCGCCATTTCTCATTGTTGTCTAGCAAGCCTACCCAACCTGGGGAATGACCAAAGACACTCCTGCAGATGATCTCAGAGACTTGAGCTGAGGTGTAAGGGTTCAGGTGGTCCCTGAGGCACCCTGGACCTAAGTTGTTTGGTTTGTTAATTAATGCAATTAATACCTTGAGCCTGGCTCAATAGTAAACGGGCAGCCGGTTCAGCTGTTTTAACAAAGGGGTCCCACGTTCTCAACCCGAAGCAGTCTGGCTGCAGAATTCTGTGCCCGTTGGACTCAAGGGCAGTCCTACAAACTAGACTCAAGGGCAGCCCTACAAATAGTGCATTACAGTAATCTAGCATCAAGGTTCGATCAGGAAAACTAATGCAGTATTCCTCACATCTGAATGTACCTGAAAACATCATTAGTCAGCCTGGGAGGGATGCTTTAAGAGAAACAAACCCTGAGCTTCCTCCCGATACTCCATTTGAGCCAAATTTTCACTACCGCCTCAGTCCTTCATTCTACACCCTTCCCAACTGTAGGTGGCTAAAAGATGCATTTTCGGCAGACAGCAGTCAGTGTTCTGCAGCAGTCAGTTCTAAGCAGAGAGTTGCAAACACTTCCCAGAAATAGCCTTGAAAAACTCCACATCTCTGCCAAGCATGTTTTCCTCCATTTTCCCTGTGCCATGAGGGAGCTTTTTGTCTTCCAAATGGCAAAGAGAATGAATAAATCCTTCCTTGTTCCATCTGCATGCATTATAGAAGCTGGTCAGCAAGTATTAAAAAGCCTATGTGTGTGTGTGTGTGTGTATCAAGTTAGCAACAAACAGGAATGGAGCAAGAATTCTCTTTGGTCCACGTGTTAATGTGAACTTGCCTAATTCATGCTGCATGAAACATATACAGTGGTACCTCGGGTTAAGTACTTAATTCGTTCCGGAGGTCCGTATTTAACCTGAAACTCTTCTTAACCTGAAGCACCACTTCAGCTAATGGGGCCTCCTGCTGCGCCACCGGAACACGATTTCTGTTCTCATCCTGAAGCAAAGTTCTTAACCTGAAGCACTATTTCTGGGTTAGCGGAGTCTGCAACCTGAAGCGTATGTAACCCAAGGTACCACTGTATGTGAATTCAAAAATATTGAGGGTTTGGCTTGTGCCTGACCTCTAGTGGGTGTTATACGAACCCACCCCCCATCTCTGCTTAATGTGAAACATGGGGCAGGATGCAAAATATTATGATTTGAAGGGTTTTGGGAGGAGAGCCAGAGTTTTGTTGATTATAGTTAATAATTGCCAAAAGGTTAGAAAAATAAAAAGGGGAAAGAAAGGAAATGGGAGAGAATGAATCGATGACAAGGACATGCGGGGAACAGAAGAGAACAAAAATAGGCAGATCCATCTATTCCCTGCTGAGAACTTGTTTTTTTTAAGGTTTTTAAGATCCTGTCTTTAAAATGGCTTCATTTTAAAGTACAGTGGTACCTCAGTTTTCGAGAGCCTCTCTAGTTGAACATTTCGGAACTCGAACGCCAAAAACCGGGAAGTAAATGCCTTGGTTTTCGAACACGCCCTGGAAATTGAAAAGGAAACGCAGCTTCTGTTTTGAGTTTTCCATATTGAGGCTTCAATTTTGAGGCTTCCGCTTTCAGTTTTTGGTTTTCAAACATTTTGGAAATCGAACGGACTTCCGGAATGGATTACATTTGAAAACCAAGGTACCACTGTAGCCCTAATTAAACAAAGTCCTGCCTGCATAATCTCCTTCTCTCTATTCGTTGCTGTGCTGGTCCTGGGAGTAACCCATGAAACGCAGTCCAGGACTGGTCCAGAATCTGAAGGTTCTGCTGGGAGTCAGTCCGACAGGGCCAAGGCAGGATACAAGGCAGGAAACCAGGCAAGGACAGGTACAGGATCTAGCAGACAGCAGTGTTGCTCCTGCAACCTGGGGCGGGGTCCGACAGCCTTTTATCTTTGTCGGGGTAGCAGCCAGTCCTGATCTCCCAGCGACTCACCTCCCTGTCTCGCCCGAAGGTGAGCACTTCTCCTGCGAGTACTCAGGTCTCTCAGACCTTAGTCTATGCAACTTGGGAGACGTCGGTGGGTTACTTGACCCAGAGGCCGCCTCAGCCTCCCCTGACCCAACAGTGGAGCAGCTGTGAGTGATGGCCCAGCTGAAGGCAGCGAGGTAATCCCCGCATCTGGAGCCAGGGCAGGCTCAGGCCTCTGACTTGGCCCAGCTGGTGCTTGTGGCAGGGGAACCTGTGCAGGCTGGGACTCTTCAGGATCAGGCCCCAGACTTGGTTCAGATGATGCCTGAGGCAGAGGATTCGATGCAGACTGAGTCTCCTCTGGTTCAGAGTCCGAGCCCAAGTCCCAGGCCATCACAGTTGCTGACCTATCCTAGGGCAATCCATGGCCCCTGACTCGGTTCAGGGCACAGGTTGGGCTAGGTCCAGAGTAATCCAGCCTGAACCAGGTTCCAACCAGTGACACATGTCTTCCCAGTCGTGCAGCCACACCAGTCACGTGATGTGTGCAAGATCACGGAGTCCCAAAGACACTATTTTTTTCAGGGCGAGCATGGTGCCCCAAAACACACATTTTGGGGCACCTCATGAGATCACAGCCTCGAAGAAACAGCTTTTTCAAGGCGAGATCTCGTTGTGAAATTCCACGAGATCACAGTGCCCAAAATGGCCACCATGCTTTCGCTCGATAAAAACAAGCTGTCCTGGTTTTCCCGGGATGCTTGCGGGGTATGGAGGTCACTTTGCCCTTTGCCATTGTTGGGTCCCATCTGCCCTGTAAACTGGAAGCGCTGTGATGGTTCGAGCCCAAATCAGCTACGATTCTTTGTCCAAAATTCTGCGCTAACATCGGCATGTATTGTGGGGCTCTGGCCTGTCACAAAATCCATCAGTTGTTTGGAGTTCCACAATATCCTCTGTAGCTTGCCAGAGATGTGTCTCTGTGTGTGTTCCCCATGGAGGGCCAATTTGGAGATCAGAAGAGCAAGCTGAAATTGGAACTGTGCTGGCCTTTCCCTTCCCATGTTTATAGACTGGAAATTTATCAGAAATACATTTTTCAGACACCATTTCCTGCTTTTCATCTATTCTGGCTGGCAACCGCGTTTATTCGTTGCAATTGCGGAAAGCACGGCTTTGTTTTGTCCTTAGCTGGAAATGATATCAGAAACAAGAATGATAGCAGGTCAAACCAGTACGAAATTTGCAAGACAATCTTCCCAAGAATATAAGGAACTGCTTTATATATTCTCAGACTAGCTACTAGCTTCTCCAGCTGCATAAGCAGGAACTCTCCAAGGTCTTAGCCAGCCAGAGGCGCTGTCCCAAAGGCCTTCAATATAAGCCAGATCCAGCCATTCCTTTTTGCAGCATCAAGCAAGCTGGGGGAAAAACATATTTTTTTCCAGCTCCACCTGGGAGCAATACATTACCCACAGATTGCATTTGTCTTGGTGGGTCATGAATAAGTATCTGTCCATTTTGGTTTCCCTCCATTGCACCTTTATCCTCATCTTAAATTCAGTTTTTCACCTTTCCACATCTGTTGGTGCATTTTTTTTCGTAAGGGTCTCCCCATTTGCAGAATGCTTTCGCCTACCTTAGGACGAAAATATTTTCGTGAATTTTTTGCGTGTTCTTATTTTCTAATTTCCCCCTTCATGGATCACTGCCTTGTCGTGGTGAAGGGGCTTGAATAACTCAGAGAAGCTCTAAGCTATGCCATGCAGGGCCACCCAAGATGGACAGGTCATAGCCGAGAGTTTAGACTAAATGTGATCCACCTGGAGAAGGAACTGGCAAACCACTCCAGCATTTTGCCAAGAAAACTCCATGGACATAAAAAAAGGAGAAGCTTTGAGAAGAAAAGTGAGAGTTTCCAAGGCATGCTCTGTTCATGGGGTCACAGAGAGTCGAACATGACTAAGAGGACTAAACAACAAAATTTTGTAACTTTATCCTGTGAACTGCCCTGGGATTTTTGGATGAAGGATTGGAGGAGGAGGAGGAGGAGGAGGAGGAGGAACTTGCCCATGTGAAGACCACCTGGTGGAAACCCCTACACATATGGTTCTTAATTGTAAACTATATGCTGATCTCCGTCAGCAATTTCTAGATCAACTCTATATCCCCAAATGGAAACCAGAGTTGGAGGTCATACATTTTCTATTACTGGGGAATGATCAGGAGCTCACCAAGTTAGTGGCTAAATATCTCTATTTGGTTTTTTGTCATCGAAATACACTGCAGACATCTGATCTCCCTGGAGACCTAGAGATGTGACAATAGACTGCCTTGCCTCCTTTCTTTTAGCAAATGTTTTGTACCACTGGGAAGTGGTAATTCTGTATTGATTTGTTTTGGATGTGTGTATGTGATGCCAATAAAAGGTTTGATGCTGATGATGCTGATGATAGTCCACACTGTCTACTCTGACTGGAAGTGGATCTCCAAGGTCTCTGGAAGAGGACTTGTCATATCTGCCAACTGATCATTTTAGCTGGAGTTATCAGGGACTGAAAACTGTGACCCTCTGCATGCACAGCATGTGTTCTGCCAACGTACCCCATAGAATCATAGAACTTCAGGAATCTCAGTTAAAACATCCATGACAGATTGCCACCCAACCTCTACTTCAAAACCTCCAAGGAGGTCTACAATGTCCCAAGAGAGTCCAATCCAACAGCTCTTACTGTCAGAAAGTTCTTCTTGATATTTAGTCAGAATCTCCTTTTTTGTAACTTGGATCCAAATAGACTGGAAAGAGAAGCTGCTGAATTGCAACTCATTACCAAACTTAAAACCATGGAGAGACCTGGTTTGAACAAAGACATTGGATTCTTATCTCATTATACATGACTTAGCCATTTTTCACCTTCTCACCCCTTGCCTTTTCCTGTTAAGACCTATTGCAGTCGTTAAGAGTCGTCAACAGGCTCATCTCGGCTACCTGCCAATCTCCCATTCCCACCACCCTTCTGAGTAATACCCCTCCCCACCTTCTCACTATATAGAAGGATCTGGCAACTTCTGTTTCAGTGTATCTGAAGAAGTGTGCATGCACACGAAAGCTCATACCAAGAACTAACTTAGTTGGTCTTTAAGGTGCTACTGGAAGGAATTTTTTTATTTTGACTATGGCAGACCAACACGGCTACCTATCTGCAATTGGATCCATGGGTTAGAGTCCTACCCTCCAGAGCACAAGACAATAAGCTTGCTCTGTCTTCCATGAGTTCCTCCCTAAACCTCCTACTTCGATTCTTCATGTGTTTAATGAATTCTTAATTTGGTTCTGTTCTGATGAGACCCACACTGGAATTTATATGCAAATCTTGGAGAACCAAACCAAAGGCCATTCTCTCCCCCCCCCCCTTTTCTTTTCAGTGTCACAATTGTCTTTGTTTCCTCACTTCCTGGTTTTATCTGAGTCCAACATGCAAGGCTGCCAGAGGACAAAGAGAAACATAAGCCCCTTTCCCCCAAGCGGCAGTGTTATGAAAGATGGTGTTTCATTTCAACAAAAGAACCGGTGGGCAGCTGTTGCGTATCAGGAAGACAATGGGAACTTCCTGCCTACTGGGATTCATTAACACTGTTGTTTTCAGGGCACGCAAGGCTATTATTAGCGCTGTCAAGCCACCATGAAGCCACCTGTGCCATCTTACCTACAAAATCGAGCTGAATTCTGCTGCGTTTCCAGCAAAAGCCACCTGCGCACAGCTCTGATTGGCTAGCCTCTGTGACATCATAGAGCCATTCCCCCACTCCCCTGAGTAAGTTGTAAAAAAAAACCTCTTTGAAAAGTTGTAGCTGCGCAACAAACTTTACTTGGACTTTTCAATGGTGCCCCCCCTCCGTGTGTGGAATGCTGTCCCTAGGGAAATGTGCCCCCCCCCCCCACGACAACGTTGAGACATCTTAGTACACTAAGGCCTTTGGTAGTTAAGGTACCCAATTCTGTGTTGCCCATCTTTTGGTGGGGTTGGGTTAGAGCTAGCTGTTGCCTGTCTTATTGTGGCGTTGAACTTTTTAGGAATCTTAATAATAATAATAAATTTTATTTATACCCCGCCCTCCCCAGCCAGAACTGGGCTCAGGGCGGCTAACACCAATAAAATCACAGTAAAATCATAAATTAAAATACAGGTTAAAATGCAATTTAAAATGCAGCCTCATTTTAAAGTAGCCAATAAATCAAGGCCATAAGGGGTGGGAAACATAAGGGTCAGACCGAGTCAAAACCAAAGGCCAGGCAGAACAGCTCTGTCTTGCAGGCCCTGCAGAAAGATGTCAAGTCCCGCAGGGCCCTAGTGTCTTGTGACAGAGCGTTCCATCACGTCGGGGCCAGTGCTGAAAAGGCCCTGGCCCTAGTAGAAACCAATCTAACCTCCTTGAGGCTCGGGACCTCCAAAGTGTTGTTATTTGTGGACCTCAAGGTCCTCCGCGGGGCATACCAGGAGAGGTGGTCCCGTAGGTACGTGGGTCCTAGGTCTTGTATTGTACTTTCCGATTTTTGTAAAAAAAGGCTTTGTATTTTATAAGTTGCTCTGTGACAGGTCTGGTTCAGCTGCAGGTCAGCACGGAGACTGAGAGACGATCAGTAAAGTTGATTCTTTATTCAAGGAAACAGAATACAAACAGAGAAACTTATGGGCAAGACTGGCAGGTGCCAAAACCTGCTTCCCCCTATCTCTTCTTGGTAGACGTCCCCACTTTGTATGCAATCCTGCCTGTGTGTGCTGATTCCTGGATGTTAAGAAGACTGCTTTATGGGGATGCAAGACAGCAATTGGAATGAAGCCCTACTTAAAAAACAGTTTGACTCCTGAGGGCTTCCGTACATCGCAACAACGCGGTTCAGCGTCTGGTCCAGCATATTGTTCTCAACGTGGCCTACCAGATGTCTGTGGGAAACTAAGAAACTGGACATGAATGCAAGGATGCTCTGACCACCTGCGATTCCCAGAAACTGATACTCAGAGGCATATTGTCTCTGACAGTGGAGGTAATATATATATATATATATATAGAGAGAGAGAGAGAGAGAGAGAGAGAGAGAGAGAGAGAGAGAGAGAGAGAACTATTAACAGCCTTGTCCTCCATACATTTGTTGAATCCTCTTTTCAAGTCTCTTTCAAAGATGGCCAGAGTACGGCATCCTGTGGCAGCGAGTTCCAAAGTTTAATTATATTCTGCATGAAGACGTACTTCCCTTTATCTGTACTGAATCTACCAACATTCAGTTTCATTGCATGTCTGAGAGTTCTAGTGTTGTGTGTGTGAGAGAGAAATATATCTATCCATTTTCTCCATGCGTAATTTTATTAAATTCTACCATGGTTGGCAATCCATCTGTCTTGGGAGACAGTGGAAGTGTGGGGCTTCAGAGATGAAGTCAAGCCATTGGAGAGTTAGCATGTTGGAGAGTTAATAATAATAATAATTTATTAATTATACCCCCCCCCCATCTGACTGGGTCTCCCCAGCCACTCTGGGCAGCTTCCAACCAAATATCAAAAACAATACAGCATCAGACATTAAAAACTTCCCTAAACAGGGTCGTCTTCAGGTGTCTTTTAAAAGTAAAATAGTTGTTTATTGCCTTGACATCTGGTGAGAGGGCGTTCCACAGGGCAGGTGCCAGTACCGAGAAGGCCCTCTGCCTGGTTCCCTGTAACCTCATTTCTCGCAGGGAGGGAACCGCCAGAAGGCCCTCTGAGCTGGACCTCAGTGTCCGGGCTGAACGATGGGGGTGGAGACGCTCCTTCAGGTACACTGGACCGAGGCTGTTTAGGGCTTGAAAGGTCAGCACCAGCACTTGGAATTGTGCTCAGAAACATACTGGGAGCCAATATATATGTGTTGTCTTCTACTATCCCATCTCTTAGTCACCTTTTCTCTGAACTAAAAAAAATCCCCAAGGCCACCATCTTTCCTCCTAGGGGAGCGACTTTGTGATGGTTATGAAGATATGAGTGTGATGGTTATGAAGATTTGAGTGTTTGCTAAACTGAGCCAGAAAGGTCAAGTAAAATAGTGCCAGAGTTAAACTACAGAGAGTTTGAATCAAATTCCCGCTTTGCCATATAGCTCAGCTCACTGGGTGACCTCGGAACAGTCCCTGTCACTCCATCTCGCCTATCTAACAGGGCTGTTGTGAGAACTGAACTACTCCAGAATACCTTGGGAAATGGATGTTGCTCTTGAAAGAGAGATAAAGGAAAAATTATTTTCCTTTATTTATTATTTATATGATGTTAGCTGCTCTGAGCCCAGCTCCAGCCAGGGAGGGTGGGGTACAAATAAAAATTTATTATTATTATTAAATAAACTTGCAAATCTAATGAGTTCAAGCTAATGCACAACATCGTTACTATAAAATCCGTCCACAAAATTTTGATACTTTACGTTAAGTATCCCTCAAAGCAAACTTTTGAACAATAAAAGAATTTGGAACTTTTTCCTGATTTGAAATTTGTGAAAATATTTGATTTATTCTTTAGACGTGTGTTCTCTGGCCCCATTCTGATGTTTTGGACTACAAATCCCATCATCCGCTGCCATGTTGATTGGAGTTGATGACTGATGTCATCCCAAAGCAGGTTGGTGGGGACAGGACAGGGAGCTGATTTATAATACGGGTATGTACAGATACAGTTTACATACATGCAAAACTATAAGGTGTAAACATTTATTGGGAGTCGGTAGCGTTTTTACATGCGGCAGAATTAATGGTGTGTCGTGAAGAGGAATGCGTGTTAACAGACATGAATAAACCTGGGCTGACGTTAATTACATACAATAATGTTTACTGGCACAACCCACTGGGCAATTATCCTGCACAAACCTCATTGGGAATATAGGGGAGCTTTGAAAAACCAATTGCGTTAACCCCCACTAATTTCATTGATGCTTGACTTGGGAATTTCCTGGTAGCTGGTATGCTAGCCTTTGATCTCCAGGGCTATCGGTGGGCCAGGTGACAAAAATTATACCTGGCCCTTGCCAACTTTTCATCAAGGTGTGGCTTTGAAAATAAATAAATTGCCAACAGATGTCTACAAAGGGGAAGAGAAGTCCTTTCAAGTTGTAAGAAATAAGAGATATTCCATACTTTAGCCTTATGCCTCTCTTTTGGATTTTGTATGCAGCAACATGCATATAATATATAAACGCATATTATTTGTAAGTAAGATTATTCACCTAAGTAACACCAGGGCTTTTTTTCAGCTGGAACTCACCAGAACTCAGGTGGGTGCCATTGCCATTATAAGAAAAGAAGGGAGCTGTTCATGGTGAGTTCCAGCACCTCTTTTTCTGGAAAAATAGCACTAAATAACACCAACTTCCTTCTGGAGCCTGTTCTTAAATGGGTCTGCATGGGATTTTTTAGAAAACAACAAACCACTTCTGGTGCCTCAGACGCTTTCTAGAGATAGGCACAATCTGCAGCATAAAAAAATTGGCCCTCCGTATTCAAAATCTTCTTACCAGGCACTTCCATTTACTTTTTTTTTTCATTTCTAGAATTTGGCAGGTGAAATCTCTTCAGATATCCCTTTCTGACTGCCTGTAGGCTGTTCGTGTGGGCTTCATTGCAATATGCCCATCAAACTGCAGGAGAAGCCAGTCCCTTTGGATTAAGAAATCTAAACCTGGGCTTCCAGAATCATTACTTGCAAATCTTCTCCCTAGCTCTTTCACACATATATAGTACAAAATATAGTCATCTCCTTCCCACCCACCCCACCAATTTTGTTTTGTCTCACTGTGCAGCCACAGATCTAAAAGTCTGGAAAGAATAGGCACGAAATAAGAGAAGGAAAACTCTAATGACTTATAAAATTTTTGGGAAGAATCGCTTGTTGCTTTACAAAGAGTCTATAATACTGATAAAAATCTTCAGAGATTGGTTTTGTTTGTCTTCTTTTTCTTCCTGTCTCGGTTCGCCTCTATTTTGGTTTCATCTCCACCCTGGAGTCATCAGCATCGAGATCGTATTCTTCCACCTGGCCACTGGTCCAGACCTTCATGCGATCGGTTACATCGCTGCTCCTAGGAGCCAGGATGAAGTCATAGATGAGGGCGGCGCTGGCCCCTCCAATCAGCGGGCCAACCCAGAAAATCTGAAATGCAAGGCCAACGGAAGACGCATTTGACAGAGCAGTTCACAAAGAAACATTGCCATTTTGCCAGCAGTTATTTCAGAGGCGTAAGCAATTGTCACATTTCCACCCCCTCCCAGTTCATCATTTCCTAGCAGTGAAGAGAGGTCCTCAAACTGTCTCCACCCAAGTGAAGATTTTTAGAGAAGAAGATGAATAGTGCTGTAGTCAATAGGCGGTGTAATGTGAGCAGGAACTAAAGTGATTTAGAACTGGTTGTATACAGGTGATTAGTTCTGGGTGACACTAGCAGGGTAAAGAAGCTAAGAAGATCTGATTAGTTTTAGTTTTGCCCATAGCTTGGTAACAGCACCCTGCTAAATTATTTGCTTCCCTTTTTAATCCAGTCTCTGTGTTGTTGTTGTAATATTGCAAACGAACAAACAGGTGTGTCTATTGCAACCCTCCTCAAATGCAGAAATCACAGATAAATAATCCCTGAGAGGTGGCCTTCTAACCTCTCTTTTAAACTGCAATGAAGCTTTGCAAGGCGGTCCGTTCTACTGTCTAACAGCCAGAACGTTCTTCCTAATGTTTAGCCAGAATCTCCTTGCAATTTGAATCCCCTGGTTCTGGTCTCACCCTCTGGAGAAGCAGAGAGTAAGTCTGCTCCACCTTCAGTGTGAAAGCTCTTCAGATATTTGAAGATGGCTATCATATCTCCTATATGGGCAACCCACAAACAGCAGGCGGAAATGGCAACTGACAGTCATAGCAGAACTCTCCTCTGCTTGCAGCACATACCACAAGTAGCATATACGGTACCTCTGCAAACGGGCACCATTTCAGTGTTAAGACCTGAAACTTACCCAGTGATTGGTGAAGTTAGTGGTAATCAAAGCGGACCCGAAAGATCTTGCAGGGTTGATTCCACAACCAGTATAGTCAATCTAAGGTGAGTGAAGAGAGAGCGACAATCACAAGAAGGCAGGTTTTCTATCAGGTATTGGCAGTCTGTTGAGGGACCCTGTCTACCTCCCAAATGCAAGTGGGTAGCTAATTCATATCCAGTTGCACGTTGAAACTACTTTTCCACATTTCCAGTGAAAAAGATCTCAGGAAGCATCCCTCGAAGAGAGCATCTGTCAGGCTTCGGGGAATCGACTTCCTCCCCCGTGGCCGTAAATGAGCAGATCAAACAAAAGGGACTTCTTACCAGTTAATTTCTTTAATAAACAAAGCGAAGGACAAAGGAAAGCATCTAACCAGAATGGCGGTGCTCCCAGTTAAGGTCACTCCTCCCTCCGTCCCTATTAATCTGCGTCACTCCTACATCTTGTAATCTGAGTTTGTAGCCTCTGTGCTTTCTGTTCTGACACTTGCTGAGCTCTCTGGGAGTTTGGGGAAGGGGGGTGGATACTACCCAGAGACTGTGAATCTGTTAACTCTCTCTCTCTTCCAGTGTTTCTTCTGCTAGCTGTTCCCCATCCAGTATTTCCCAGCTTCTGCCTTCTGAACTATGCCCCTCTGCAAACCACTTTTCCAAATCTATACTGTCCTCCTGCTCCTGGGAAGATTCAGGATCAGGATCAGAAGGAGGGGGGTGGCTCCCACCATTCTTCCTCAGTGCAGCCCTCCTCAGCACGGTTCCTGACAGCATCCATTGCAGAGGCAGTATACCTCTCTACACCCAATTCTAGGAATCACAGGTGGGGAGAACACTGTTGTACTCAAGTCCTGCTTATCAACTTCCATGGGCATCTGACTGGCGGCTGTGAGAAGAGGATAGTGGTCTAAGTGGGCTCCTCTTATGTGTTTATGTTTGTCAGGACTTGAATATGGATCAGGAAGAGGTGGGCATCACAGTGTTCTTCAGACCAATAGGTACCTTCTATGCCATTTTATAACTAAACCCAGAGCAGAAGAGTTGTGTGTAGGTGGCAGCACCCATGAGCAAAAGGCCATCCTGGGGAAAGAGACCTTTGGATCACCACCTCCATCCCTGCTGATCCTGGTTCTCTATTCTTTACTGCATCCTTTTTTGAATATAGCTCAAGATGAAGCAGTGTCCTGCTTTGAAGAGCACCTTTCATTTGTTAAGTATGATTGTTTAACTGCACACTGAAGTGGAAAACAACTCTGTATAACTCTGTATTTTGTGCTGCTAAATAAACAGCATGGAAACTTCCACTGTAGCTGAACAAAGGAGAATCTAACAGGTAAATGATGAACTGTTGATGTATCTCTTCTACTCGCTCACGTGGTGTTTAACTTAGATCACACACGAGGGGTATTCAGTTGCAAATCTCCATTTTGTGTGAGTTAGTCTTGGTTCTCTCTCAAGCCACCAAAGAGGATGGTGTGCTAAATATCTCTCTTCAGGAGGAAACAGGCTTGAATGCAGGCTGTGTGTGGAGAGACCTAGTTTTGTTTTCAGCTCTGTTTGAAGTAACTGAAGTCATCTATCCAAAGCACCTGGAAGCAGACTAAGTTGGCACAGAAGTCCCTGGCAACTTCCCCTATAGCAAGATGCAGTTCATTTCTAAAATCGTGTCTATATGCACAACTTAGCATATGCAGGCTTTATGCAAATGGGCAGCTTCTTCTGCCTGTGTGTGTGTGTTATGCATTTGCTAATCCTCGGCAGTTCACAAGCAGATACCCTAATGTGCTTTGCAGTCCCGGAGACTGCAACGCGTTCCCTGCTTCAAGTTTATACTCACAGCAAGAAGATGCCCCAGGGCCACTGAGAGGCCAATGGCCAAGGGTGCCGATCCAGTGACGTCGGTCCTCCTCCTATCTGTCGTGGCAAGCACACAGAGCACCAACTGCAAGGTAGCAATGATCTCGATGCCAAGGCCTTGTCCTGGATTGATTCCATTTGCCAGCTGTGAAAGGGCAAAGCCAAGAGAAGGAGAAGTTATTTCTTACATGCTGAAGGAGGCAATATTCTACCTGCGAATCCTGTATCTGAGATGGAGAATTTCACACAAACAACAGTTCAGTATTAGGGTCTCCTCCACATAAGCATTTTGCCACTTGATGACTCAGAACCCAGAACTCCTCTGTGTGAGCAGGGCCAGTCCAAAGTTTAGGAGAAATATAATAGATCTTACGGACAATGGATATTATAGGTTAGAACCTAACAAGGAGAACCTGAAACAAACAAACAAAGTTTCTATGCAGGCTGTCCAAGCCAACATAACTAAATAAGTCTGCTACCAACATTTCCAAATTGTCTGTCCTTGACTGAAGAATCTATCAGCTACCCAGCCATGGCTGTTTGTGTAGGAAATGCAAGGATATGCAAACAGACCTGGGCAGATAAACAGTGGACAGACTAAATTAAAATGATGTAATTTAAAACTCGCAGCACATCATTGTGCCCTTATTTTAATGGCAGTCACTGGAAACGTTAGTGTGCTTCTGAACCAATGACTGCATTTAGAAATCTGAAGAAGTACAGAATCCGAAGGACAGTCTGAGTTCGAAACTCAAGAAAGCATTCCTCTCAACTCCCTACTTAGGTTTCTCACTCCCTTACTCTATAAGACCAGACCAACAATTGGGGATGGGAAAATCTGTTTTGGCTTCTATTGGTTTCTCGTTTTCCCTCTCTTAATTTCAGTTTTCCACATTAGTTTGCTTTAAAGAGAGAGAGAAAACCCTCACGAAAATTCCTCAGTATTTTACGGTGAATTTTTCCTACCGTGCACTTTTTTTGCGTGAGATACACATATATTTTTTTGCAATACAACATCCCCTAATGCAATGCCATTTATGTACACTAGTTTCACAAACAGGTGCACACTTCAGCTCAGTGTATGCACGTTTGTAAACCTTACTTGGCTGGAGGACTGCATTGCAAAATTCAGAGAAGCGTTTTACTTTGTGTGTTGCTTCCAGAACTGTGAATTAGGTAGGGTCACATTTAAATGAAAACCAAAACAAATTTCCCATCTCTACTTGCAACAAGTGGTGTGGATTGGCATGAGCCTACAGTTTGCACTGTCCAAAGAGGAAAGGTAACAGGTTCACAGTCCCAGTTGTTGAGAACAGCATCCTGATCAAAACAGAATTGGGTGATACAAGATAGAAGCATGAACCCAGCCAACCAGATATGAATTGCTGCTGTTCTGGCTTGTACCAACATGTCCAAGTGGTACCTTTTCCTAGGGAATGTGTTAATTGGAACTAGACATCTGCTCTCTGATATAAAAGGTCATCTGTATCTGAGAGGATAAAAGTCAGCAGCAAACATCTAGCCTTCATTTTTCTACATCCCCAAAGGGAGGGAATGCCTCCAATGTTCTGGATACACTAAAGCTATTTCTTGGAAATTGGAAATTTTCAGACTATGCAAACTTATATTCAATGCACTTTTCTAGATAAATGAGCCCCCACTTTGTTAGTACATTAATGTCAATTTTCCCCGCATCTGAGGATAAACACCCTGCTTCTGGTACTCCTTGGTTTACTTCCGGAATGATCTCAAACACAACAAATCAACTATGGAAAATGCAATGTGGCAAAGCTTGAGAATGCACAGCTGTGAATGTGTGCATTTCACTTCGAGAAGTGAGGACAGCAGATGTTCACTGTGTTACGAAGCAATTCTACACATGCAGATTCTTGGAAACAGCAGCAACCCTGTTCTCATGCATCCAGTGTGAAAAATGGCATTGTGTGAATCTGAGAAGCTGTATAGGAGCTTCCTAGGAGATTTGGAGGAGACGCCGTAAAGTTATTATTAGGAAACCGCCCATTTCGTTCCCCTCTTTCTTCTCCAAATTTTCATGGCACAGCAAAGGCCACCACCAGTTACAAAATAAGACAATAAGAAGTGGGAAACGGCTCAAGATATTATTGAAACAAGCTGATAGCACAGTCTATCGCTACATCCAGGATTTTATTTTACAAAGCCATACATTACAACAACATGTTGAACTCATCTTGTGCCCAGTCTGGGATAGGAAAAGCACAGGAAATCATGCTCAGAAAAACTTGAAAGTAATCTGTTCTCCAAAATTTGAAGCGCAATTTCCTGGAGATAAGTATTTGCTGTGGCTTCAGAGAAGACTTTAATGCATGGCTTTTGGGTAGAATGCTTTGCCTTTCAACATTTGCTGGTTTCTTTCATGTTTTCGGATCCACTCATATCTAGAGCCATCATCGTCTCCCACTGCCTCGCTAACGATACCCATACACGCGCTTAACGGAGCCAACACATTTGGCCATCATTTGCAGTCTGCTCACAGAAAGCTAGCCTCTCAGAGAAAACACTAAGGTAGAATCTCTCTCCTGAACATCTAGTTTTTGGTTGTTTTAATACGGAGAAGCACCCCGAGATGTCAGCCTCCAATATGGTATAGAACAGACCCAGGTTTACCACATCATAGAAAACTAGGTCATAAAGTCCTGGACAGAGGATATTATCTCCTAATGAAAACTTTGAAATGGCACCCTTTATCTGTCTGTCTGTCTGTCTGTCTCCCAAAACAACTTACAAAAACGGTCTAAACATTAAAGTCAATTAGAACGGACAAAATCAATAAACACCTAAAACCCAATTTATACAGGTTCTACAGATCCTGCAGCCTGGTTCCCTTCAAATTAAGGACAAAGGGCCTGGATAAAAGGGAAAGCTTTTAACCTGTCACCTAAAAATAGTTGAGGATGGTGTCAGGTGTGCCTCCCTGGAAGGAGAGCGTTCCACAAGTGGGGAGCCACCACAGAAAAGGCCCGTTCTCATGTTGCCACTCTCAGGACCTGCCATGGAAGGGGCATATGGAGAAGAGCCTGGAGAAGAGGAGGTTAAGGGGTGAAATGATAGCCATGTTCAAATATATAAAAGGATGTCACATAGAGGAGGGAGAAAGGTTGTTTTCTGCTGCTCCAGAGAAGCGGACACGGAGCAATGGATCCAAACTACAAGAAAGAAGATTCCACCTAAACATTAGGAAGAACTTCCTGACAGTAAGAGCTGTTCGACAGTAGAATTTGCTGCCAAGGAGTGTGGTGGAGTCTCCTACTTTGGAGGTCTTTAAGCAGAGGCTTGACAACCATATGTCAGGAGTGCTCTGATGGTGTTTCCTGCTTGGCAGGGGGTTGGACTCGATGGTCCTTGTGGTCTCTTCCAACTCTATGATTCTATGATTCTATGATCATCTCAGGGTCGCATTCAATTCATGTGTAGTGAGGTGGTCCTGGAGTTATTGGGGTCCTGAGCCACCTAAGGCTTTATAGGCCAAAGCCAGGAGTTTGAATGCTGCTCAGAAACTAACCTGACCTTTGTGTTATGGTTGCATAAACAAGCTCTGGCACATGTTGCTTCCATAACAGGAGACCCACTTCCAGAATTTTAAGGAAGCGTGAGAGTAATGAAGAGAGAATGTTTCATATCCATTGCTATCTCGCTTATATAAAAAGAAAGAAACAGGAAATTGAACTGGATCAAGGTAAAGCAGCCTACATTCTTTCCCAGCAGCTAGATATCCTCTGCCCCTGTTAGATTATCATTGTTATTTTTACAAAGGGTAGCAAATGGGACGGGGAAGATTGTTGAACACGGCAGGAAAAATGATGCTATTTGTTTGTTATGCAAGAGGATGCCATAGTGTGCAAAGCACGATCCCTTACGATCAAAACAGCCTTTCATTAGGTAACAGGATATCTGCGATTAAATTCGTTTTTGTATAAACTGGGATTGGCTGGTTCATCACACGCACACAACTGATGGAGAAAACACTATGAAAATCTGCATCAAGAATCTATAACAGAAAGCCCACCCCGGCAATAATTTCAATTGCATGCAAAATATGGCCATGGTGCATTAAAAACTTTGAGTGTACTCATAAAACTTCAGTAAACCAGAATGCAAAAGGTCGCAAAAGGAAATGTTTGGACAGGGATATTAAACGTCTATAAAACTGAGCTCTAGCAGATGTTAAACTCTCCCTCGGCTTGCAAAGCTAGCACGCCATGGAGAAGCTTCTTCTTCCTTTGATGGGTTGCACGTACAGGAAGGATTTAAGGAGGGACAAGGCTGGCCTAAGACATTTTGGCGTCCGAGGTGGGCCCTAAAATGGCATCCCCACCCTTCCTCACCAGGGAAGAAGGGGTCGTGGAAGATCTACATCAGGAACAGGGGCAGGGGAGAAGGTTTGACACCAGGATCTGCTGTCCTATTGAATCCTGTTGCCTGAAGCAGCCACCTCACCTTGCCTTATGGCTCTGGCCTTACGAATTTGCAATTCCCACATGCAAATCAGAGGTCAAACCACCCCACTAGGACAGTACTACCAACCTTACTGTATGCTTGTGAAAGATGGATCACTTATGAACACCCTCTCCAACTCTTCAAAAGATTCCATCAACGGTGTCTCCAAAAAAACACTTGGGAAGACAGGCGAACTAATATCAATGTACTAAAAGAAGCAAAGATCACCAGTGTCAAAGCAATGGTTCTTCAACGTCAACTTCGTTGGACTGGCCATGTTGTGTGGATGCCTGATTATTGTCTTCCAAAGCAACTACCGTATTTTTTGCTCTATAAGACTCACTTTTTCCCTCCTAAAAACTAAGGGGAAATGTGTGTGCGTCTTATGGAGCAAATGCAGGCTGCGCAGCTATCACAGAAGCCAGAACAGCAAGAGGGATTGCTGCTTTCACTGTGCAGTGATCCCTCTTGATGTTCTGGCTTCTGAGATTCAGAATATTTTTTTTCTTGTTTTCCTCCTCCAAAAACTAGGTGCGTCTTGTGGTCTGGTGTGTCTTATGGAGCGAAAAATATGGTACTCTATTCCAAACTTAAAAATGGAAAGTGTAATGCTGGTGGTCAACAAAAGAGGTATAAAGACTCTCTCAAGGCAAATCTTAAAAAATGTAGTATAAACACCAACAATTGGGAAAAACTTGCCTGTGAGCCCTCCAGCTGGAGAACAGCCTTTACCAAAGGTGTCATGAGCTTTGAAGACACTCGAACTCAGGACGCAAGGGAGAAACGTGCTAAGAGGAAGGCATGCTTGACAAATCCACACCATGGTCAACTCCTGCCCAGAAACCAATGTCCCCACTGTGGAAGGATGCGTGGTTCCAGAATTGGCCTCCACAGTCACTTATGGACTCACTGTTAAAACAGTGTTTATGGAAGACAATTTTACTTGGCTATGAATGATCACCAAAGAAAGAAGAAGGGGAAAGAAGAAGAGGAACAGGTTCATCTGGGCACCATGAATTCCATACCATCGGTTGGCCCTTTCTTACATACCATTTTGCGAGGACCAATCATCAGAATCAAGGAATTGAACATTTCATGGACTGTACCACTCCAGGCTTGAGGTGGGTGGGACTGGGTGACAGTCCGCATGGAATCTATTGCTCTGTTTCTGAAGTTGAGCTGTGATTCCCACATTGCAGGGGGCAATCTGGAGTAGATAACCCTTTGGGTCCCTCCCAAATCTGCAATTCTATGATTCTACAAATGCCACAGTTTCTGCAGCAGAAACAGCAGATGTGTCAGCAGACTCAAGCAAACTCTAAAGTTTGCAGAAGTTCAAAATACCTTTGGGAGGGGAACTGGGGGAGGGGTGTCTAAAAACAGCCTAATGAGAACGGAGCATGTTCAGGACATACCGAGTGCTGATCGTTTAGGGACGGGGTGGAGAAAAGTATCTTGAACTGGAGACTACCCCAAAATCCATCAGAGCAGGTGCCCCCTTGTTTTGCCCCCAGGGAAATTTTGAAATGCGTTTTGACATTCTTCCAAACCCAGAACTAGCGACATTTCTAATTGGGGTTCTGTAAAAGCTTGGAAGGACTTCTCTATTTCAAACTGACACTCCTAACTGAATTCCCCAGTAGAGCCCAGTTCGTGCAATCAGCAACAGCAGGAGGCAGAGCTTTCTCTCCAAGTTTGCACCACTTCTGGGACTTCTTTGCCTATGCCCCGCAGAGGACCTTAAAGTCCAGAAATAACAACACTTTGGAGGTCCCGAGCTGCAAGGTGGTTAGATTGGTCTCAGCTAGGGCCTTATCAGCACTGGCCCTGACTTGGTGGAACGCTCTGTCACAAGAGACTAGGGCCCTGCGGGACTTGATATCTTTCCGCAGGGCCTGCAAGACAGAGCTGTTCCACCTGGCCTTTGGTTTGGACTCAGTCTGACCCTTATGTTTCCCTCCCCTTATGGTTTTAATCTATGGGCTATTATTAAAATGAGGCTGCATTTTAAATTGCATTTTAACCTGTATTTTAAATTGGGGGTTTTTCCTATTATGTTTTTACTGTAATTTTACTGGTGTTAGCTGCCCTGAGCCCGGCTCTGGCCGGGGAGGGTGGGGTATAAATAAAATGTATTATTATTATTATTATTATTATTATTATTATTATTATTAAGCAACTAGCATGTCCGGGGGGGGGGTTTCTTCGGGGGGGGGACAAGCAAGCAGCCCCTCACTTTCAGCCTAAGGTGGTCCAGCCCTTGTCAGAAGAGAGAGCATGGCTCATTCCTTACCCAACCTCAACTAACAACAAACCGGCAGATCCCCCATAATTCTAGAGCATGGCAAGAAACCAGGAATCATTTTTGTGTGCCTTAGTTGCAGGTGGGGGTAACAGACTGTAAAGAGAAGAATTATGGTCCCCTTTAGCTCCAAGGTATATAAAAAGAAGAGTATTATGAGCCTAGCAGACAGACAGTAACTATCTGTATTTCTTTGGGTCTCTCATTCATGGTTGCCAGCGCAGAACCATTCCGTTTGCTGAGTTGTCTCGTTTAGAGGATGCCATTGTCTCATCCCTGTGGGAATGCTTTTCATGGAGGGAGGCGAAAGACAGATGGGAATAAATCAGAAAGGCTTTGGACATGGCAAACTAAAGGGTGTGAGCGGGTAGGTTTAGCAAGACAGTTTTCAATAGGATGGGTTACAATAAATAAACCATAGTTTAGAAGTTTACAGTGGAAAAACACAACCACAAAAGGAAAAGTGTTCAAGAAACCAGCTGAACTGCATCTCGGGAGAACAATGCAAGGAGTTTGATTCTTGAGAGAAGCTGTAAGACGAAGGAAACTTAAAGTGGTCCGTGAATTTTGTGGGCTAGCAGTTCCAGCTCGATCCTCCTTAAATTTTATCTGCAAGGCAGATGTTACACTGACAACTCGCCCTGCACAAACACAGGAAACAGCAGCAAAGTTTACCGCAAGCGGTTCATTGTTTAGATCATGGGTAGGCAAACTAAGGCCCGGGGGCCGGATCCAGCCCAATCGCCTTCTAAATCCAGCCTGCAGACGGTCCGGGTATCAGCATGTTTTTACATGAGTAGAATGTATCCTTTTATTTAAAGTGCATCTCTGGGTTATTTGTGGGGAATAGGAATTTGTTTATTTCTTTCCCCTGAAATATAGTCCGGCCCCCCACAAGGTCTGAGAGACAGTGGACCGGCCCCCTCCTGAAAACGTTTGCTGACCCCTGGTTTATATGTACCAAGAGGTGATGCACCATCTGTGTGGCAAGCTGAGTTGGGGATCATTATGGATCCCAGAATGCTATTGGGGAAAGCAAATGTGTTGCACGGGGTTTTGCCTCAACTGAATTAATAGCTGGATCATGGAACAAGCTTCTGTCAAGAAACAGGGCCCTGTGTGACTGTTATTGGAGAGGATGTTCAAACCACTTGCAGACACCCTGGAGGGGGTCATGCAAATGAAGTCGTTTGCAATGACTTCAGATCGTTGTGAGCAAGTTTAGCCCTCTGCCCAAAAGGATCCAATTGACGTCTCCCAAATAAACAAATGGTTGCCATGGGCAACGCTATGTTGGAGAAATAGAGGAGGAGGGAGGGAAGGAAGGAACACAAGAAGAGTCTTGCTGTAATGGGCTGAAAAGAGATTGAGTCTGACATCTTTAGGGCCATAAGAAAACTGCCTTAAACTGGGTCAAGACATTTGTCTATCTAGCTCAGGGACACCGGTGGCGCCGTGGTCTAAACCACCGAGCCTCTTGGGCTTGCCGATCAGAAGGTCGGCAGTTCAAATCCCCACGACGGTGGGGTGAGCTCCTGTTGCTTTGTCCCAGCTTCTGCCAACTTAGCAGTTTGAAAGCACACCAGCACGAGTAGATAAACAGGTACCACTGCGGCAGGAAGGTAAACGGCGTTTCCGTGTGCTCTGGTTTCTGTCACAGTGTCCTGTTGTGCCAGAAGCGGTTTAGTCATGCTGGCCACATGACCCAGAAAGCTGTCTGTGAACAAATTCTGGCTCCCTTGGTCTGAAAGCAGAGATGAGTGCCACACCCCATAGTCAAATTTGACTGGACTTAACCGTCCAGGGGTCCTTTACCTTTACCTTTTACCTTACAGCAGCCTTTCTCAACCTGTGGTTCCCCAGATGTTGTTGGACTACAACTCCCATGACTCCTAGCTAGCAAGGCCAGAGCCCAGGGATAATGGGAGTTGTAGTCCAACAACATCTGGGGACCCACAGGTTGAGAACTGCTGCCTTACAGAGACCTAGCTGTCTGTGGACAAACACCGGCTCCCTCAACCTGAAAGCAGAGATGAGCGCCGCACCCCATGGTCAAATTTGACTGGACTTAACCATCCAGGGGTCCTTTTACCTTGCCTATCTAGTTCACTATTCTCTATGCAGACAAGCAACAGCTTTCTCCCCAGGGTTTTAGAGAGATGCTGAAGATTGAAACTGGGATCTCATGCATGCAAGGCAGAGATGCTCCACCAGTGCCAGAGCGTGTCCTCATGGCGCCCAGGGTGTTCGTGCACCAGCATACCAGTGGGGTGGGGTACAGGGGCGATATGAGGAGGGGGCAGTGGGGCAAGCACTTGCCCTTTCAATCTGTCCAGATCAGACAGAATCAGTCCAGATCACGCTGCTTTGTGAGGCTGAGATGTGGTGTTGGATTTGCAAGGCAGTGTGGGGCTGGCATGTGGAGCAAAATGCTTCCTTGAAGAAATTTCACCTGGGGCAATGGCCCCCCCTAGTTTTTGCAGCAGGAAAACAAGGAAAAAAAATATTCTGAATCTCAGAAGCCAGAACAGCAAGAGATATTGCTGTGCAGTGAAAGCAGCAATCCCTCTTGCTGTTCTGGCTTCTGAGATAGCTGCACAGCCTGCATTCGCTCCATAAGACGCACACACATTTCCCCTTACTTTTTAGGAGGGAAAAAATGAGTCTTATAGAGCAAAAAATACGGTAAGTATTTCTATTGGCCCAGCCTGAATCTCCTGGCAGTGTGTGTGTGTGTTTGGGTGACCCAAAGTTTTACTATTATGAAAGAGGGGAAAGGGGGAAAGTAGTAGCTGATGAAGCTGGAAGCCGAAGCGTTTTGCCACGGGGAGAAATAAATTAAAACTCCGCTGATCTCAGCAAGATAGGTAAAGATGCAAATACTAAAATAGGCACTTACTCAGAAAGCGATTTAAGAACAGCAAAGGGGGAATATGAACCGCTCTCCACCCCCAACTTTTCCTTTTTTGAAACAGAACCACAATGGATTGCTACCAAACCAATGTTAGGAGAATAAATGTCATCACCAAGGACACGGGTGTGGCAAGCGAAGAAACGAAGGGGAATGTATCCAGGGAACCTGCAGATGGAGAAGCCCCATCAATCAGGCTGAACACCCTTGTTTGTCCCAAATTTGCCATGGCACCCTAAGTGACCACAACTGTGTGTGTCATCCAAACGATGGATTTCAGCTTGCTGCATAAACAATCTTCCTAACATAGCAACGCTTGCCGGGGTTTCCTGTGGATCTGTGCTGCATTCAAGTCGCTACATCAGTGGCTCATGCTTATCAACAGGGGGGCTTGTCCATTCTTCTGTCTGCCCTGCTGTTTGCCCTGGGAAAACCCACAGCTCAGTGCTGAACCAGAACAAACAGCAATCAGGTTTTCCGCGAATTGCTGTTTCTTCCAATTTAGCGCTAAAGAGTGGGTTCTCCGGGGGAAAGTGGTGAGGCAAAGGCAAAACACTCAGCCCCGTGCTTTCATACCCTCCAACATTTCTCCAATGAAAATAGGGGTGTCCTATTCAATAATAATAACGTTGATAATAATAATAATACAGTGGTACTTCAGGATAAGTACTTAATTCGTTCCAGAGGTCCATATTTAACCTGAAACTGTTCTTAACCTGAAGCACCACTTTAGCTAATGGGGCCTCCTGCTGCTGCCACGCCGCTGGAGCACGATTTCTGTTCTCATCCTGAAGCAAAGTTCTGAACCCAAGGTACTATTTCTGGGTTAGCGGAGTCTGTAACCTGAAGCGTATGTAACCTGAAGCGTATGTAACTCGAGGTACCACCAATCTTTATACCCCATCCATCTGACTGGGTTGCCTCAGCCATGCTGGGCGGCTTCCGACATATATAAAAACATAATTAAACATTCAAAAGCTTCCCTATACAGGCCTGCCTTCAGATGTCTTCTAAAGGTTGTCTAGTTACACATGTCATTGGCTCAGGGGTTGCATAACTCCATATACGCCAATATTTCTCCGATGAAAATAGGGATGTCCTAAGGAAAAGCCAGACATTCCTGGATCAAGTGAGAAACCAGGGCAGCTTCTGTAAATCTGGGACTGTCCCTAGAAAATAGGGACACTTGGAGGGTCTGTGTTTTCTAGGCACGGTCCAATTGTGCCCTTAGCCTGCTTTTCCCCACCCCAAACAACAACAAAATCCCTCATACTATTAGCGTTTCCTAATAGTTGAAGGAGTTCCCCAAGCCTGTCAGGGCATCCTCAGGGCTGCAAATACACACCATACATTTACATAGCTGTCAACTGTCCCTTATTTGGAAGGAAAGTCCCTTATCCCAGCGCTGTGTCCCGCTGCTGTCCCTTATTGATGATGTCCCTTAAATTTCCCAGGTTTCAAAGGAAGCAGCTCCTTTCCCTCCCTCCCTGCCGGCCAGGGAGGAGGGAGGCTCCAACTGTGCTACTTGGCTGTGTTGCTCACCCAATAAGGAGTCTAAGAACGATTGGGGGGGTAGAGCTTCCATGCCTTGTGCCGATCAAATCGGCCGCGTTGCCTGGGGACTCGCCTTTGCTCAGCGCTTCCCAGCGGAGAGGTGACGGTGGTTTTCCTTGCTGCATCCCCTTTGCCGGGTTGCTGCGCTGTGGGAACCACTGCTTGAGGCTTCGTTTGGCTGCTGGTTGGGCTTTCTGCCTTTGGCTTGGAGGGGCTCAGAAGTTGAACATACCCGTGCTTGGAAAATCCCTTATTTTGGCTGCTGATCCCTTATTTTCGAGGCTGCTGGTCCCTTATTTTCAAATCTGTAAGTTGACAGCTATGTACATTTAAAGCACATGACTTCCCACAAAGAATCCTGGGAACTGTAGTTTTTTTAAGAGAGCTGGGAATGTTGCAAACTACACTTCCCAGGCTTCTCCTCCATGTGTTTTAAATGGGCTTTAAGTGTTGGGTGTGCACTTTTCCCTACCTCTTGGCACCTCCCGCTGTGACCTTTTCTCACAAAAGCATTTGAAGTGGGGTGGATGGGTGGGAGACCCAACTCTAAGAGGCCAGTTGGAAGAGAGACTTAGCTGGAAGAGGAAACAAGTAGTTTTACTCCATTAACCGTGTTTGCCAGCTTAGGCATCTCAAGGAGCCAAGCCTTTTAAGTGTTGACACATTCCCCGACTTTTAGCTGCTGGCTGAGAACCAGACGCTTTTGCCACTCAGTTCGTTGAGATCTGGATCAAGGCATTTTTAAAAATGCAGTCATTCCAGTAGTAATCCTGCCTTGATATCAAACACTTAGGGAAACACTTAGGGACGGATCCGTTCACCTTTCCCTTGGCCTCTCCATCATCCCTGGCCCAGATTGCTAAGTTAAAACCCTTCCGCTGGCACTTTCAAAGGCTTCCTCTCCTGTTTCAGTCTGGAAGGCAAAGTTTCGTTTGGCAAGCAAGAGTCTCAAGAAGCTTGCCCAGTCCTCCATCACCGTCCCTGACAAATCTTTAGCCTGGATCCCAGCTGGGCACGGTTACCTGTTTGGTGGGAGAAAGGTGCTCCTGATCTGTTTAAAATTATAGAATTGTAGCATTGGAAGGGACTCCAACGGTCATCTAGTCCAGCCCCCTGTAATGCTGGAATCTCAGGTCAAGCATCCATGACAGATGGCCACCCAACCTCTGCTTAAAGACCTCCAAGGAATGACAGTCCCCCCTAAAGGTAAAAAAGATAAAGGACCCCTGGACGGTTAAGTCCACTCAAAGGCGACTATGGGGTTGTTGTACTCATCTTGCCTTCAGGTCGAGGGAGCCAGAATTTGTCCACAGACAGCTTTCTGGGTAGCCAGAATGACTAAAACGCTTCTGGCACAATGGAATATCGTGATGGAAAACAGAGCTCACGGAAATGCCATTTACCTTCCCGCTACAGCGATACTTATTTAGCTACTTGCACTGGTGTGCTTTCGAACGGCTAGGTTGGCAGGAGCTGGGACAGAGCAACGGGAGCTCACCCCATCGTGGGGATTCGAACCGCCGACCTTCTGATCACCATGGGTGACTCTGGGTCATCTCTCTGCGGTAGCTTATCTTTAAGTTTTAACTGTCTATATGCTTATCGCATTTATAAATTTTAAATTTATTGTTGTACATTGTTTTAAATGTTTGTTTTCCTTTTGGGGTTGTACCCACAATTGTGTTTTATAAGCTGTTCTCCGACCGTAATAAATTATCTATCTATCAGGGCGTTGTCACCATGACATAGAGAATTGAACAGAATGGAAGGTAGGAGGTAGGGGCACCAAATTTTAACCTTGCACAGGGTGTTGCTGGAATTTGAAAGCCCAAAGACTGCCATTGCCCTCTCTCCGGGATCCTTTAGCTGTGATTCCTGCACAGACCCACTGGGTTCCTTTCAACTCTTCTCCAATTCCATGATTCTACAACCTTAAAGACAGTTTCCCTTCCTAAAACCCAGCCCTCTTCATCTCCAGCTCCAAGGAAACCCTGAAGCAATCACCTTGAAATGAATTTTGTGTTTTAATTAATATACAGGTGGGATGCGCAACAAAGTGTTGCAGTGTGGAATGGTCCTTTCTGGGGGATTCTGGCCCCTCCATTCTGTCCCCTTTCCTCCCACTTTTCCATCCTTGCACCCCAATATTCAATCAACATTGCCACAGCCACTAAGCAATCACTTCTCATTAGGCTGTTGGGGGTTTCTTCCTTCCTCTTTCTTTTATGTTTTCTATTCTTCTATTCTTTCCCCTTTTTATTTTTTCAAACCTTTGGGTTCCGCTGAGCCTGTTGGCACCTGTCATTTGTATGTGGGCAGTTCTGTTCCTGTTCCTAACCAACAGCACTCACCACCTGAGCATCACAAATAAAAGGGAATTGCTTCACTTTCTTTTTAGGAAACCAAAAACTTCCAACATTCCTCCAGACCATTAAGAAATTGGTAATTGTATATGATCAATCACAATAAAAAAAAAGGCCAAAAGCAGCAGCTACATCTGTGATTGGGCATAAAAGCAAACAACAACAACAACCAAAAGTAATAAAATAAAAACCCATTGACTTGCAATTGTTAGGCAAAAAGCACTCATAACTCAGTCGGCTATGCATATATGTTTGCCATAAAGAAAGTCCCAGGTTTAGGAAGGAATAAGATAGTACAGTGGTATCTTGGGTTACATATGCTTCAGGTTACAGACTCCGCTAACCCAGAAATAGTACCTCGGGTTAAGAACTTTGCTTCAGGATGAGAACAGAAATTGTGCTCCAGCGGCGTGGCGGCAGTGGGAGGCCCCATTAGCTAAAGCGGTGGTTCAGGTTAAGAACAGTTTCAGGTTAAGAACAGATCTCCAGAATGAATTAAGTTCTTAACCCGAGGTACCACTGTATATGGAATAAGATTGGGAGGAGGGAATAAAATAGTCTAAACCACAGAGCCTAGGGCTTGCTGATTGGAAGGTCGGCAGTTCGAATCCCCACAACAGGGTGAGCTCCCGTTGCTCGGTTCCTGCTTCTGCCAACCTAGCAGTTCGAAAGCACGTCAAAGTGCAAGTAGATAAATAGGTGCCACTCTGGCGGGAAGGTAAACGACGTTTCTGTGCACTGCTCTGGTTCGCCAGAAGCGGCTTAGTCATGCTGGCCACATGACCCGGAAGCTGTACACCGGCTCCCTCGACCAATAAAGCGAGATGAGTGCCGCAACCCCAGAGTCGTCCGCGACTGGACTTACCCTTTTTAAGATAGTATATGGAACAAGATTGGGATGGGGGAATAAAATACATGATAAGAATTTTAAAGTGTGTCCTATAATGGAAGATGGAGAGAAAGTAGAGTCCCAGGATGCAAGCAAATGAGGAGTGCAAAAGTTACCTCCTTGGGTGGTGATACTTGTCTTTATGTAGCACCCCCGATATGCATGCCCTTTGCAGAGTAAAAGAGAAAAAGTCTCTGCCCCAAGGATCCTACAATCAAATATTTAGCACAGAGGAAGCAACAGATGAAGAGAAGAGAATCAGAGGCTGGGCTGCAGAGGGGGAGAATTTATATATTTGTTTGTTTCCTTGCATTTACATTCCACCATTTCTTCCAAAGGTGCATACATGGTTTTTCCTCCTCATTTTTAATTCTCACAAAAACCCTGTGAGGTTGGTCAGGCTGAGAGGCAGTGGCTGGCCCAAGCATCACGGCCAAGCGGGGATTTGAACCCTTGCCTCCCAGGTCTTAGTCCGACTCTCTAACCACTACACCACCACTGCCTCTCATGTGTGGTTATTTCAGCTAAATGCCCTTAGGCTTGGTTACAAGTACGGATGCTTGAGGGATTTGATCCTTGCTGAGTCCGTTCTGAGTGACATGATCAGCACCTCCCAGACTCCGAACTGAGACTCTTCCAGCCTTTAGTTCTCCAGACTTCTACATCAGATAGTGATTGTTCTTTTTGAAAGTCGTCTTGAGAATTCACCAACAAATCTTTCCTAATATACACACTTTTTTCTATGCAATTTCACCTGAGGTACACGCTTCTACAAACCAATTCCCCCTAATATACCGTATTTTTCGCTCTATAAGATGCACCAGACGGCAAGACGCACCTAGTTTTTGGAGGAGGAAAACAAGAAAAAAAATATTCTGAATTTCAGAAGCCAGAACAGCAAGAGGGATCACTGCGCAGTGAAAGCAGCAATCCCTCTTGCTGTTCTGGCTTCTGGGATAGCTGCGCAGCCTGCATTCGCTCCATAAGACGCACACAGATTTCCCCTTACCTTTTAGGAGGGAAAAAGTGAGTCTTATAGAGCAAAAAATACGGTAATGCATTTCTATATGTTGCTTTTGCTATGATATGCATATCTATGGACAATTTGCCCCACTTTTTGGGTACACGTTATTTGGGTGGGGAACTGATCACAACATTTGCAGAAGTGCAAATTCCCAAGGCAAGCTGCTTTGCCAGTCAAATACTGCTTCGGAAAGGCAGAATTAGTAGGCTGGCACTGAAATGCAAACATAGCAGATTTATCTCCCTTCCCTAGCTGGGATGTATCAAAGCAGGAGAGCCGAGATAAAAAGCCTTGGGTGTAAGAATGGAGAGTCTATAGTAGATCCAGGACTGAACTGGAAGTCAAGGCCCATGTGGTGCATGCAATGAGAGGGGATGAGGGAGATTTTGCCAGCACAGTCCTGGATAGATGTGTGGGAAGACAATGGAAGACCACAGCGGAGAAGATTTCAGTGGCCCATGTGCCAGACAGGAGGAGAGAAAACTGCTGGGTTTTGCATCGGCATGCACCGCAGACCAAGGTGGGTGAGGATTTATAGGAAAGAGATCCCACAGTGCCATAATCCGCTGCTGAGATCTCACGATGCCACCTTCCTTTGCAGTTTTGGCAGAGATTGGGCATGGCAGGCGTTTCCCATCACTGTACCTCCCTGCCAGGAAAAACTTCAGTTATTGCGTTCCTGCCCATCATGCATCAATTAAAGGTGCAATGGTTAGAGCAGAAGGGAACTACGGGCCAGCCTGCTGAAAATGAACTAGGCTTCTCCTTCTGCACTAAGAGCATACTGTTGGGTGGGGTATAAATAATAAAATTACTATTATTATTATACAGTGGTACCTCGGGTTAAGTACTTAATTCATTCCAGAGGTCCGTACTTAACCTGAAACTGTTCTTAACCTGAAGCACCACTTTAGCTAATGGGGTCTCCTCCTGCTGTCGCTGCGCCGCTGGAGCACGATTTCTGTTCTCATCCTGAAGCAAAGTTCTTAACCCGAGGTACTATTTCTGGGTTAGCGGAGTCTGTAACCTGAAGCGTATGTAACCTGAAGCGTATGTAACCTGAAGCGTATGTAACCTGAGGTACCACTGTATTCTTACTGAGTCACCCTGCAAGGCCAAGATTTCTATTACATGCCTACCAATGAACTGACAGGATCCTGGCACTTGGCATCAACCTCACAGAACTTCACAAAGCTCGATCTGTTCCTAGATCCTGTGTGAGGCTCCCTTGCCTATTATAAGCATCAGATCTCAACACTCGCTGCGTCTCCCTCCAACCTGAGCACTTGAAATGTTTGTGAAGATTCCGTAGCATCGCAGCTGCTTAGGCAATGGCTACACGAGACACCTTTGGGTTTTTAAATCACACGCCCTTTCTACTTCTCTCTCTCTCTCTCTCTCTCTCTCTCTCTCTCTCTCTCTCTCTGTGTGTGTGTGTGTGTGTGTGTGTGTTTCTCTTTCTCTCTTGGTGCTGCCTTCAAGCAGAGTTCCGGAAAATCTACTTCCAGCCTGCTCTGCTATTGTTGCATTTCTTTCCCATGCGGACATTCACTTCCTCCTATCCCTCCCTTTCCTACAGCACCAGTTCTAGGCTTCATAAACTTCCTCCCCTTTTGCTCTTGCTGAAAAACAACAGCTGCCGCCCTACAAATTTCCATGGAGACCCCTTCCATTTTCCCACCTCTAATGCAAAGCATATGTCAGAGGCAAAGGGAGTATCTCTCTGTGTGTGTGTGTTCATTAGACAGTGCATTTATTTTCCCAACCTGGCTGCTGAGAATAGAGGTATATTGCCATTCTAGAAAAAGTGGCTTCATTTTATCTGAGACCTGCTGCATCCACTTAGTGCTGCGTCAAACAGCTCAGCCGTGCATAATGAGCATGTACCATGGTAAAAAGGTAAAGGTAAAGGGCCCCTGGAGTGGGATGCGGGTGGCTCTGTGGGTTAAACCACAGAGCCTAGGGCTTGCCAATCGGAACGTTGGCGGTTCGAATCCCTGTGATGGGGTGAGCTCCCGTTGCTCGGTCCCTGCTCCTGCCAACCTAGCAGTTCAAAAACACGTCAAAGTGCAAGTAGATAAATAGGTACCGCTCTGGCGGGAAGGTAAACAGCGTTTCCATGCGCTGCTCTGGTTAGCCAGAAGCGGCTTAGTCATGCTGGCCACATAGCCGGAAGCTGTATGCCGGCTCCCTTGGCCAATAAAACAAGATGAGTGCCGCAACCCCAGAGTCGGTTGCGACTGGACCTAATGGTCAGGGGTCGCTTTACCTTTAAAGGGCTCCTGGACAGTTAAGTCCAGTCAAAGGCAACTATGGGGTTGCAGTGCTCATCTCAATTTCAGGTCAAGGGAGCCAGCGTTTGTCCACAGACAGCTTTCCGGGTCATGTGGCCAGCAGGACTAAACCGCTTCTGGTACAACAGAACACCGTGACAGAAACCAGAGCACATGGAAACGCTGTTTACCTTCCCGCCGCAGTGGTACCTATTTATCTACTTGTGCTGATGTGCTTTCAAACTGCTAGGTTGGCAGGAGCTGGGACAGAGCAACGGGTGCTCACACCATTGCGGGGATTCGAACCGCCGACCTTCCAATCGGCAAGCCCAAGAGACTCAGTGGTTTAGACCACAGCGCCCCCCACGTCCTACCATGCACCAAGAACCTCGTTGGGTCCTCTTTTCCAGGACACGTCCTTTTTTTCATGGGTAGAGTCACCACAGTTAAAAAGCAGAAGATGGCAAATGTGTCCTCTTTTTTCCCTCTTCAAAATATGGCAACCCTAACTTATGGAACTCACTGGCATCGGATGCTGTAAAGGCCTGCAGCTGCTGAAACGCTAATTCGTGAAAAATACATCTGTGCCCCCTGGACGATTGCCCAGGAGCGAAGGCAACTGCTGGCGGCTGGTGATAATTGAGGCATCCGCCCCACTGAGCTAGTTGTAACTAAGATGGGAGGCCGATGGAGGCTAGCTGAGAGCACACTGATTAGTAGGGCAGCACCCCATTTTCCCTAATAAGGTTTTCTTCATTGCCTGCAATGGAGACAATATAATAATAATAATAATAATAATAATAATAATAATAATAATAATAATAATAATAATATACCTTGCCCATATCAAAGTATTTGCACTCCCTGGGAAGAGCAGTTGGTTTTCGAACCGCTCTGGGAACTGTAACTCCCTGAGGAGAATTTGGGGTCTTCTAACAGATCTCAGAGGGATGCGGGTGGCGCTGTGGGTTAAACCACAGAGCCTAGGACTTGCCAATCAGAAGGTTGGCGGTTCGAATCCCCGTGATGGGGTGAGCTCCCGTTGCTTGGTCCCTGCTCCTGCCCACCTAGCAGTTCGAAAGCAACTCAAAGTGCAAGTAGATAAATAGGTACCGCTCTGGCGGGAAGGTAAACGTTGTTTCCGTGCACTGCTCTGATTCGCCAGAAGTGGCTTAGTCATGCTAGCCACATGACCCGGAAGCTGTACGCCTCGGCCAATAAAGTGAGATGAGTGCCGCAACCCCAGAGTCAGTCACGACTGTACCTAATGGTCAGGGGTCCCTTTACCTTTATGCTTCTCCCAGAAGACCACTCCCCACCGAAGATGGTGATCCCTAGGAAAGATCCTATCCTGTATACGGCCTCCCAATGAGGCAAGATCTGTTGGATCTGTTGGATGGTGGCATCCTTGGTTTTGAAATGTCTTCCTTTGAATGATCAACGGAAACCCTCATTTAGCTGTTTCTCAAAGGCATGTCAAAACTCATTGGTTCCAAGCCAGTGTTGACGTGAGTTCATGGATGAATGGATGCATTTATGCTTTAAGATGCCCTAGATAAGCCATCACAGATACTAATACTAAGCTCTGTTCTCTGAGTGTGAATCCTTATGCAGCAAAAAGAGGTCCCTTGCGTGCACAAGGCGAAGGGATCAGAAAATTTAAGGGATCCTAAGCTTTGCAGGAAAAACAAAGAAACACGCCAATGAAATATGAGTGGCTCAGTGGCTACAGAATGGTGAGTGTCTGTTGGGTGGAGCTGCAAGAATAGAAAACCAGGGAAGCATGGAATAGGGTGGCTTGAACCCGGAACAGAAGCACTTCAGGCTGCAACATTTTGTTGCAGCGGGTTATACAGATTCAAAGGCTTTACTGCTTGTGTTCATTAGTTGCTAAGGCTTTTAGAGAAGCATCCCTCTGTGAGGTGGAGGAGGTGGGAAGAAAAGTATAATTCAAAGTACATTATATTACATAATCTATAACATTTTTAAAAAAGTTGAAAGAGCTAAAACATAGAAATTCCATTTCAGAGACACTGTAACTCCACACTGTAACTCCACACTGAGAGCCAGTGTGGTGTAGTGGTTAAGAGCGGTAGTCACGTAATCTGGGTAACCGGGTTCGCGTCTCCGCTCCTCCACATGCAGCTGCTGGGTGACCTTGGGCTAGTCACACTTCTGTGAAGTCTCTCAGCCCCACTCACCTCACAGAGTGTTTGTTGTGGGGGAGGAAGGGAAAGGAGAATGTTAGCCGCTTTGAGACTCCTGAAGGGGAGTGAAAGGCGGGATATCAAATCCAAACTCTTCTTCTTCTTCTTCTTCTGTGCCTGAATGCTTGCAGATTCTACAAACTTGGGAATATCTACATCTTCCCCCGCCTTGGATTTTTCTCGAGACATCTGGCTGGCTCATTTTGGCCAGATCCACTCCAGCAGTTCTTATATTTTTAAGTTCTTGCAAGTCTGTGGAAACTTTAAGGCTCCGGGGACAGTTAATAATATAGTTCGAAACCGTATAAATATAGAGTGGGTTGCAGGATTGCAGGCGGAGGTCTGTAGAGACCTAGGAGGGCGGGAGAGGATGGAGATGGGGAACTGAGCTGGGCGACTGGGGGATGGGGGAAGCTGGACCTTTCATATTCAGGTAAGGAGCTGACAGCTTGATGCCGCGAGATAATTGGGCAGGTATTTTCTCTCGCCGGAGAACCACTTTTAGCACTTCTGTCTGTCCCTTCATGCGGGGATAATGCAGTTGGAGAGATTCCTTTTCCCTTCCCCTAATGCAAATGCGCAGGGTAATTTTTGTTGAGACCCAGCAGAGTTTCAGCTCCTACAGTCGTTTTAACATGTCACATTTGCAATTTTTATGATGTTCTTTCTAAACCATTTGAAGCCGTAGCCATAGCTACCATTCCCTGAGGTCCCTGGGAAGAACGGTTGGTTTTCGAACTGTTCTGGGAACTGTAGCTCCCTGAGGAGAAATTGGGGTCTCCTGACAGATCTCAGCACCCTTAATAAACTACAGTTCCCAGAAGACTTTGTGGGGGAGCCAGGCCTGCTTAACGTGGTGTGAGACTGTCATAAATATTTGGTGCCGATGGGACCTGGAAAGGGAGGGGTTTATCCTACAGCCCCCTAGGTTTTCACCTCGTGTGACATTTGGAGCTAAGATGGCCGCTCCTCCTGAGGGAAAACATCTGGGAAATGATGGGTCTCGACAAAGTTATCCAGGGACAGCCTCGCCCACACGGGCCATGTTCACATGTTACATTTAAAGCACTGTGACCCCATTTTAAACAGTCATGGCTTCCCCCAAAAATTCTGATAGCTGTGGTTTAAGGGTGCTGAGAACTGTTAGAAGATCTCCCATTCCCCTCACAAGGCTACAATTCCCAGAGCGACTTAACAATAAATCGCTCTTCACGGGGAACTCTGGGAAATGAAGTTTTCTGAGGGGAATAAGCAGCCTCTTAACAGCTCCAACACCTGTAACAAACTGTAGCTTACAGAATTATTCGTCGGGACCCATGAGTGGTTTAAGCGCTTGTTGTGAATTTGCCTTTCTCGCTCCCTGAGTTGGCTTCAGCCCTGTCTCCCATGGGCGGCCGTGACTCCCAGTTTACATCGCTCAAGAAGAAGAAGATCAAACCAAAATGATAAAGGAGCAGAAAATTCAGGAGAAACGAACCCTCTTCACACAACCGCTTGTTTTTCCGGAGCTTTCTCCATGCCGGGTCTACAGAAGCTGTTCAATCAAATTCCTAAGGAAACCATTTTCCTGTTCCATCCTGTGTTCATTGCTCTCGGAGGCTAATGTCCCCTCAGTTGAATTACAGATTTGGCGTAGGACATTTAATTATTGGCGTTGGCTAAATTTAAACCCCACCGGTCTATGACCCTTAGTATCACAAGATTGTCCTGAGAGTGCTTGGACTAAAACTGTCAGCCAAAAGCTTTACTTTTCTGGTTTATCACCACAACCATTATTAGCACTGGCCTTCAGTAAAGCAAATAATTTAATTAGACAGCGCCTATATGATACTGAGTGACAGAATAATTTGGCCACGATAAGGACATTTTGTCCAAGGCTGATCGCTGAAGAATTGATGGTTTTGAATTATGGTGCTGGAGGAGACTCTTGAGAGTCCCATGGACTGCAAGAAGATCAAACCTATCCATTCTTAAAGAAATCAGCCCTGAGTGCTCACTGGAAGGGCAGATCCTGAAGCTGAGGCTCCAAGACTTTGGCCACCTCATGAGAAGAGAAGACTCCCTGGGAAAGACCCTGATGTTGGGAAAGATGGAGGGCACAAGGAGAAGGGGACGACAGAGGACGAGATGGTGGGACAGTGTTCTTGAAGCTACCAGCATGAGTTTGACCAAACTGCAGGAGGCAGTGGAAGACAGGAGGGCCTGGCGTGCTCTCTGGTCCAGGGGGTCACGAAGAGTCGGACACAACTAAACAACAACAAAGTCATTTTGACACGTTGGCACCCTATTTGCAGAATTTGACCATTCCATACTACAGACGTGCTCTCACTTATGCGAGAGAAGAGTGACTAGTGGGGTGCCACAGGGGTCTGTCTTGGGCCCGGTCTTATTCAACATCTTTATCAACGACTTGGATGATGGACTCAAGGGCATCCTGATCAAATTTGCAGATGACACCAAACTGGGAGGGGTGGCTAACACCCCAGAGGACAGGATCACACTTCAAAACAACCTTGACAGATTAGAGAACTGGGCAAAAACAAACCAGATGAATTTTAACAGGGAGAAATGTAAAGTATTGCACTTGGGCGAAAAAAATGAGAGGCACAAATACAAGATGGGGGACACCTGGCTTGAGAGCAGTACATGTGAAAAGGATCTAGGAGTCTTGGTTGACCACAAACTTGACATGAGCCAACAGTGTGACGTGGCAGCTAAAAAAGCCAATGCAATTCTGGGCTGCATCAATAGGAGTATAGCATCTAGATCAAGGGAAGTAATAGTGCCACTGTATTCTGCTCTGGTCAGACCTCACCTAGAGTACTGTGTCCAGTTCTGGGCACCACAATTCAAGAAGGACACTGACAAACTGGAACGTGTCCAGAGGAGGGCAACCAAAATGGTCAAAGGCCTGGAAACGATGCCTTATGAGGAACGGCTAAGGGAGCTGGGCATGTTTAGCCTGGAGAAGAGGAGGTTAAGGGGTGATATGATAGCCATGTTCAAATATATAAAAGGATGTCACATAGAGGAGGGAGAAAGGTTGTTTTCTGCTGCTCCAGAGAAGCGGACACGGAGCAATGGATCCAAACTACAAGAAAGAAGATTCCACCTAAACATTAGGAAGAACTTCCTGACAGTAAGAGCTGTTTGACAGTGGGATTTGCTGCCAAGGAGTGTGGTGGAGTCTCCTTCTTTGGAGGTCTTTAAGCAGAGGCTTGACAACCATATGTCAGGAGTGCTCTGATGGTGTTTCCTGCTTGGCAGGGGGTTGGACTCGATGGCCCTTGTGGTCTCTTCCAACTCTATGATTCTATGATTCTATGAAATATACTGCCTTTAGGTGTACCTGAGGGTCGATTTCAAAAAATCCTGCTGGAAAAAAACGGTTATGACCATGTGGAGATAGCAGTATTGAATCAGTAGCTCATGGGCTTCTAGCTTGCATTCTTTATAAAGATTTGAGGAGTGGAGTTATTACCCCTCCATTAATACCCATATCTGGTCACTCAACCATTGCTGCTTACTTCTGGCAGATCAAGATAATCAGGTGACAGCAAAATCTGCAATTTTTTTAGCAGGGGCAATTAGAATAGTATCTATTATTTGATTATTGATGTAAACCTCTAGAGCAGGCATAGGCAAACTCGGCCCTCCATTTGTTTGGGACTACAACTCCCATCATCCCTAGCAAACAGGACCTGTGGTCAGGGATGATGGGAATTGTAGTCTCAAAACATCTGGAGGGCCGAGTTTGAGGAAGCCTGCTCCAGATGTTTTTGGTCTACAACTCCCATCATCCCTAGAGAACAGGACCTGTGGTCAGGGATGATGGGAATTGTAGTCTCAAAACATCTGGAGGGCCGAGTCTGCCTGTGCCTGCTCTAGAATGTTTTTTGTATTGCTAAGTTTTCACCTCTGTCTTCAGTACGTTGCATTTTATTTTATTGCTGTGGCTAGTGGCTGGTGTAAATAAAGATTCTTCTGAAAGGGAAAAGCTGTCTCTTAGCTGAGGAATCCCAGAACACCAGAGGTTTTTTTTTATGACGACTCTGGGGAAGCCGTGCTCCCTTGGAAACCAGACCACACATCTTTAATAGCTCTTGTCAGCTCCTCCAACTGTTTTCTGGAGGACACAGCATCCCTTGGCATCGCGACCAGCACGGTCTTTACCTTCTTTTTTGCTGCGTGGGCCAGTTCTACAGCGGTGGTTTCGGAGAGAATGAGCAAGCCTCCGTTTTAGAGACTGACTCTGAGCTGTTTCAGGTTAATGGGGGTGGCAGGAGGGAAGGGGAGGGGAGGGAAATTGATTTGAATCACATTTAAAGGCAAACCTACCTAAATTGTCACTTTTGGGGGGGGGATACACAAACCGAAACACAGCCATCCTTCGCAAATAATAATAATAATAATAATAATAATAATAATAATAATAATAATAATAATAATAATAATAAATTTTATTTATACCCCGCCCTTCCCAGCCAAGACTGGGCTCAGGGCAGCTAACACCAGGTATAAAAACAATTGATTGAAATACAACTTTAAAAACAAATACAACATTAAAATGCAGCCTCATTTCAGTAGAAACTCAAATCAAAAACTTCTTAGGGGATGAAAACGTCAAGCCTTCACCAGACTGGTCCTACGTGGGCTAGAAAAAGCCAGGGAAGGCCCCAAATAGGAGTTCCATCACAGAAGGAGAAAGGAAAAAAAAGAAAGAGGGGGAGGGAATCAATTCAGGCTTCACCGAATTTTTCAATGCAACCCCCACCCCCGGCAAGTAATATGTACAAAGGTGAATGTGCTGGGGGAGAGCAGGCATAACAAATGCACAGAACAGGGGAAATGTCAGGTGAAATTGCTTTGCAAAAAAATGAATTGCACACAGTAGATAATCAGGAAAGATCTGGACTAAAATGCTTGTGAATTTTCACAGGGACTTAAAACGGAATGTTGTAAATTGATGTGGGGCTATGGAGAACTGAAGACAGGGGAAAGGAGAAACCAAAGATTCGCCCGTCCCTAACTACAGTTCCCATCAGCCCCTGCCAGCATGGTCAATGGTCAAGGGTGATGGGAGTTGAAGTCCAGTTGACAGATTCACCCCACCCTACACGGCAGCTCAGAATGTCATTTCAGCGGGGTCTGCTTCAAAGTAAGCAGGCTTTCATATTTAGGGCAGCAGTGTAGTGTAGTGGTTAGAGCCTGGTCCTGAATGGGGTAACTGTGCCCCTGAAGGACCAGGCGCGCAGCCTGGGAGTCATTTTGGACTCACAGCTGTCCATGGAGGCACAGGTCAAATCTGTATCCAGGGCAGCTGTTTACCAGCTCCATCTGGTACGTAGGCTGAGACCCTACCTGCCTGCAGACTGACTCGCCAGAGTGGTGCATGCTCTGGTTATCTCCCGCTTGGACTATTGCAATGCGCTCTACGTGGGGCTACCTTTGAAGGTGACCCGGAAACTACAACTAATCCAGAATGCGGCAGATAGACTGGTGACTGGGGATGGCCGCCGAGACCACATAACACCGGTCTTGAAAGACCTACATTGGCTCCCAGTATGTTTCTGAGCACAATTCAAAGTGTTGGTGCTGACCTTTAAAGCCCTAAACGGCCTCGGTCCAGTATATCTGAAGGAGCATCTCCACCCCCATAGTTCTGCCCAGACACTGAGGTCCAGCTCCGAGGGCCTTCTGGTGGTTCCCTCACTGTGAGAGGCCAAGTTACAGGGAACCAAGCATAGGGCCTTCTCGGTAGTGGCACCCGCCCTGTGGAATGCCCTCCCATCACATGTCAAAGCGATAAACAACTACCTGACATTCAGAAGACATCTGAAGGCAGCCCTGTTCAGGGAAGTTTTTAATATGTGACATTTTAGTGTATTTTTCATCTTTGTTGGAAGCCGCCCAGAGTAGCTGGGGAAACCCAGCCAGATGGGCGGGGTACAAATAAATTATTATTATTATTATTATTATTATTATTATTATTATTATTAAGCGTTGGACTAGGACCTAGCCTACCTCACAAGGTGTTGTGGGGATTCAGCGAGGAGGGGGCTCAAGTGAGATGTAAACTGGATTGGGGCCCAGCGGGGATATGACGCTACAACTTTTTAACCTATATTGTGGTCCCAAGCTGTTGTTTGGGGGTTGAAAAGACTTGTAGGAGCCAACTCCTAGGGGCTGAGGTCCCTTCACCGCCGCCCCCCAAAAGATGGCCATTACCATTCAAATAGTGTGTGTGCATCACATCATGGGATCGATTATGTGGGGTGATGTTTACCTGGGCCCCCCCATATTTTAGTCAAGTTGACACCCCTGTAAAGTCTTTCACCAGCACCAGAGGTCTTGTTGAGAGTTTAGGGCTAATAATAAAAATAAAAATAAAAATTATTTATACCCCACTCTTCCCAGTTCAGGAAACCGGGCTCAGGGCGGCTAACAACAAATTTAAAACACTTAATTGATGCTACAAAAAAAAAAAAACCAGCATAAAATAGGGTATAAAGCTTAAATAACAATAAAATCAAAAATCAACTTAGGGGGGAAATCCATCCAATAAACATTAGATGATCACCAGGGCTAGCTGGCTAAATTAGTCCTATTTGGGCCAGCGAGGAGATCAGGGGAGAATTAGCTGTGAGATCCCAGAGCTGGTAATCTTCATAAAAAGGGGAGGGAGAGGGAAGGAAGGGGAATAAAAGATCAGGCCAGGTTCAAATTGAAAGCCAGGTGGAATTGCTCTGTTTTACAGGCCCTGCGGAAGGAAGTTAAATCCTGCAGGGCCCTGGTCTCATGGGACAGAGCGTTCCACCAAGTCGGAGCCATCACTGAGAAGGCCCTGGCCCTGGTGGAGGATAATCTAACTTCCTTAGGGCCCGGGACCTCTAAACTATGATTATTCATGGACTTCTCTGCGGGGCATACCAGGAAAGACATTCCCATAAGTACAAGGGCCCTAAGCCACAAAGAGCTTGATGAAGAAGATCTCTCAGCCACAGCTGATAAGGCCTTAGAGCTCACCCCTCATTGTGCCCAAAGCAAAAGAATTATCAGTGAAGATTAATTTCCTCCTGAGGATAAAAGCTTGTGCGATTCTGAGGAAAGCAAAACAAGTGTTGATAAGACCAGAAGCTTTTCTGATCTCACCAGTATGGCTCACTGCAGGCTGTGGCTCTGTGGTTTGCAAGTAGAAGGTTCTGGGTTCAGTTCCTGGTATTTCAAGGTAGGGGTGGGTGGGGGCTCCCCATCTTAAATCCCAGAGAGCTCCTGCCAGCCAGTGTAGACTCTACTGAGCTGACTCATTATAACATAGCTTCCTATGTTCCTGGGCGTTGGCTGAAACTCTTTCTGATTCATCATGGACATTTGTGGTTACCTTCTATTGAGTCAGGCGGTCGTTCCGCTAATTTATTTGCTGATTTACTTATACAATTTGCTGGCCGGCCCTTTGTTTTTCCAACTTGGCTTGCAAGAGAAAACTACTTTTAGAAAACTGACAATAAAGAATGAATAAAAGCAGCAGATGGATAAAAATTCTAGGTGTTGCCTGTTCTAACTGACAGGTGGGTGTTTTCCAGGGTCTCGGGGTCAAACTGCACTTCACATTAATTGTGTGGAAGCAATTAATGTGCCTTTTTATATTTTAAAAAAAGTAGACGAGGATGGGGAAGAAATTCAGTTTGGTATTTAAATTCGCACTTTCCAATAGCAATGCCCAAAATGAGACTCAGCTGTCCGGAATTTTCCCTTCTCTGAATTTTGCAATGCAATTCCCCCAACAACAAAAATACGTGCAAGAAAATGCATTTATTGGAGAGACACGTTCGTGAAGATGCGTGTATTTGGTGAAAATCACATACAAAAATGCATTAAATTTAGGGGGGGGTGCAAAAATGTGTAGATTAGGAGGAACGCTCACTAAAACGCTGGCAAATTTCCGTGAGCGCTTCGGTTTCGTTTTGAACAAAGGACAAAGCGATATAGAAAAGTGGTAAACTAGACTCAAGGCTAGGAACAACGAATGGAACTGAAATTAATATTATGATTGTCATTGTTGTCATTTGCATTTATATCCCGCCTTTCTCTCTAAGGACCTCAGGGGGGTGTCCATACTTAGTTGTAGCCCATCGACATCCCCTAGCCTTACTGTACGCCTCCTACGAGGGGCAGGCTCCTTCCACACACCCTCGCGGCCCCCCCCAATTTCTGACAGCCCTCCCTCGAAACCTATGAGCCCGTCTGCAGCAGCCGCGGAGAAGGAGGGGGCTTGTTTAAGGCACAGTAAATGTTTAAAAGGTCTGGAGCAGTAATAATAATAATAATAATATTTTTTATTTATACCCCGCCCTCCCCAGCCAAGGCTGGGCTCAGGGCAGCTAACAAGCAATAATAAAAACAAGTTGAATGAAGTACTGCTCCGTTGGTGCGCTGGATGGAAGCCAGCTGGTGGGAGGGAGGCGGCTGAGGCGACCAGACGCTGCAATTTTCTGGAGAGCTCTCTAAGGCTCCAAAGGGCATGTTTAAGTGGAGTTGGGCGATACTCTCTGTAGGTCTCTCTCTCTCTCTCTTTTAACACACAACATTCCAAGGCAAGTTGCAGCTTAGTGAAAGGTGGCTGAGTGACTAGGGAGAGGGTCTTTAACCCTCCCCCTTGTCCTTTTTCAGCTTAAGGTTCCCCCCTCCTCCAGCTGCTTTTTGGCCCACGGTGGAGATGCAGACAACATGCTATGACTCTAAAGGTAAAGGTAAAGGGACCGCTGACCGATAGGTCCAGTCATGGCTGACTCTGGGGTTGCGGCGCTCATCTCGCTTTATTGGCCGAGGGAGCCGGCGTACAGCTTCTGGGTCATGTGGCCAGCATGACTAAGCCGCTTCTGGCGAACCAGAGCAGCGCACAGAAATGCTGTTTACCTTCCCGCCGGAGTGGTACCTATTTATCTACTTGCACTTTGTGCTTTCAAACTGCTAGATTGGCAGGAGCAGGGACCAAGCAACGGGAGCTCACCCCGTCGCGGGGATTCGAACCGCCGACCTTCTGATCGGCAAGTTCTACACTCTGTGGTTTAGCCCACAGCGCCACCCACGTCCCAGTTACTATGACTCTGGGCCTCTGGAAAAAGCAGCTTCGGGACATGGGCGGGACCCTCTCCTTCTTTCAGCTGCTCCCCCCCCCCCGTGGTGGTTGAATGCTGCCTTCCACCCCACACCTCCCACAAGTATTAATGGAAGAAGCAGCTCATAACTGGGTTTCCGGTCCTAGAACAGTCTCTCCCCCAGCCTAGTGCACTCAGATCGACATTGGACTACAACTCCCATGGTCCTTGTCCATTGACCATGGGAGTTGTGGTCCAATATCGATCTGAGTGTGTCCATTGACCATGCTGGCTGGGAGGTTCCAACAACAGCGGAGGATGCCAAATTGGGGATGGCTGTCCCCGAATCCAGGGTGGATATAGGAACCTGTGACCCTACAGATATTGTTGGAGTGTAACTGCCAGCAGTCCCAGAAAACATGGTCAACGGTCAGGGATGATGGGAGTTGTAGTCCGGCAACATCTAGAGGGCGTTGGTTTCCCTGTTCTAGGAGATGAGCCCTATCTACTTCGAGAGATGGGTCAGCTCTCAAGAGACAACTGTAGCAGTTATCCCTTCTTACCATGCGCAAGGGGTAGAGCATGACCAGTTGGATTGCCTCCAACAAATGCCAGTGTTCCTGTGGTTCTCCTTCAGTCAGCAAAGAGCAGGATATACCTGGGCTCAGTGCTCAAATGCCTCTGCAGGTGTGGAGTACAGGTATTATGTAGGCATGTACCCCATGTACCCCAGGACCAAACCCACTGCTTCCTCCAATGTTGATCACCTGTTTTGAGTGCCAGCAAAACTGGAGCCAAACCAGAGAGAAGCATGCTCAGAGGAGCCTCAAGGTTTGCAAAAGGGCAGGTGATCTTTTAAAGAATAAAACGAAAACATGGAAAGAGGAAAGAACTCTCCCCCCACAACAAAAACAAGGCTAATGAAGATTTGGCACGCTCAGGGATCACCAAAAGTCAAGAACTGCTGAGTTGGAAAAGAGCGACGGGAAGCAAAGAAGGTAGAGTGAATTGGCTTTAGCCCCTAACAATGGAAAGGCATGACTGGGACTCTGATTAGGAGCAGTCCTGTTAGGGGTTAAGGATGCACTGCAACTTTCTGTTGCAGCTCCCACTTGTGGAAACTTGGCAGCATAGGACCGGAGGAACCAGCCACTGCTGTTACTGTTCTGGGTAAGGAAAAGGGTGCCTCTGGCAGAATTCTCCCTTCGGTGCCACTCTTAAAGATACTTCAGCCGACTCAAACTCAACACTGGACAGCCCTACAATGGCTTTGGTGACACTGAATACCTCCAACGTAGTAAGCAACCAGAGAAAAGGATAAGAAATACACAGTTGCTGATGATTACAAGATATGCATGTGGCGGCAAAGGTTAGGGTTGAATCCTTAGCTCTCCAGGAGTTAGTGTTTTTCACCAGTAAATCCATTCGGTCAAAGCCCACGCGAAGCAACGCCTAAGGGGTTTTAGCCAGACTGAAACGAGCAGGTGTCTCCCAGTTCCTGTGCTTTTCAGAATAGCAGCTGCCAGGCAGAAAATCAACAGGTGTGGTTTTTTCACCCTGGAATGAAATGCTGAGATGGGGAATTGGTTACCACCAGCAGCTGAAATTTCTACCTGCCAGGAAGCTATTTCCAAGAAAAACCATGGAAATCCTGAACACCTGTAACATGGTCTTCAAGGGGAACTCTCATTTTGCATCCATCCCATCTGACACTCCCATTACATTTGTCTCCATAGTGTGTGTGTGTGTGTGTGTGTGTGTGTGAGAGAGAGAGAGAGAGAGAGAGAGAGAGAGAGAGAAAGAAAGAAAGAAAGAAAGAAAGAAAGAAAGAAAGAAAGAAAGAAAGAAAGAAAGAAAGAAAGAAAGAATCTTAATGGGATTGTCAACGTTCTTCTGGCAGGGCTCTTTGGCCATTCACTGTTGTGTGTGGAAATTCCCACCCAGTGTGACCAGCCACAGAGACAGCCAGCAGAACTGCCAAGCTTGGAACCTTCCTAAAAAAGAGAGAATTTGTCAGCTGCTTCTCCCCAGATGCCTTCGTTCTGCAAAACCCATTCGCCTCCCTTTGCATCTAGCCAGAACGCACGGCACCTGCCAAACCCTGTCCTGTTGCAGAGAGGGTAGAAGCGAAAGGGCCCTGCTGGACCAATGAAAATAAAAGCTGGCCACCTTCTGGAACATCTGCTACCTTTGCCACCTTACGACTCCAACATCCCTGGAAAGAGACCCAGCAACCTCCACACCCTTTTAACAAGTGGCTCTGGAAACCAGTGGCCAAACATCTGGCATTTGAGGCTATTGGTTTTCTTGAGGGTTTTTTTTGCCAGTTTTAAAAATTGATTTCTCATCGTTTTTTAACAAACTGACCAAATTAGTACACATTTTATGCAATTTTAAAAGCTGACTTCCCACCCACCCCCCGGTTGATCCTTCTATTTTTCCTCCTTCCTTTGCTGTTCCTAAGTACAATAAGATCTCCAACTTTCATTTCAATACTCCATCCCTTCTCCCTATACATCATCTGTTCAGTTATCAATTTCTGCTATGTCTTTATAACCTGCCCCCCAAAGCAGCTGAGTAGAGCAAATCTCCTTTTGTGGTTTTCTGGAGCCTTAACCCGCAGACAGGTACAGGTACAGAGGAGGAGGAGCAGAGAAGGAAGTCTGGGATGGGTCGCCTTACCGCATTGAGCCCCAATGAGTTGTCCGACAGCCCGGACGTGATCCCGGAAAGGATGGCTGTGGCCACGACTGCCCCCAAGCACTGGGCGATAATGTACATGACGGCCCTCAAGATGCTGATCTGGCAGCTGAGCAGGAGGCCCAGAGTCACGGCCGGGTTCAGGTGACAGCCGCTGATGTGCCCCACGCTTTGGGCCATGGTGGCGATAGAGATCCCGAAAGCCAGGGAGACTTTCACGTTGTCTTGGACCCGCGGCACGGTGTCGTTGGCGCTAGGGATGGGGAAGTTGATGCCCAGCGCCGCGCCGATGCTGATGAAGATGAAGAGGCTCATGGCGAAGAATTCAGCCACCACCGCCCTCCAGAACTTCTTCTTCTTGAATTCGCTGGCCATCTCTGCCCTGTTCCCTCTTGCCTTCTAGCTCGCAGGCTTCCTTGCTGAAGAGAGAGGAGTCTGAGGGAGGAAGAGAGCGCTCCGGTTATTTATAGGGCTTTGGGTGGTCTGTAGGAGGGAAAGGGGTGTTGTACAAAGGGAGGAAAGGAACATTGACAATTGATGCTGCCTCTGGTACGGATGCAAGGCACCACGAGTTGCCTGCCAATTTGTTTCTTCCCCCCTCCCTCCTTCCTCCACCAGCTTCCTCCGCCCAGGCAACTTCTCTGCCTTCCTTCACAAACTCTGCTGCGCTCTTGTTCCCAAGTGCTTTTTAAAGGCATTCTCACTGCAAGAGCCGTGGGGAGGGTTTGTCTGCAGAGCTGCTAAGATCTTCGCTGCGCTCTCCAGATAGCGAGGGAGGCAGGAGGCAGACCTGAGCGAAAGCTCTTACCAGGCTTCTGAATCTCTCTCCCCTTCCATCCCTCTTTCCCTGCCTTTCTCTCTGAACTAACTGGGTCTCTTTACATGCTCAGGGGCTATTTATTCTCCCTTTTGGTGAACAAGGAGGGATAGCAAACTGAATACTAAGAAGAAAAGTTTAATTGCTGCAATAAAAGGGAGTGGAAAAATCAATTTCACATCCCCCACCTGTTATCAACCATAAGGGTTATAGGAGTCCATTGCGCTCTGTGGGGACTCAGGTCTTTCTAAAATTTGGGTTACGCAATTTCCAAGGTAAGTGGTTTTACTTATGCTAAAGAGCTGCAAACCGAATTGGCAGTGCCTGCTTCATTTATTCAAAAAAGGTTGTTACGATTAGCGTCCGATCCCAACTAGGGATGGAAGGATCTGCAAATTTTGGTCCCCTCCGTTTCTCATTTTCCCAGCCTTAAATTCAGTTCTGCCCCAAGTTTGGATATGTTGTTGCTCTTGTTGTTTGTCGCATATATATCCCACCGGTTTCTCCAAGGAGCTTGAGGGGGCATTCGTGGTTCTCTCCTGCCTCATTTAATCCCCACAACGACCCTTTAAGGTAGGTTAGACTGAAGGGCAGTGACTGAACGAAGGTCACTCAATGAGTTTTATGGTTGAGTCCTGGTCTCCCAGATACACACACACACACATTTCAAAATCCTCGTGAAAATTCACCATCATTTCTTGTGTTCCTTTCTCCTAATCAATACATGTTTGCATGCAGTAATGATTGACACAGATTTTTTAGGCAGCATTTCCCTCTAATATCAGACTTTTATGGTACATTGTTTCCCCAAATATGTTTGCTTTTCAAGCACACTTTCCCTTAATAAAATAAACACGACTTAGAGAATACACAAAGTGTCGAATTTTTTATTTATTTTTTGGCAACCATTCTTTGCTGAGAGAACTGCATTGCAAAATTCAGTCAAGTATGAATTCCGATGGATGGTGTTCTTCCTCACATTGTTTTAGAATGTACAAATTGGATAGAATTGCCTTCAGATGAGAACAGAATTGTATTTTTCCTCATGCCTCACTGTGTATGAAACTTTCTATGAAGCTGTGCTAGCTTTAGCCAAACTCATTCCTTCAAATTCCTCACATAGCTGGAGCAGAACCCTTCGAGATCATCTCAAAAATTATCTCAAGGAGAAAAGTTGATGACGACTCTAACCTTGTATATGTACATGTATATGTATGTTTCCGAGCACAATTCAAAGTGTTGGTGCTGACCTTTAAATCCCTAAACGGCCTCGGCCCAGTGTACCCGAAGGAGCGTCTCCACCCTCATCGTTCTGCCCGGACACTGAGGTCCAGCTCCGAGGGCCTTCTGGTGGTTCCCTCACTGTGAGAAGTGAGGTTACAGGAAACCAGGCAGTGGGCCTTCTGGGAAGTGGTGCCCGCCCTGTGGAATGCCCTCCCATTAGATGTCAAAGAAATAAACAACTATCGGACTTTTAGAAGACATCTGAAGGCAGCCCTGTGTAGGGAAGTTTTTAATGCTTGATGTTTTATCGTGTTTTTAGTATTCTGTTGGGAGCCGCCCAGAGTGGCTGGGGAAACCCAGCCAGATGGGCGGGGTATAATAAATAAATTGTTGTTGTTGTTGTTATTTCTCCTTACCTTTCTAATTATAGAATGGCTTAGGCTTGCAATCCTATACCTACCTGGGAGCAAGTCCCAGTGAACTCAATGAAGCTTACTTTGCAGTAGACACATACGGCCTTGCACCGTCAGGCTCCCAGGCACTTACCAAACCCATGTCTAACTCCACTTCTCAAAACTGATGCCCCATGTACCTTCAGGAAACCATTGCTAATGGGAGGATTAAGAGGTCTGCATTGAGGTTTTCTGGGCATTCACTAGCAAAGATGTATAGAATCCACACACACACCCTGTGAATCTTAAAAGTTCTTCCCTGAAAGTGTCCTCCCAACTTCCATTGAAATTTCAGCTTCGGCAGCGTTCAGTGACCATCCAGATTGCGCTGGATGAGATGAGAGAACATTGGGTTGCTTATTTATTTCATAGATGGAGAAGAGTTGAAATGGACTTTCCCCAGTTTAAACACCAGCTGATGGAGGAGATCCCCTGATACAAGAAGCACGCGGAGAAAGTCGATCGGGCGCCTGGGGCGGAGCCCATGCCCTGCGCCCAGGGGCGGGACCAGATATCCACGGGGGCGGGGCCAGCTGCCCGTGGGGTTGGGGCAAGTTGGGGCAGGATGCTACACGGGGCCTCCGAGGAGTCTGCCTGCCTCCTCCCCCTCATCCACCCTACAGCTGGGGGGAGGCAGCGGGCGGACCGTTTGGGGCAGCGCGGAGCCTGCGGGCACCCAAGCCACTGCGTCACTCCCAGGAGAGACGCGTGGCTCGGGCGTGGTGCAGGCCCCGCGTTGAGTGCCGCCGGCAGTTTGTCACCCCCTCATTGGCAACCCCCAGGGCAGCCCACACACCCTGCACCCCCTTCCTCTGCCTCTGGCTACAAGATCCCCAATAAAAAAGTACCACATTTTTTGCTCTATTAAACGCACTTTCCCCCTGCTAAAAAGTAAGGGGAAGTGTGTGTGCGTCTTATGGAGGCTCTGCTCAGCGCTCCCTTTAAAGAGCCACGTGGAGCATGCCCTTCTCCCTCCTCAGGGAAAAGCCCCCAAGAGCCACCCACACGCTCCACATGCTCTTTAAAGGGAGCGCGGCTCTTGGGTGAGCCGTTGCTGTGTGCAGCCTCTCCCAGGCAGGGGATGAAGGCTTAGTCGCGCACAGCCTCCCCTGCTCGGGGAGGCTGCTCATGGCTATCCCATAAACCAGGACAGGCAGCAGGATCGCTGCGCTGCGATCCCGCTGGCTGTCCTGGCTTCTGGGATTCATAATATTTTTCTTCTTGTTTTCCTCTGCCAAAAACTAGGTGTGTCTTATGGTCTGGTGTGTCTTATAGAGCAAAAAATACGGTACTTATCCGTGCGGTGTTTTGTCAAACTATGGAACTCACTGCTGGGGGAGGCAACTTGGACGGCTTTAAAAGAGTTACAAGAAAGGAGATTCCGGCTAAAGATCAAGAAGAAGTTTCTGACACGGAGAGCTGTCAGTCAGTGGAATAGACTCCCTCGGGAGATGGTGGGGTCTCTTTCATAGGAGCTTTTCCACCAGAGGTTGGGTGGTCCTCTGTCATGGATCCTTGAGATTCCTGCATTGAACAAGACTATCCAACTCTGCAAGTCTATGATTATACAGTCGTACCTTGGATTCTGAACGCCTTGGCTCCCAAACAAATAGGCTCCCGATCAATCGAAAACCAGAAGTGTGTGTTCCGGTTTTTGAACATTCTTTTGGAAGTCAGACATCCAACGGGGCTTCTGATTGGCTGCAGGAGCTTCCTGAAGCCAATCAGAAGCTGTGCTTTGATTTCTGAACGTTTTGGAACTGGAACGGACTTCTGGAATGGATTCCATTTGGCTTCCAAAGTACGACTGTATGATTTTACCTCCAAATCTGGGGTCAACACACTGGCTGCCTTTACCTGTGCCATTATAATATATTGCATTCCAGGGAATTTAGAAGGAAGATGGACATGGCGTGTTGAATAGCATCACTCAAGGCAGGAGGTATGGTGTGTGCTTCAGAGCAAGGTGATAAGGAAGCATCAACTTCAAGCCTTTCTCTCTTTTTTTTCAGTCTCACCAAGCTGGGGCCGTGGCCAGAGAAGTGGTCTGGAATGAAGTTGGGTCAGCCATGCTCAACGGAATGAACAAAGTGATATGTAAACATCTACCTTGACACTTGATGCTAAAGAGTATGCACACAGAGACCTAGGGACATGGGTGGTGCTGTGGTCTAAACCACTGAGCCTTTTGGGTTTGCTGATCAGAAGGTCGGCAGTTCAAATCCCCATGATGGAGTGAGCTCCTGTTGCTGTGTCCCAGCTCCTGCCAACCTAGCAGTCCGAAAGCACTTCAGTGCAAGTAAATAAATAGGTACCGCTACGGCGGGAAGGTAAACGGTGTTTCCGTGCGCTCTGGCTTCTGTCACGGTGTTCTGTTGCACCAGAAGTGGTTTAGTCCTGCTGGCCACATGACACGGAAAGTTGTCTGTGGACAAATGCCGGCTCCCTTGGCCTGAAAGCGAGATGAGCGCCAAAAACCCATAGTCGCCTTTGACTGGACTTAACCGTCCAGGGGTCTTTTACCTCTACCTTTTACCTTACTGCAGCCTTTCTCAACCTGTGGTTCCCCAGATGTTGTTGGACTACAACTCCCATCACCCCTAGCTAGGAAGGCCAGAGCCCAAGGATAATGGGAGTTGTAGTCCAACAACATCTGGAGACCCACAGGTTGAGAACTGCTGCCTTACAGAGACCTAGCTGCATTTTAAAAAGGGAAAACCCTAGCCCATTCCATCTTGTGTGAGGAGGAAACCTCCAAGAAACAGCATGATGAAATCTTAGCAAAATCTGGAACAGCAGGAACCAACCTGGGACTAGCATGATCCCAGCCAAAAGTGCCTCACTGCGATTGCAAGATCTCACAATGCTCCTGTACTTCTTTACACAGCACATAGTTGAACTGTGGAACTCACTTCCACAGGACACACCAATGGCCACCAACCTAGAGGGCTTTAAAAGAGGATTGGACAAAATCACAGAGGGCTATCTATGGCTCTTGGCCATGATGGTTATACTCTGCCCCAACAGTAAAGGTAAAGGTAAAGGGGCCCCTGACCATTAAGTCCAGTCGTGACCGACTCTGGGGTTGCGGCGCTCATCCTGCTTTATTGGCCGAGGGAGCCGGAGTTTGTCCGCAGACAGCTTCCGGGTCATGTGGCCAGCATGACTAAGCCACTTCTGGCGAACCAGAGCAGCACACGGAAACGCCGTTTACCTTCCCGCTGGAGCGGTACCTATTTATCTACTTGCATTTTGTGCTGTTGAACTGCTAGGTTGGCAGGAGCAGGGACCGAGCAACGGGAGCTCACCCTGTCGCAGGGATTCGAACCGCCGACCTTCTGATCAGCAAGTCCTAGGCTCTGTGGTTTAACCCACAGTGCCACCTGCTTCCCGCCCCAACAGTAGGAGGCAGTAAATGCTTCTGAAAAGCAGTTGCTGGAAACCACAGAAGGACTTTTGTGCTCGAATCCTGATTGCTGGTTTCCCACAGGCATGTAGTTGGCCACTGTGAGAACAGGATGCTGGACTAGACAACAACAACAACAACAATTTATTATTTATACTTTGCCCATCTGGCTGGGTTTCCCCAGCCACTCTGGGCGGCTTCCAACAAAATATTAAAATACAGCAATGCATCAAACATTAAAAGCTTTCCTAAACAGGGCTGCCTTCAGATGTCTTCTAAAAGTCCTGTAGTTGTTCTTTTCTTTGACATCTGGTGGGAGGGCGTTCCCCAGGGTGGGCGCCACTACCGAGAAGGCCCTCTGCCTGGTTCCCTGTAACTTGGCTCCTCCAGTGAGGGAACCACCAGAAGGCCCTCGGCGCTGGACCTCAGTGTCCGGGCAGAACGATGGAGGTGGAGACGCTCCTTCAGGAATACTGGACCGAGGCCGTTTAGGGCTTTAAAGGTCAGCACCAACACTTTGAATTGTGCTCAGAAACATACTGGGAGCCAATGTAGGTCTTTCAAGACCGGTGTTATGTGGCCTCGGCGGCCGCTCCCAGTCACCAGTCTAGCTGCTGCATTATGGATTAGTTGTAGTCTCTGGGTCACCTTCAAAGGCAGCCCCACATAGAGCGCATTGCAGTAGTCCAAGTGGGAGATGACCAGAGCATGCACCACTCTGGCGAGACAGTCTGCGGGCAGGTAGGGTCTGGTAGATAGCTGCCCTGGACGCAGAATTGACCTGCACCTCCATGGACAGCTGTGAGTCCAAAATGACTCCCAGGCTGCGCACCTGGTCCTTCAGGGACAGTGAAGATGTTCAGAATATATTGCCATACAGTTATTTGGATCAAGTCCTTCCTGAAACAAGAAAAGAAACCGCAACAGAACACCAGATAGAGCAAGAACCTAAGAACAGAAGAAGAAGCTGCTGGGTCAGACCAATGGCCCACGTAGTCCAGCATCCTCTTCTCACAGGGGCCGGCCAGATCCCTGTGGGAAACCAGCAAGGAGACCATGAGCACAAGAGACCTCTCTCATTCTGTGGTTTTCATCAACTGGCATTCGGATGCATTACTGCTTCCCTTCCATCTTTGGAGTGAGTCACTCTTAATGGCCATGGAGATTTAATCCAACCAGTCTGCTTTCCATTCGGGTCTTCACCTGTAGAATCATAGAATCATAGAGTTGGAAGAGACCACAAGGGCCATCGAGTCCAACCCCCTGCCAAGCAGGAAACACCATCAGAGCACTCCTGACATATGGTTGTCAAGCCTCTGCTTGAAGACCTCCAAAGAAGGAGACTCCACCACACTCCTTGGCAGCAAATTCCACTGCCGAACAGTTCTTATTGTCAGGAAGTTCTTCCTAATGTTTAGGTGGAATCTTCTTTCTTGTAGTTTGGATCCATTGCTCTGTGTCCGCTTCTCTGGAGCAGCAGAAAACAACCTTTCTCCCTCCTCTATGTGACATCCATTTATATATTTGAACATGGCTATCATATCACCCTTAACCTCCTCTTCTCCAGGCTAAACATGCCCAGCTCCCTTAGCCGTTCCTCATAAGGCATCGTTTCCAGGCCTTTGACCATTTTGGCTGCCCTCCTCTGGACACGTTCCAGTTTGTCAGTGTCCTTCTTGAACTGTGGTGCCCAGAACTGGACACAGTACTCCAGGTGAGGTCTGACCAGAGCAGAATACAGTGGCACTATTGCTTCCCTTGATCTAGATGCTATACTCCTATTGATGCAGCCCAGAATTGCATTGGCTTTGTGAACAATAGGAAACAGCTTTGTGAACAATAGGAAACAGCCTTAGGTTGAGCCTGACCAACTGCCCACTAGGGGTCAGCAACCTAAGGCCCATGCGCCGGAAGCGGCCTATGGAGGCCGTCTAACCGGCCCACGAGCCATTCCTGAACTGAGCCGCCCCCTCAACGAGTCCCTGCATGCTGCGCTAAACCGGCACAGAGCGGCACAGGGACTCTCTTCTGCGGCTCCGGAAATCTCTTCTGCGCATGCCCAGATGACGGAAATTGTGTCTGCGCATGTCGGCAGTCAAGGGACATGGGTGGTGCTGTGGGTTAAACCACGGAGCCTTGGGCTTGCCAATTGGAAGGTTGGTGGTTCGAATCCCCGCGACGGGGTAAGCTCCCATTGCTCGGTCCCTGCTCCTGCCAACCTAGCAGTTCGAAAGCACGTCAAACTGCAAGTAGATAAATAGGTACCGCTCCGGCGGGAAGGTAAACGGCGTTTCTGTGTGCTGCTCTGTTTCTCCAGAAGCGGCTTAGTCATGCTGGCCACATGACCCGGAAGCTGTGCGCCTGCTCCCTTGGCCAGTAAAGCGAGATGAGCGCTGCAACCCCAGAGTCGGCCACAACTGGACCTAATGGTCAGGGGTCCCTTTACCTATGTCGGCGGTGCTGGGAATCGCGTCTGCACATGCCCAGATGCCGAAAATCGCTTCTGCGCAGGCACAATTTTCAGCATCTGCGCATGCACAGAAGTTAATTCTGGCGCTGTGCTTCGCCGGTCTGGCCCACAGAGGATTTCCGCTGGAGTGATCTGGCCCATGCCCAGTAAGCCTTGCCAACCCCTGGTCTACACTGACTGACAGCGGCTCTCGACAGTTTCAGACATGGAGTCTCTCCCAGCCCTGTACCAGGAGATGTTGGGAATCAAACCTGGAACCTTTGGCGTGCAAGATAGAGGCTGTACCGCTGAGCCACGACCCCTACTGCTGAGCGGTGTGGAGCGGCAAAGGCTATACCACACCAATTCAGGATGCAGGCCAGCTCCACAGGCCTGTCCGCTTTTTCTCCCCTCCTCCTGTTTGTGTTTTTCAGGGAGCCTGTTCCAGATGAAACAAAGCCCTTCTTTGTATTTGGTGACCTTTCTGTTTCCTCTGTCAGTCCTTAGAACAGCTGTTCTCCCCATTTTTCTTCCTCTCCAGCTCCTTCCTCCGTAGAAATTGTTCCCTGCCACCCCACTCCTTGTTCTTTCTTCTCTGTCCCTGCCACACCCCATCGCCATAACCCTTTCCCCTCCTGATTTCGGCAGTCCCCCGTTTTCAAGCCTTCCCCTTTAATACTGGGGGTCTGGTTCTGGAGTGGACCGATCCCCCGCTATCCTAGAGGCCCACAAGGGAGGGACTCCTCCATCCCCCTTTAGCTCACGAGACACGGTGGCAACTTGAAGGTCCCGCGTTGTGGCAGCATCTCTGGTGGACCATAAGCACACATGTGAACACAGCAGAGACTAGAGATGCTGGGAGCCACGGGAAAAAGGAAGTTCCTGTGGTTCACAAAGTACTCTGTTGCCCAGGGATACCGAGAAGCATGAGAAATGATCCCCAGATTCCCTGCATGTTGACATCAACTCTCACAGCTTCATCTCCTTTGAGAGCCAGTGTGGTGTAGTGGTTAAGAGCGGTAGTCTCGTAATCTGGGGAACCGGGTTCGCGTCTCCGCTCCTCCACATGCAGCTGCTGGGTGACCTTGGGCCAGTCACACTTCTTTGAAGTCTCTCAGCCCCACTCACCTCACAGAGTGTTTGTTGTGGGGGAGGAAGGGAAAGGAGAATGTTAGCCGCTTTGAGACTCCTTCGGGTAGTGATAAAGCGGGATATCAAATCCAAACTCTTCTTCTTCTTCTTAAGTCTATGTTCCTGGCTGCCTAAATTGGATTTCATTCAACAGACATTGTACCATGGCATATACAGTGGTACCTTGGGTTAAGAACTTAATTCGTTCTGGAGGTCCTTTCTTAACCTGAAACTGTTCTTAATTTGAGGTACCACTTTAGCTAATGGGGCCTCCCGCTGCCGCTGCACCACCGGAGCACGATTTCTGTTCTCATCCTGAAGCAAAGTTCTTCAACCGAGGTAATATTTCTGGGTTAGTGGAGTCTGTAACCTGAAGTGTCTGTAATCTGAAGCATCTGTAACCCGAGGTACCACTGTATGCACAAGGGGCAAATGTCAATTAGATGGTAGGATGATCTACCATCAGGCAGCTAGTTGCCTCTGATGCAAAAGAAAACTAGTTTGGCTGGCCTTTGGGATGCTTTGCACCTGGAGTTGTTCTGTTGTTGTTGTTTAGTTGTTTAGTCGTGTCTGCCTCTTTGTGACCCCATGGACCAGAGCACACCAGGCACTCCTGTCTTCCACTGCCTCCCGCAGTTTGGTCAAACTCATGCTGGTAGCTTCAAGAACACTATCCAACTATCTCGCCCTCTGTCGTCCCCTTCTCCTTGTGCCCTCCATCTTTCCCACCATCAGGGTCTTTTCCAGGGAGTCTTCTCTTCTCATGAGGTGGCCAAAGTACTGGAGCCTCAGCTTCACGATCTGTTCTTCCAGTGAGCACGCAGGGCTGATTTCCTTCAGAATGGATAGGTTTGATCTTCTTGCAGTCCATGGGACTCTCAAGAGTCTCCTCCAGCACCATAATTCAAAAGCATTCATTCTTTGCCAATCAGCCTTCTTTATGGTCCAGCTCTCACTTCCATACATCACTACTGGGAAAACCATAGCTTTAACTATACGGACCTTTGTTGGCAAGGTGATGTCTCTGCTTTTTAAGATGCTGTCTAGGTTTGTCATTGCTTTTCTCCCAAGAAGTTGTTCACCTGTTTGTAAATCATAGCAGCTGCTTTCCACGGCCTTTGGAGTGTTGATGGCCTTGTGATCATGTGACTTGCCTTGCCCTCTTGCTGCTGGTCAGCTGACCTTGCCGGCACACCCCAACCGCAACCCCCAACCCCCAGTGTGCAGGAAATGTCAGCATTTTAAATGGAGGAGAAAGAGATTACAGGACATATAGTGTGTTGGGCATGGTTCAGAAAAAGATCTGGGTTCTAATCCCCACACAGCTGTGGAAGGAAAAGCCAGAGGCTGAGGTAAGGTTCTGGGGCTGAAATGTGACCTGGAAGAAAAAATGCTTGATTCCTGCTTGAATTTGAGGTTGCAGTTATGGGAAAAAACAAGAGCTTTTTGGGCGTGCTCTGGTCCATGGGGTCACGAAGAGTCGGACACGACTAAACGACTAAACAACAACAATGCCTCCACTATAGGCTCAGGTTTTATATATGGGTAAATAAACCATGTATCATAAGGACATCACAATCTCCACTGTCTCTCATTTCCTTACTCCTTAACTTAAAGAAAACAAAATTATTGTGGACTTTAGGAAATGTAAATTGAATATTCAGCCACTTATTATTGAGGGGAAGTGCGTGGACCAGGTCTCGGTGTCGGTGTTTTGATTTCTGGGAATGGAGTTGAGAGATGAACCTGGGGAGAAAACAGCAAAGACCTGATGAAGAGAGCACAGAAGAGGTTATATTTTCTGAGAATCCTCCGGAAAAAACAATCTCTCAAAGGACCTGTTGATGGCATTTTACCATTGCACTGTGGAGAGTGTATTAACTTATGGTCTCTGTGTGTGGTTTGGGAGCTGCAAGGTCAGGGGAAAAAACAATGCTGTCCAGGGTTGTAAAGACTGCGGAGAGAATAATTGGGTGCACTCTTCCCACCTTGGATCAAATCTATGCTGCCAGGTGCCATAAGAAAGCTGCAGAGATAGCGCGGGATAGTGCGCACCCCGGAAATGATCTCTTTCAGCTTCTGCCTTCTTGAAGAAGGTACAGGGTTACAAAGACCAGGACTAGCCACCTGAGAAACAGTTTCTACACAAATGCAATTCTGGTTCTAAATGCAGCATAAGGGGTCTCTATAGTATAGTGTATTTTAAAATGGGGTTTTAGAGTTTTTAGGAGTTTTTGAATGTTTTATGTAGATTTTCAATTTCATTGTTCTGTATGGGACAATGACAATAAAGATATCATATATCGTATATCTAAAAAGAAGCATGGTATATGCCTGGAGCCCTGGAATTTCACATCACTCAGAGACTGGAGTGGTGTTCAAACTGACTAGTATTGCCAAAAAGTAGAGAGCTGGGCAGGGAAATGGGCTGACTTGACTCAATTTACAAAATAAGTTTCCCAGGATGCCAAAGCTGAGATTTCATTTAAGAACAACTCCCCACCAACCCCAACCCACCCGCCTCCCAAAAGCATGCAAAATGTTTCCCTTTTGACATACTATGATCCAAGCAATTTGACTGCCACGGCTCTTCATGGGCCGCTTGAACACTTTTGCAAAACGTTTCGAAAGGGTTTTCCTTTCCTACTTTTTGAAATGCTGACATCTACTTTTTCAACAGAGTGGATCAAGGCAGAAACAAAAGCAAGCTCTTGGAACACAAAATCTATTCAAATTCAGCTGGCTTTGGGTTTTTTAAATAATAGTTGCATATCCTGTTTAGCTTCCATAATGTCTGCTTTTTTAAAAAAGCACATAAGATGCAGCTGGATCCACATTCCACTTCAGCAGAAGAAACTTTTAAGGCTGGGGTGTTGCTGTTCAGGGGGAGACTTCAACACAGAGTTAATCTGCCTTTGGACTATGCAGGAACTAAAAGAAGCAACACGTACTTTGTCTGCTAAGGCAAAGGTCCTTAGCATTTATGAGAACAAGATTTTAAACAGTCCCAGTTTCATAAAAGACAAATAGGAATGGAAAGCAGCTGAGATGGGTATTAAAGGTAAAGGGACCCCTGACCGTTAGGTCCAGCCATGGACGACTCTGTGGTTGCATGCTCATCTTGCTCTATAGGCCGAGGGAGCCGGCATTTGTCCACAGACAGCTTCCGGGTCATGTGGGCAGCATGACTAAGCTGCTTCTGGCAAACCAGAAACGCCGTTTACCTTCCGCCAGAGTGTTACCTATTTATCTACTTGCACTTTGACGTGCTTTTGAACTGCTAGGTGGGCAGGAGCAGGGACCGAGCAACGGGAGCTCACCCCATCATGGGGATTCAAACCACCAACCTTCTGATCGGCAAGCCCTAGGCTCTGTGGTGTAGACCACAGCACCACCCGCGTCCACTGAGATGGGTGTTAGGGTGCCCAAAAAGAGGAGTGCGCCTTTGGGGAGGAAGTCAAACTTTTAGAAGGTTGCAGCACCTGCTGTGGCTGTAGAGACCAATACGGGAGGAACATGTTTTGTTGCAGCCGGGGCAGATGAAGGCATCCAGTTGTGCTGCTGCATATGCACCATGGCATTTCTTCTCTGTGGGCTCCTCCCAGCAGTCATTCCTCCTCTGGTCACTGCAGAGCTGGGACAGGGAGGGAAATGGGGCAAAGGGGAAATGGAATAATGGATGAGGGCATTTCTGGTCAACAAGAACAGTGGATATTTTGTTGTGGGTCCTTCTTCTGCTCTTACAACTTAAGAAAACAAAACAACCCACGTCCCATAACAGGCTCCCACAAGCTGCTTGTAGCAGCTCAGGAATCAAACGCACCACAACAGCATTTCCCTGAATTCAGATGGGCAACACTGGGAGTGAGTTTAACCCAAAATGAAAATCACTGCATTATTGGTAATTTCAGATCGCAGTGAATGCTCAATGGGTTTTCTGGTGATTTCTGTTGCTCTTGCAAATTCCTCAAGCTCCTCTCCACCTTCAGAGCAAAGAGATCTGTATTCCTAAGCAGGATGGGAGTGAAATTGGATGCAGTTCACTTTTAAAGGTGAACCGACCTGATTTACACTTTCTGAAGCAATGCATGAACCAGAAAGACAGCCGACCTTCAAAACTGGCGCTTTCCCAAATTTGTCAACGCAGTCATTGAATCAAATAAGGTACACAAAAAGGCACATATTGGGATTAAACATGCACATGAATGCATCTGACAAGGTTTCAATGAAAAATGCTCTGTGACAAGGTGTATGCTAGGCAAAATTGCATAAAGCAGGTGTATTAGAAGTTTGCACTAACATGCTGATGGATTTTCGAGAGGACCTTTTAAAGAAGCGAAGTGATGTGGAGAGAAGAATTTAGGCTTAGAAAAGGGAGGATCCAACATTGGCATATTTGCCCTTCCCTGGCTCCTGATGCCCTGCAGCTTTAAGAATGACCTAAAAAGGAGTCAAGGCTGTTCAGGCGACACGAACGGAAACCTGAAAATTCTTTCCTATATGTCTCACTTGGGACGGTTCACACACACAGAACCACATTCCAAATGTTGGATTTCCTACAGCTAGTTTTGGAATGGTGTTTGTTTGCATTGAAGTCAGTCACAAAGTCCTTGGTCATCTTCAGAGGTAAAAGGGTCAGGCCCCCTTTTTATAACTTTTTTTTAAAAAAAACCATTTACAATGTCCACGTACAAGCAATTACTACTGCAAAAACCTGGGAGCGGGTGGTGCTGAGGTCTAAACCACTGAACCTCTTGGGCTTGCTGATCAGAAGGTTGGCGGTTCGAATCCCCGCAACGGGGTGAGCTCCCGTTGCTTGGTCCCTGTTCCTGCCAGCCTAGCAGTTCGAAAGCACAACAGTGCAAGTAGATAAACAGGTACCAATGTGGCGGGAAGGTAAACAGCGTTTCCATGTGCTCTGGTTTCCGTCACAGTGTTCCATTGCGCCAGAAGCGGTTTAGTCCTGCTGGCCACATGACCCGGAAAGCTGTCTGTGGACAAATGCCAGCTCCTTCAGCCTGAAAGTGAGATGAGCTCCACCACCCTATAGTTGCCTTTGACTGGACTTAACCGTCCAGGGGTCCTTTACCTTTTACCTTTACTACTGCAAAATCACTGAGAGCAATAATGTCAACTAATGTCACCTAAGACTGCCATTTTGAAAGTGTTGAATCCTGTCAAATCTTACTGCTGCATCTCAGATAAATGCATATTCTTGCTTGTATCATATCTTAACAACAACAACAAACAAACCTATGGTCACGTAAAGCATACTCAATAAACACATGAGACGTAACAGGCTGTGTTCTTAGCTAAATAAGATATACTACTCATAGTATCGAATTGTAAAGTTCAGCAGAAGTAACTCATAAAGTTCAACAAAGGTTGTTACAGTTCTACTACTATGCCATAAGATCCACTGTCCTGTAATATTACATATGAGCTTCAACTACTGATGAAGCCCAGGACAGCGAAACAAGGCCAATACAGTGGTACCTCGGGTTACATATGCTTCAGGTTGCATACGCTTCAGGTTACAGACTTGGCTAACCCAGAAATATTACCTCGGGTTAAGAACTTTGCTCCAGGATGAGAACAGAAATCGTGCAGCGGCGGCGCCATGGCAGCAGGAGGTCCCATTAGCTAAAGTGGTGCTTCAGGTTAAGAACAGTTTCATGTTAAGAACGGACCTCCAGAACGAATTAAGTTCTTAACCCGAGGTACCACTGTATTCTGGAAATCCTTGTCTTAGACTTTGTGAAAGGATTTTGTGGAACTGTAACAACCTTTCATGTGGATGGTTTGGACTTTATGAACAGACAGGTGGAACAGACACCATTCCATGGATGGACCTGACTATAGAATGATCTGATCCACCGGGTCTTCTGCTATGTTTGTTTGTTGAACTTTATGAGTTGCTTCTGTTGAAATTTACAGTTTGATACTATGAATAGTATATCTTATTTATCAAAGAACACAGCCGGTTACGTCTCATGTGTTTATTTTGTATCATACCTTAGTCTGTACATTCCTTGGGATAAACACCTGTCCTCTTGAACTTTATAAAGTGCTTGTGTTGCAAGGAGTTTAATTAGATGGCCTTTGGGGTCCCTTCCGATTCTATGAGATGCTTCGATATCAGTTCATCATCAGCATCATTTCCAGAAGCCTATGTCTTGTTTGGCGAGAGGGTTCCACCTTTTCCCATTTGTAACTGACACATCCCGCAAGCTATTCCTCTTGGAAGACCATTGTACTTCCTTGCCTTCACTGCCCTGGCCTTCATTTGCTTGCATGGCCCTCCAATCCTGCAGTGCTGATCCATGCAATTTGGTCCCCAAGGCCACAGTTCTACTTTGGACTTGGGCATGTATGTCATGGATGCTTGCCAAGAAAATCACCACAGCTGATTGGATTTCAAGGCTGGGTAGGCAAATGAAGGCAAGGACAATGAAGGCGGGGGGGGGGGAGAACATGGTGCCAAGATAAAACATCAGAGACATGTGTGGGGTGTTTTGTGGTTGCTTTGCGCAGCTTGTTTTTAAGCAGACATTGACATGATGAACAGGCCACTCCTGATGGCTTTACATTGACTGACAGCTGAACCAGCATGCATTTTTCCACTAGTGTAGGTGACCCCAATTAGCTGTGGAGACTTCCTTACGCATTTCAATCTTCTCCCCATCTCCATTGACCTGACTTTTCTCTTCTTCCCTTAATCTCCTTCATTTCTTGGGATTCCTCTTTGCTGTAATCCAGTTACGCATTCCTGGAGTTATAGATACAGGCTGTGCAATATTGTTTCCACTGTCTCCACTAATGAGAAACTGATGACACCAGCAAAGGCTCTAACCAGAGCACCAATCCATGAAATATGGGACTGATACAGTAGCTGACTCCTGCCAAAAAAAGCAACATTGGCCAATGGGAGGGCTCCACAGCAGTGTTCCATCTTCCATGTTGACTCACCGGATATTTTTAGATTACAACTCCCATCATTCCTAAGTGTTGGCCATACTGACTGGGGCTGATAGGAATTGGAGCTGAAAAACATCTAGACCAGGGTCCTACAACCTTGGGCCCCCATGTGTTGTCAGACTAAAACTCTTAGCCAGTGGTCTGTGATGATAGGAGCTGTGATTAAACAACATCCAAGGTTGAAGAACAACCTTGCATTAGATTAGATGTTAAGATGATCAGATGTTTGGAAGCTGTGGCTGGATGGTTACGTGGGAGCCGGTTGAAGTTAAATCCTTCGAAGACAGATTTGGGTTGGGATTGGGGGGGCAACTCCCATCTCTTGCGGGGGCGCAATTAGTGCCAGCACCGTCCGTTAAGAGTTTGGGTGTAATCTTCGACACCTCCCTTTCCATGGAGGAGCAGATTGCAGCTATAACAAAGGCGGCATTTTTTCATCTCCGCCAAGCTAAGCAGTTGGCTCCTTACCTCTCTCGCCCTGACCTAGCCACTGTGATCCACGTGACGGTCACTTCCAGGGCTTTCTCGGCTGTGTCTCCGATCTGGTGGAACGCTCTGTCACAAGAGACTAGGGCCCTGTGGGACTTGACACCAGGCCTTTGGCCAAGGCACAGCCTGACCCCCTCCTTTGGTAATTCTTCACAGAACTCTAGCCCAATGGTTGCCATCAATTTGATTTGAACTGATTTTATAATGAATTGATTTTAGAATGCTGTATTATTTTACTGTTGTTAGCCGCTCTGAGCCCGGCTTCGGCTGGGGAGGACAGGATATAAATTAAATTATTATTATTATTATTATTATTATTATTATTATTATTATTATTATTATTATTATTATTATTCACATGCAGCGCTGTTGCTGTTCCCCTGCAGTTTCTCTTCCACCAAAACTTATGCCATTTGTCTCACCATCCATTGTGGCAAAATTAAGTAACTCGAGTAAATTATGTAACTGATTGTGCAAATTACATAGTCCTTCTGTTATTCTACCACATTCATTTCAGTGCAAAAGAAACAGGATGCAAATTTGGTGGGGTTGGGCACAATCAATTATGAATTATTTCCCTGTTGAAGCCCTGGCTGACCTCTGGAATATCCAAATGGCTAGGTTTGTTGACACTATTGTCCCAATAATATTCACTGCAATCAATTTTATATTTTGGACAAGGCCAGAACATTGGCAATTTCAACTCCCATTTCCAATCTTGCTGGACTTTTCTTTAAAAAAATATATTAATTCTCTTTTTTTCCATCACAAATATAATAACATATTCCCCTCCCTCTCTTTTGACTTCCCTCAACTTCCATTTCTGATTTGTTATCCTCTCCATTGTATTCTGCTGTTTTTACAATATATCCTATTTTCCCTTTGTTACGTTATTTGTTCCCTAGCCATAAAATTGTGAATGTTTATTTAAATCCTGCCATCGAGTCAATATCCTTTCCTTGTTTCTGCAAATATAATATAAAAGGTTCCCACTCTTTTTCAAAATCACTATTGTCCTTTTCCCGAAGTCTGTCTGTCTGCTTTGCCAACTCCGCATAGTTCATCAGTTTTTCTTGCCATTTTTCTTTTGTTAGAATTTCTCCAGTCCTTGCTGGACTTTTCTGACATCCCTGTTGCAGGAGAAAGACAAGAGGGAGCTGATTTGCTCCCTTGCTAACAAGGGGCATCAAAATGATTTTGTTAAAAGAAGAAAGGTTCGGTACCATATACCCAGCGGCTTTCTTGGAATGCTTGACCATATCTGACGACAGTCAAATAATAGGCAGTCGATTGTCAATAGCTGAGTTGTCAATTAACTGGTGTGCCCAGCCTACTTTGATGTCTTGCCAGTTCCTGAGATCCGGAGTCTTGAGAGGCACATGCAACCCGAGGTTAAATGGCCTTTTATGAACACACAAAGCAATCCGCTCTAACTCCATAATTGATGTCCCTCTGCATATAATGGGAAGACTGTCCGCGGGAAATTGCAATGAAATGATCTCACTGTCTTCTGAAAGGCAACACGCTTAAGAGGATTGAGGGGCCTTGCGTTAACTCCATCAGAGACCACGGACGAGACGTGCGCTGGAGAGAGGTTGAGCGCCCCGGGGGAATATTATCTCAGGAAGGGCTTCTTTTTAAATTAAATGCTGGTATACGAAATGGCCAGCAAAACCGCTCCCAAAGATGATGCCCCGGAGGTGTTTTGTGCTGGCTGGGATTGCAGGCCAGAACATCTGCAGTCTTCAGGGAGAATGATTTAACAGAGAGTCATAGTGTGTGCACCTTGGCGTCTCCAAATTTCGGGTCTGCTGCATTCACTTACCATCACGCATTCCGGGGGGGGGGTGCCTTGGGGTCCCTTCCAATTTTACAGTTCTATGGTTCTAGGAATATTAACTTTCTTTTCGTTGCTTTCCATGATTTTAGCTCATATTCCTCTTGGAACGCTTGGCCACATTTGAGCACAGTCCGACTTGAGCACAGTCAAGCAGCAATAGCTGGCCAGTCAATTACTAACTGGGGTGCCAAACCTTAAAACGGGTAGTGGGGCCACAACTAAGAAGATTTCACAGTCAATCCCTCTTGGCAGTGAACTCTGAGAACTGTGGCTCTGGGAGAGGAACAGGGGCTGCCTAACAACTCTCAAACTACATTTTCCATGATCCCCTGGGGTGGTGAGCCACAGCTATTTAAAGACGTCTCATTCACGCTCAGGGTGATATAATTTCCATTAATCTCTGCTGTTCCATCCATGCTCCCTCTACATCATCTTAGAATGTTGTATTATTTTATTGCTGTTAGCCGTCCTGAGCCTGGCTTCGGCTGGGGAGGGCAGGATACAAATAAATTATTATTATTATTATTATTATTATTATTATTATTATTATTATTATTGGCACCCGTAGGAGCCACAGCTTGGTCAAACTTGCATCGGCAGCACTTCTCCAGCCAATTGCCTCAGTTCCCTGTCTCTTTGGCAGAAACACAGAGGGTTTTTCTTTTTCCACTAGGAGGAAATGTTATTGAACAGTTTATCCCGTGTGTTTGGAGCACATATGCTTTCCATCAGTAATCAGGCGTGGAAAGGGAGAGTTTCTGCAACACTCCCAGTCTACATGACTTCCTCTGGAGAATCCTGGGAAATGTAGTTTGTCAAGCGTGCAGAGAATTTTTAGGAGACCCCCACGCCTTTCAGAGCTACAGTTCCCGGAGCTGCGTGGCACAATTGAGAGAGATGTGAATATTGTGGGTAATTGGAAAGGGTTCCAACAAGATTGGAATGGCAAAATAAATTACTAGAATACATTGGTACCTCGGGTTACATACGCTTCAGGTTACATACGCTTCAAGTTACAGACTCCGCTAACCCAGAAATAGTACCTCTGGTTAAGAACTTTGCTTCAGGATGAGAACAGAAATATTGCTCCAGCGGCGCGGCGGCAGCAGGAGGCCCCATTAGCTAAAGTAGTGCTTCAGGTTAAGAACAGTTTCAGGTTAAGAACGGACCTCCAGAACAAATTAAGTACTTAACCCGAGGCACCACTGTACGCAGAAATGGCACAATTGACTAACTGGTTGAGAGGTAATACAAAACAATCATTCAAAAATGGGTCATGTTTACGATATATTTACAAAAATATAACAGTGGTGTGACATCAGTGGCTGCATTTGAGTGACCCCTGTGTAAAATAATAACAAAGAAATAAGGAAAATTGGTACGATATATTGTAAGAGTGTATTAGGAAATATGAATAGATGAAGGTAATAATTATACCGTATTTTTCGCTCTATAAGATGCACCAGACCACAAGACGCACCTAGTTTTTGGAGGAGGAAAACAAGAAAAAATATATTCTGAATTTCAGAAGCCAGAACAGCAAGAGGGATCGCTGCGCAGTGAAAGCAGCAATCCCTCTTGCTGTTCTGGCTTCTGGGATAGCTGCGCAGCCTGCATTCGCTCCATAAGACGCACACACATTTCCCCTTACTTTTTAGGAGGGAAAAAGTGAGTCTTATAGAGCAAAAAATACGGTAAGTACCCCACCCTTTGTGTTTTGACTATATGTGATTTTAGCTTCAGGCACGATCCCCAGAACATAACTCCGATGTAAATTGTGAGCTTGCTGTATCATGTGGATAACATCAGTATACACTTCAGCCACTAGGTGTCAATGTACTTGGTTGTATTTCGGGGGATTTAGCAGTTATCCACATCTGTCCTGTTCTTGTTTAAGTTACTAAAGTTCTTGTCTAGCTTCCTGATTGGTGTGAATCCTCTAAGCCTTCACTGACATCAGCATGCCTCAAAAAGCATATTGTGGAGCTAGGGAAAGTTCAGAAAAAGGCAACCAGAATGATCAAGGGGAAGGAGGCAAGATACACACACACACACACACACACACACACACACACACACCGCCCATCTGGCTGGGTTTTCCCAGCCACTCTTGGTGGCTTCCAGAAAAATATTAAAATACAATAATTCATCAAATATTAAAAGCTTCCCTAAACAGGGAAGTCATATATATAAATATAATTTGTATTTCTGTTTTACAGTTTAGAATATTCATTTAAACATCCTTAAAATATTCCGTTCTTCTCTTTCCATGGTTCATTTTGCATATAAATCCCTGCATATTTTACACAAACTAAACCATTCAGTATCCCATTATTACATCCATCAAAACTTATTTACACTGTTGAATTTATCTTAATGCTGCCAACGTTTTCAAGTGTACACAATTTCCCCCATATATTCTATAAACATCTTCTCTAAACATATGTTCTTGTTCAATTATTCTATATGTTAATTCCGCAAGCTGTGCATATTCCATCAACTTAAGTTGCCATTCTTCTTTAGTTGGGACCCCATAGTTTTTCCATTTTTTGGCTAACAAAACACAGGCCACAGTAGTGGCATATATAAATAAATTTTTTGTCACCTGAGAATTTCCATACACGCACATCATGATTCGCAATCTATTGCCAGCAGTACCGGATTTACGTATAAGCTAAACAAGCTATAGCTTAGGGCCCCACTCTCTTGGGGCCCCCAAAATAATTTAAAGGAAAAAACACTGGATGTACATTTCCAAAAATAAGATAAAAAACAAATAAAATAAAACCTATATACAGCAACAGTGTTTTGTGTTGTGTAGGCTCCTATGGAGTAAGTAATGGGCCCTGCCTGCTAGCCTGCTTCCTAGAATATCATTGGTTTGCTCATTTCTATATGCAGGGTGCCTAATAATAATAATAATAATAATAATAATAATAATAATAATAATTTATTATTTGTACCCCGCCCATCTGGCTGGGTTTCCCCAGCCACTCTGGGCGGCTTCCATAGAAACCAAAAAACACTAAAATATCATACATTAAAAACTTCCCTGAATAGGGCTGCCTTAAGATGTCTTCTGAATGTCAGGTAGTTGTTTATCACTTTGACATCTGCTGGAAGGGCGTTCCACAGGGCGGGTGCCACTACCGAAAAGGCCCTCTGCCTGGTTCCCTGTAGCTTTGCTTCTCGCAATGAGGGAACCGCCAGAAGGCCCTCGGCGCTGGACCTCAGCGTCCAGCCTACATTCTGCATGGACTGTTACGTGCAAATGGCTTTAGATACCTATTAGGTCCATAAATTACCGCATAGCATATATTCAACACAAAAAAACAGCAACAATTTGTTGTTGACAAAGGACAGCTGGACATATAAAGGGCTCCATTACCTTCAGTAGCTTAGGGCCTCATCAATCCTAAATCCGGCCCTGATTGCCAGGTCAAAATTATGACACCAATATCACAACATGAACTTCAAACCAGTTTTGGACGATATATTGATATATTGCCCAGTCCTAGTTCCAATATTCTGCCTCGTTGGATGTTGGGTCCTCCACTGGGTTGCATTTGTTCTGCTGGTTGCAACTTGCTGACCCCCTACTGCATGGGCTACCCTTCCAAAGGCAGCTTTTCAGAATTAACTGGGCAATTCTCCCCACTCACTCTATTACCTAGGGATGACTGCCTCCCATCAGATTGTCAAGTGATGCACAGATTGTTATGTTCATGGATGAAAGTGTTCCCTCCTCCCACCCAAAAAATAGAGGCCCTCAAGACGTGTGTTCATGTGTGGCTCAAGATGTACCATTTGCGTCCTGTGCTTAAGGAAGGAAATCAAATCCTCATCATAAAAGAGTGGAAGGTTGGAGAAGTTCCAGAGAAAATGTAATGTGTGTATTTTGGGTCCCGTTCAATGGGCAAGGTTCTGATTAACGATCAGAAGGAACGCGGTGCATTTAGGGAGAAATCTGTCAAAACGGATAATCCTGTTGGTTAAAAATAAAAATGTGGCTGTTGGTTTCAATGAGGCAGAATACTTCGTCATTTGAACAATAGGTGGCTGTTTCTGCCACCAAGACGAGCCCGGAAGGATCTGATCAAACAGATTCTGTTTTGGGGAGTCACCAAGCAGGGCAAAAAAAGTTCCTCTTTTTTTAGTCACCCGTCAAGGCATTACAGTACCGTTTGGCAAATATGAACCCCTCAACTATTCTTAACCATGAATTATATAGATATATAAAACTTGGTGAACTCAGAATTCCCACTCTTTGCTAAAAGCAGAATGAAATAACTGCCTGCAAATAAACTGCACACTCAGAGTTCCCAGCCGATTTTCCGTTACCATTGGCTGGATGAATCTTGGAGAGGTTGTGAAGGATCCAGAAGGCAGATAGGAAGAGGCGGTGCTGTTTCTCTAGAAAAAGAGGGGCCAGAACTCACCATGAACACCTCCCTCGTTCTCTTAGAATGGCAATGGCGCCCATCTCAGAGATGCTGGAATGGAAGAAAAAGCCCAGGGAAGAGGTATAAATTTTGGTGGTGCTCTGCAGTTAGGAATGGGCTTTGTATATGTAAGTAAAGGTAAAGGGACCCCTGACCATTAGGCCCAGTCGTGACCGACTCTGGGGTTGCGGCGCTCATCTCACTTTATTGGCCGAGGGAGCTGGTGTACAGCTTCCAGGTCATGTGGCCAGCATGACTAAGCCGCTTCTGGTGAACCAGAGCAGCGCACGGAAACGTCGTTTACCTTCCCACCGGAGCGGTACCTATTTATCTACTTGCACTTTGATGTGCTTTTGAACTGCTAGGTTGGGAGGAGCAGGGACCGAGCAACGGGAGCTCACCCTGTCACAGGGATTTGAACTGCCGACCTTCTGAGTGGCAAGTCCGAGGTTCTGTGGTTTAACCCACAGCGCCACCCGCATCCCTTGTATATGTAATGTTATATCAGAAAGAGGTAGGGGTGAGGGACTTGCTTTGTTATCTACTATCCCCTGTTCCTCTGGTTTACTCTTTTGCTCGGCATCCCACAATTCCTGAATTCCTCGGACGAATTCTGAAATGCATTCTGGAATGGGAGCAGACCGAGTTTGTCTGTGTTTCTGTTTCCTTTGTATCACTCTCTCTTGGCACACACTACATTGCAAACGTTGATGTGACTATAGGCTGGTTCACACATTAAACTGAATACAGTGGATGCTCGGGTTGCGAACGTGATCTGTGCGGGATGCACATTCGCAACCTGCAGCGTTTGCAACCTGCAGTGGCATGTTTGCGCACGCGCGGGTTGCAATTCAGTGCTTCTGCGCATGCATGACCCCTGAAACCTGGAAGTAACCCGTTCCGGTTTTTCTGGGTTTCGGCAGGTCCGTACAGTCATACCTCGGGTTAAGAACTTAATTCGTTCTGGAGGTCCGTTCTTAACCTGAAAATTTTCTTAACCTGAAGCACCACTTTAGCTAATGGGGCCTCCTGCTGCTGCTGCGCCGCTGGAGCACGATTTCTGTTCTCATCCTGAAGCAAAGTTCTTAACCCGAGGTATTATTTCTGGGTTAGCAGAGTCTGTATCCTGAAGCATATGTAACCTGAAACGTATGTAACCCGAGGTACCACTGTACCAGCTGCCTTCACCCATGTACAAACATTTGTGTGAAACAGCGTACACTTGTTGATTCGTTCAGCTCAATGATCACGTACACAGACTGTATGCCAGGCTCATTCAACAACAACTAAGAACGAAGCCTTTAGTATTACTGGCCCCAAAGAGTTTCAGCAGGCTCTTTCTTTCTTTCTTTCTTTCTTTCTTTCTTTCTTTCTTTCTTTCTTTCTTTCTTTTTTTTCTTTCTTTCTTTTAAAAGATTTTATTAAAGCTTTTTCATAATACAATAAGATAAAAGAAACTAATCTAAATAAAAAATACATAGGGAGAAAGAGAAAGGAAAACATCAAAACATAGAAGAAAAGAAGTGTAACTTCTTTGGTTACAATAATCGTGGCTCTTAACTAGCCAGACAAAGCCATTGCCCAGACAAAGGCACTGGTTTGGCAAGCATGCTCCCATACTTACTACCCCCACAGATACAGGAGCCCAAGAATTGGAAGGGACTCAGGGCAGATTCCCCGTACCCACAAATATATAGCAAGTAAATAAAAATGGATAATTTGGAATTTAAAACCCCCGAGAGAAAGTTGGATGAGAGCGAATTTCGGAAGCGCACAAAGCTCACACGAAAGGGAAACATTTGCTCACGTTATCCACCAACATCAAGGCAAGAAGCAAAGACTGCAGGGAAGTCAGTTTAGGACAAAGATTTAGAGGGGGGGAAATTCAGCAGCATCAAGAGATAAGTGCCGGCCAATGGTATATTTCAGACATGAAAGATGTTAACACAAGGATTTCCTTTCTCACACGTAGAGCTGATGCACATCTATAAACATACTGAAATACCAAATTTCTTTGATTGCAAGTAGTCTGGCATTTCAGTTCCTCAGATAACCCCGAGATGAAAGATTCCATTTCCTATTCCTGAGCCCTTCAACCACCCAGATCTCCAAAACATAAATATTTTCGCGGGGATGGAAATCCCACGCTTTTTGCCCACTTTCCCCTTCCAGGTCAACAGCTTCCCATTATGCCAAACGAGTACGTTGAGTGTTATTTGGAAATAGAGCACTTTTCAGAATTGGACATATTGATGCTCAAGATCTACAGAATGTCTGCATTTGACATCCAGATTTCATTTTAATGTTTGCCAATATTTGAGGTGCAGTGCAAGTCCGTGCAACCATTGTTGAGCCAGTGTGGTGTTATAGTTAGAGTGCTGGACTAGGACTTTGGAGGTAAAGGTAAAGGGACCCCTGACCATTAGGTCCAGTCGTGGATGACTCTGGGGTTGCGGCGCTCATCTGGCTTTATTGGCCGAGGGAGCCGGCATACAGCTTCCGGGTCATGTGGCCAGCATGACTAAGCCGCTTCTGGCGAACCAGAGCAGCGCATGGAAACGCCGTTTAGCTTCCCGCTGGAGGGGTACCTATTTATCTACTTGCACTGGGATGTGCTTTCAAACTGCTAGGTTGGCAGGAGCAGGGACCGAGCAATGGGAGCTTGCCCCGTTGCGGGGATTCAAACCGCCGACCTTCTGATCGGCAAGCCCTAGGTTTAGACCACAGCGCCACCCGCATCCAAGGACTGTGGAGACCGAGGTTCAAATTCTTACTTGGCCCAGAAGCTCCCTGGGTGAACTTGGGACAGCCACTGCCTCTCAGCCCAACCTACCTGACAGGGCTGTTGTGAGGGAGAACCATGGATGCCAACCTTAGAAAAAAAGGTGAGATATAAACACAAGAGATAAATAAATGTAAGCTATTAGCTTACAGCTCTTTTCAGATGTTGCTGTCCATGTGTTGGCTTAAATAGATGAATAGGGCATAGATAAAGACAGGACATGAGGTCACCCCGCAGTTGGTCCCATATGCTGGACACCTGCACAAAAACCACCCCACAGGTGCTTATCAGAGCTAAACTAAATGCAAAAGCATTTTTTCAAGGTTGGATTACTGCAATGCACTCTAAGTGGGGCTTCCCTTGTGCTTGATTTGGAAACTGTGCTAAGCGCAGAACAATAAGAACATACATTTAAGGGAAATTGGAAAATATTTATTGATTATATGGGGAAATTGTGTACAATTGAAAACGTTGGCAGCCTTAAGATAAATTCAACAGTGCAAACAGGTTTTGATGAATGTAATAATGGAATACAGTGGTACCTCGGGTTAAGAACTTAATTCATTCTGGAGGTCCGTTCTTAACCTGAAACTGTTCTTAACCTGAAGCACCACTTTAGCTAATGGGGCCTCCTGCTGCTGCCGCGCCGCCGGAGCACGATTTCTGTTCTCATCCTGAAGCAATGTCCTTAACCCAAGGTACTATTTCTGGGTTAGCGGAGTCTGTAACCTGAAGCGTATGTAACCTGAGGTACCACTGTACTGAATGGTTTTGTTTATGTAAAATATGCAGGGATTTATGTTATGCAAAATGAACCACGGAAAGAGAAGAAGGGAAGTCGTTGAACTTTTAAGGTTGTTAAAATGAATATTCTAAAATGTAAAACAGAAAACTTAATAAAAAATATAGGGCGGAAATCCTTCTTAAACTGTGGCTCCCAGCTTGTTCTGCAGTTGTAAGAATCCAGTCTTTTAATGTGGCAGCCCCTACACCTTGAAACCCCTTGCTTATTGACAACAGGCAGGCTCCTACGCTGTACTATTTTCTGCACCTGGTTAAAACATGTTTTGTTTAGGCAAGCATATCATGCCACGTGGAAGTTACACGTGTTTCAGTACTTCTTAGCTGGTGCTTATTTTTAATCATCAGCTGGATATGCTCAATACCTGTTTTCAACCGTGTTTTTATCCATCGATTTAATGTCTTGTTCTATGGGGTTTTATAATGCTCAGAGGGTGGTTCCTTTATTTTTACCAACCGACAGGTATGTGGGTTTTGTTTAATAAAATAAATAAACTAAGAGCCTTCACATTATGTTGTAAGAGAGAACTGTCTGGGCCTGGGGCTAAGACCTTAGGGAACAACCCAAAGCTAGCTGCTGACTGGTTGGGCTTTCTGGACTGGCAGGACCACTGCTGCACATGCAGTCATTGCCACAGATGGCAGCTGTTAGCATTCGAGAGGTACATCTTGTTGGAAATCTCAGCCTTATCAGGAGAAACTGGCCATTCTCCAGGCACCCAGCTTGATCTCCCTGTTGACCTCCCTGTCTGCATTCCCCGGCAGGATACAGGCTAGGTCGCGATCGGCGATCCTCCTCAGCGTGAGAAGGACACGCCACTCTTCCCTGCTCCCTGCTTCCCCCAGGGAGGGGAAAGAGATAGACAGAAATGTATTTACATGTCTTTATTTCTGTCTTTGCAGCGTTACAGAGAAACGCGTCTGCTCTGTTCAAACTCCAACAGCCGAGAGGCAAACTCCACCTCCTGTACTTCCTGTACAGGTCAAATTACACTCTGAGCTAAATCCGGTGCTCAGCACTGTGAATAGACTGTCCCTTTGTCCCCATGGTACAGTCCCAACATTCCCAGCATGTTTTGCTTTCCAGCCAGCTGCAGCTCGCTGCCGCATTGCTCCTTTTCCGTAACACATCTCACCATTCATGGTCAGAGTTAACTCTTTATTAGCAAAAGCATGATCTTCACAGACTTGGTTGAGAGTCAGACCTAAGTAGGTCTGGCCCCGTGAATCAGTTGCCAAGACTGAAAGTCCCTGCCTTTCCTCAGTGGTGGAGCTTCATGTTCCGGCACCGGGGGGGCGGAGATCAGGCAGGGCAGGGCTAGCATGCATCCCGGGGGTGTGGCACATGTCCTGGGGCGTGGTCACATCCTGGGGGCAAGGCGTGCCGCCCACAGGGGAGTGGCGTGCGTCCTGGGGGTGTGGTGTGATGCCAGCGATGCCGGGGGCAGCCATGATGGTACCTCGCCGGGATCGCACTGCCGGGAGCAGTGAGCTCCCCCTGCCCCCATCTTCCTCAGCCAGTGGCTCCCCTCCTCTCTAGGGCCTCTTCCAATGTGATGGCCTGGGATTCGGAGTCTGATGCTGAACCTGAGGGATCCCAGCCTGCACAGGATTCCCCGCCTCCAGAACCAGCTGAGCCGGGGCTGGGGCCTGAGCCTGAAGGGTCCTCACTTGTGCTGGATCCTCAGGTGCAGGCACCAGCTGAGTCTGCTCTGGCTCCTGAGGTGATGGAGGACCCATTGCCTGCAGGTGCTCCACTCTCAGCCCCGTCAGGGGAAGAGGAGGTTGCCTCTGGGTCCGGTAACCCTCCAGCCCCTTCTGAGCTGCAGAGGCTCAGGCCAGAGAGGCGGAGGGAACTAAGTTCCCGCAGGAGGAGTGCTCGTCTCCAGGCCAGGAGAGGTGAGTCACCTGAGGACTGGGGCCGCCCTATGCCTCGGGGCAGATAAAAGCCGGCCAGCCCCAGTCTCGAGTTGCGGAAGCAATGTTGTTGGCTCCTACCTGTACCCTCCCCTGCACCAAGCTTCAACTTTTACGGACTGCCTCCTGATTGCATCATTGACCATGGACTGGACTTGGACCTCGCCTCTTGGTTAATCCCCGGGACCAGCACATCCAAGCAATTGGAGACTGTGCCTTTGTGCAGCCAACTTTTTCTCCGCCCTTTTCATGCCCCTTCTGGTTCTGGAAGACAAGGGGAGAGGGGAGAATGTCACAGCAAGAGAGGGAAACACCTGTGACTCTTCACCAGATTGGTTCGCCTCAGCCTCTTGGTCTCCTCCTCCACCTCTGCTACTTCGGCTTCTGATTCTGGGCTTCTTTCTGACACAGACTCTTCCAGCTCACTAAGCCCTGTTAACTCTTCATCTCCCGACACCTCCTCTTCTCAGTCTTCTCCCTCTGACCACGTATCTTAATCCCACCACCACGCCCTGGTCTCTGAGCCTTCTCCCCTTGGGGGGTTCCCAAGCTGGTTCCTCCCACCATTCTTCTGCGTCCAACCAATCCGTGACAGCAGCCAAGATGGAAGGAGAGGGGGCAGGACAGTTATTCTGGTGCAGCAAGTGGGCCTGGATATGATGGCAATGGGGCCATTTCAGAATCCAAAAGATATCAGGGTAGTTCACCCCTTTCTGGCTGAGCCCCTTACGCCATCCCCTTTGGAGATCTTTCGAACTCTGCCACTGGCAGGATCTTCCACATATTAGGCAGCAGGAAGAGGAATCTCCATGCTCCTGAGGCTCTATACCACTGGCATCACTTGATCAGTGGTGGCAGGTGGGATTATGTAATGGCCTGGGATTCGGACTCAGAGGCTGAACCCGAGGAATCCCATCATGCATAGGAGACCCCGCCTCCAGAACCAGCTGAGCCGGGGGTGGGGCATGAGCCTGAAGGGTCCTCACCTGTGCTGGATCCTCAGCTGCAGGCACCAGCTGAGTCTGCTCTGGCTCCTGAGGTGATGGAGGACCCATTGCCTGCAGGTGCTCCACTCTCAGCCCTGTCAGGGGAAGCTGAGGTTGCCTCTGGGTCCGGTAACCCTCCAGCCTCTCCTGAGCTGCAGAGGCTCAGGGCAGAGAGGCGGAGGGAACTAAGTTCCCGCAGGAGGAGTGCTCACCTCCAGGCCAGGAAAGGCGAGTCACCTGTGGACCGGGGCTGCCCTATGCCTCGGGGCAGATAAAAGCCGGCCAGCCCCAGTCCCAGGTTGCGGGAGCAACATTGTTGGTGGCCTGTTCCTGCCTGCACCCTGTCCTGCTCTTCTGCCAGAGTTCCTGACCTCACCCGACTCCCTGCCTCGGACCCCACTTCAGCTTTGACAGACAGCCTCCTTGACCTCGGACTGGACATGGACCTCGCCACACGGTTAACCCTCGGGACCAGTACAATCTGGCTCTATTAAATAAGAACTAGCTTCCTTCTTCCTTCTCTTGCAGGGGCCCAGTTAGTGCCAGTGCCTTCTGCTAAGAGTTTGGGTGTAATCCTTGATGCCTCCCTTTCCATGGAGGCGCAGGTTGCATCAACAGCTAAGGCGACGTTTTTCCATCTTCGCCGCGTTAAGCAGTTGGCCCCTTACCTTTCCTGCCCCGATCTGGCCACAGTGATCCATGCGACGGTCACCTCCAGGCATGACTACTGTAATTCGCTCTACACAGGGCTGCCGTTGAAACTGTCCCACAAACTCCAGCGGGTGCAGAATGCTGCAGCGAGACTCCTCATGGGGTCCCTGCCATGGGAGCATATTCACCCAGTGCTTTACCAGTTGAAGTATAGGGTCAGGTTCAAGGTGCTGGTCTTGACCTTTGCGGCTTAGGGCCCTCGTATCTACGGAACCACCTCTCCTGGTATGCCCTGCAGAGGACCTTAAGGTCCATGAATAACCATAGTTTAGAGGTCCCAGGCCCTAAGAAAGTCAGGCTATCCTCCACCAGGGCCAGGGCCTTTTCAGTGATGGCTCCGACCTGGTGGAATGCTCTGTTCCATGAGACTAGGGCCCTTCAGGATTTAACCTCCTTCTGTCGGGCCTGTAAGACAGAGCTATTCTGCCTGGCTTTTAATTTGAATTCAGCCTTATATTTTATTTCCCTTCTCTTCCCTCCCCCTCCCCTTTTATGAAGATTACCCGCTCTGAGACCCCACAGCTAATTCTCCCCTGGCCTCCTCGCTGGCCCAAGTAGGACCAATTCAGCCAGCTAGCCTTGGGGATTATCTAATCTAATGCCTATTTCCCCTAAGTTGATTTTTGAATTTTACTGTTATTCATGTTTTTATACTGTGTTTTATGCTGCTTTTATAATTAAGTGTTTTAAATTTGTTGTTAGCCACCCTGAGCCCGGTTTTTGAACCGGGAAGGGCGCAGTATAAATAAAAAAATATTATTATTATTATTTCATGAGCAGACAGAAATTGGATCATGGGCCAATAGAGGATTATTGGCTTGTGTTAATGGTCCACCTCCTAGAACAGAGGTGGGCAACCTTTATGCCTCCAGATTCTGCCGGACTCCAATTCCCATTAGCCACAACCAGTATGACCAGTGCTCAAGGATGATGAGAGCTGTAGTCCAGAAACATCTGGAGGACTCCTGCCCCCGTACCTGTTGGTTGTTGGTGCTTTTGCAAGGACTGCTAGATTTGGTGAGCCTCCGTCAGATTCAACGAGGCACATCATGTTTTCAATCAGATGTGCCTCAACCGTCAAGAGATGCTGAATACGCATTCTTGGTTTGCAAATTGGAAACACATTGGCGGTCCACGAGGAGTCTAGCAAAACAAAGCAAAATCTAGGCCATGATGAATCAGTCCGCTCCGGTTTATCTTAATTGATTTGCAAAGTAGCTGAAGCCTTGGAAAGAATTCTGTTCCTGCCTAGCCGTTCAGAATCTGCAGCCACACCTAATATGCGGCGCTGAATTTGTCCCACATCCATTCATGCGCATGGCAGAAAAGTGTCCTAGGGATGCAAAGGTCACCACCCTCTATCCATCAGCCTGGCTTTGTTTGACATCTGCTTGGCGCTTCCTTGCTTTGAAATATCCTAGATGCTTCAACGCCAGCCCTCCACCCCGACTATCCCAAAACACTGCAGCCTTGTGGATGTCAAGGTTGCGTAAGCATGAGCACCGCCAGGTTGTTCTGCTGAATAACCCCAAGACCAGGATGCTGAACTTAATTACAGCAGCATGTCAGCAAAGTACAAAATGTTCCCATTTCCTAAGGAATGTCGACATGCTATCTGCTGTGGTCTCATGCCTCGGGGTGTGGCTTGAAGAGGACTGAGTCATGCTTCTCCAAGACATGACCAAGGGCCATGGGAGGAAGCCTTCTTTATTTATATAATGATTGCCAACAGGTGAAGCTGAGCACACGGCTTTTCCTCCTTTAGTCCTTTAGTCTATAAGGTTCATTATAGGGTGCCTGGTTATTGTCCATTTGGAAGGTCCATCTCTGTGCCCAAATGGTTTGGGACCAGAGTATTTAAAAGGATCACCAAATGAGCTTCTCCTCCCCACAAGGTCTTTCGAGAAGTCTGTGTTCTGTGCCTCACATAAGGAAGGGCAAATAATGTCCATTTCTGCTTCTTGGGTTTCCTCATTCTTTCAGTCTCCTGTTTGGTTCTTCACAGTTCCTCACATCTGGCTTTTTTTTTTTAAAGTCCTTGTGAAAATTCATCAACATCTTTGTGTGTCTTTATCTGAATGCAGCCCTGTTTAGGGAAGCTTCTAATATCTGAAGGACTATTGTATTTTAATATTTTGTTGGAAGCTGCCCAGAGTGGCTGGGGAAACCCAGCCAGATGGGCGGGGTATAAGTACTAAATTATTATTATTATTATTATTATAATTATTATAATTATTATTATTATTATTAATTTTTTTATTATTAATTTTTATTATTATTATTTATCCTAATCTACATACTTTCATATGCAATTCCTCCTAATATACCCCTTTTTTACGTTGTTGTTACTAATACCAGTGTACTGGAAGAAGCAAAGATCACCAGCGTCGAAGCAATGATTCTTCAACATCAACTTCGCTGGACTGGTCATGTTGTGTGGCTGCCTGATTATCGTCTTCCAAAGCAGCTACTCTATTCCAAACTTTAAAATGGAAAGCGTAATGCTGGTGGTCAATAAAAGAGGTTTAAATGTGTCTCATCCTATTTCAAAGTCATCCTAGGGACGTGGATGGTGCTGTGGGTTAAAGCACAGAGCCTAGGACTTGCCGATCAGAAGGTCAGCGGTTCGAATCCCCGCAACAGGGTGAGCGCCCGTTGTTCGGTCCCTACTCCTGCCAACCTAGCAGTTTGAAAGCACGTCAAAGTGCAAGTAGATAAATAGGTCTACTATTTATAAATAGGTTTACTTCCGGCGGGAAGGTAAACGGCGTTTCGGTGCGCTGCTCTGGTTCGTCAGAAGCGGCTTAGTCATGCTGGCCACATGACCTGGAAGCTGTACGCCGGCTCCCTTGGCCAATAAAGCGAGATGAGCACGCAACCCCAGAGTCATCCACGACTGGACCTAATGGTCAGGGGTCATTATGTGACTGTAAGGTCAACAGCCTCATCGGCTTCTTCACACACTAGGGACATGCAGAGACCATTCCCATTCCTCTCATTTGGCAGATTTGCTTACAGGTTTCAGATTTCCTGGGTGTGGATTCCATCTCCACCCAACACTTAGGGCTCTTGAGTGCTCTGGCTGAAACTGATTAAAAAGTCCTTTGAATAAAGTTGTCGTGGGGGGGGAGAGAAAAGGAAGAGAGGCGAGGCCTTTGAAAATGCTTTATGCAGATGAGAAAATGGAAATGCTTGCACCACGAAAGCCTGGCTTATCCATTAATTGCTATTAGCGAGCAGCATCTTTGATACGTCGATATATCGAGTTGCATCTAAAAGCTTTGAAAAAGAGAAAAACAACGAGCACCAATTATACTGTAGGGGCGAGTGTTTTCCTGAAATTCCCTCGGGGTTTATCAAGCTCACGCACTCCGGTTTTCAATTAAATCTGTTGCTGCGGATCAGTCTTCTCTTGTTAGATTACACGTACACAGTGATTTAGTAAGGAATTAGGTGAAGCGACTGGATCTCTCTAGGCTTCTAACTTTCCTGGGCGCTCCGTGGTGCCTGGTGTTAGTCTGGGTCCTGCTAGGTCAGGGGTCAGCAAACTTTTTCAGCAGGGGGCCAGTCCACTGTCCCTCAGACCTTGTGGGGGGCCAGACTATAGTTTGGAGGGGGAGAAATGAACGAATTCCTATGCCCCACAAATAAGCCAGAGAAGCATTTTAAATAAAAGGACACATTCTACTCATGTAAAAACACGTTGATTCCCGGACTGTCCATGGGCCGGATTTAGTAGGCCGGATCCGGCCCCAGGGCCTTAGTTTGCCTACCCATGTGCTTACCACATGGTGTTTCCAATGAAACATCAGCTTCAGCAAACATCCAGATAAGCAAGAAGCATTGTCAGAGTTCAGGAGGGTGCAAAGCAGAGGTGGTGAGCAGGGCATACCCATCAAGTGTCTTGATAAAACCGGGACGTCCTTGTTTTTTAATAGCAAGAGCACAGTGGCCATTTTGGGTGCCACAATCTCGCCCCGTTAAAATGGTTTTCCAGGGCCACGATCTTGCACAGCCCCTCAAAACACAAGTTTTTGGGTGGCAGCCCCTCAATCACACATGGGTCACGTGACTCACGGCCCTGGTTTTTCGCCTCAGTATGATGGAGGGTATGGCCGGGTTGCCAGGTGAGGAGCATCCCAGACCCTGAGATTTCAGGGTCCAAGCTGTGGGAATGTTCAGGGATGCAGGAGAGAATATACTGTTTGATTATAGCCTTTCCAACTTGTGTTAAGAAGTTCACAATTTAGCAGAGTAACATTCCCCTTTTTAAACTCACAGCGGATACGTTTGCTCAGGCTCGCTAAAGCCTCTATAATTACTGTTCTGGTATTTTCCCCTTACACAGTCTTCTATAAAAGTATAAAAAAGAGTTTACTCACATTCTGTTCACAATCGGTTCGCAGAAGGCAGACTTATCTTAGAGAAGTAACATATACCTGGAAACTATCTCATAAGGAGACAGAGAGCATCTTTGGCTAAGCAGATGTTGCTTCTTCGATGCCTGTAGTCAAAGAGAGAGAGAGATGGCTGCCCTGCCCTGTGCTTTTGTCATTACCTGCACAGGTGAGGCCACACCCACCTCTAATCACATGCAGAGGAAGTCTGTCCCAGCCCAGGAGGAAACAGGAAGTTTACCTGCTAGCTGGACAAACACTCCTCCCCATGTGTAAACATGTTCATTCTAGGAATGTTGCACTTGGCTGCTCTTGAGTTTCACATCCCACACAAGCCTGAGTCCTAGGGTCAGTCCCTAGTGATGCCACAAGGGTGAGCCCTGGAGATGGAAGTTAATTGGGAGGGAAGAAGGGCAGACCCCACAGAGTGCCTATACTATAATTTGCAGCCAGCCCTTGGTGGGCTGAAGCTTGCAAGTTGCATGCACAATTGTCTTAATATATTATTATTATTATTATTATTATTATTATTATTATTATTATTAGGCACTCTCGCCCACCTGGAAATACAGGCCCTCTACCTGCTACCTGGAGGCCAGTCAAACCTGGAGATCTCAGGCTGGACCTGGAGGTCTGGCAACCCTATTGGACAGGGGTGTGACCCAGAAGGGTGTGCAAGCCGCAAAGGGCCCAAAGGGCCAGGCAGAAAGGCCTAGAGGGCCACATTCTCCTCCCGCCAGGCCTGATGTTCTCCATGCCTTCTGTACTTCCTAACTCACCAGGTCACTAAAGTGCAAATTTGAATCCAGGTTAGATCACCAAAGTTAACCCTTCGCCCTTCCTATTCTAGCATGTTTCTCTAATCACTGCACAACATGGTTTTGCAGATGGGCTAAGTAAGGCCTTCTCTGGGTTCAGAGCTCCACCGCTCACCAAAACAGGACAATTTCTGGCGTTTGCGGGTCGCCCTTGGAAAACTCGATTTTCTAGCTGCAGAAGGGAGCATAATTTGCCTGCCAGAGAGGAACTCGGCAATAAAATGTCCTTTGCCGCGCTATAATTTTCAGGAAACTGTTGGTCTGAAAAGGCAATAAAACCTTGTTTGGAAACTGCTGAATGGCCTTAACCTTTAACTTGTTCTCAAGTCAAAGTCCCCGGGCTAACAGCTGAGTGCCAAGCATAGCTGTCAACTTTTCCCTTTTCTTGTGAGGAATCCTATTCGGAATAAGGGGATTTCCCTTAAAAAACGGGAAACGTAGACAGCTATGGTGCCCAGTACACAGTGAGACACTTTTCTGAGATGAATGGAAGCCGCTGGCTGATTCTCTGTCCAAAGCAGAAAAGGATGGTGTAGGGATGCATTCATTCATTCACGGCAACTTCTTATATCTCACCTTTCAGGGGAGAGATCCTTCCAAGATGGCTCACAAGAAACAAGGCGTTTTCAGAAAGGAAGAATACCAACATACAAAATAGGGGTAGGGAAGGGTTTTTTCATCCTGAGGTCCACATTACATTTGGGGCAATTTTTCCAGGGGCCACATGTCGGTGGTGGGCGGAGCCAGCGGCAAAGTGGGTGGGCCAATGGATGTCCATGCTACCTGCCTTGTTGTTGTTAGTCGTTTAGTCGTGTCCGACTCTTCGTGACCCCATGGACCAGGGCACACCAGGCACTCCTGTCTTCCACTGCCTCCCGCAGTTTGGTCAAACTCATGTTTGTAGCTTTGAGAACACTGTCCAACCATCTCATCCTCTGATCTTTCCCAACATCAGGGTCTTTTCCAGGGAGTCTTCTCTTTTCATGAGGTGGCCAAAGTATTGGAGCCTCAGCTTCACGATCTGTCCTTCCAGGGCTGATTTCCTTCAGAATGGAGAGGTTTGATCTTCTTGCAGCCCATGGGACTCTCAGGAGTCTCCTCCAGCACCATAATTCAAAAGCATCCATTCTTTGGCGATCAGCCTTCTTTATGGTCCAGCTCTCACTTCCATACATCACTACTGGGAAAACCATAGCTTTAACTATACAGACCTTTTTCGGCAAGGTGATGTCTCTGCTTTTTGAGATGCTGTCTAGGTTTGTCATTGCTTTTCTCCCAAGAAGCAGGCGTCTTTTAATTGCATGACTGCTGTCACTATCTGCAGTGATCATGGAGCCCAAGAAAGTAAAATCTCTCACTGCCTCCATTTCTTCCCCTTCTATTTGCCAGGAGGTGATGGGACCAGTCGCCATGATCTTCCTGCCTACAGTAGGCTAATTTCCTTGCTTGTGAAAAGTTGTGCAGCTTGGCAGGGAGGCCTGGTAAGCGGTGGAGGCGAGTTGCGAACCCCCATTTCAGGTTGGGTGCCGTTCCAGAGAAGTTGTATCCAGTTCAAAATGGGGCCAGATTTTTCAAGTGAGAAGACCTTCCATGTTCTGTTGTCATTTTTTAAAGATAAATTTAAAGCCTTGCCCTTTTGGAGTCTTGCCCTATGAACAAAACAACAATATCCAACCCCTTTCCATCCCCTTCTTGAGTCTCTTGAAGCATAGAGGCAGAGCCATATATAGGTTTGTGCAGACACTTCGACCCGTTTTTCCCCCCCTCCCAGAAAGAAGTCGCTCAAAGCCGTTTATAAAAAACCCCCAAACCAGAAATTACAGCAATCCATCATTTTAACAATTGCCAGACTAACAAAAGCAGCATCAAGCAAGAAGAAGAACACAAAGAGCAAACAATCAATAAATTAAATTAATCAGCAACAGAAACAAAAGCTTCTTTGAAGGGGAATGCTCTTCAGTTCCTGGCAGAACACAAATAGAGCAGAAGATAACCCAACTTTGTAGGACAAGGAATTTCACATTATCAGATATCATCACCCCAGAGGTGGTCATCTTTGCAGTGATAGGGATGGGCAATTGTGTGAGTTGTGGTTTCTCTCATTTTCCACCCATCTCCGCATCAATTTGTCATTTTCGTTTCTAAACAAAACAAAATGAAATTTGTATGAATCTTTATATGCATTTTTATGTTTATCACTCTTAACATAGGCATTCTCCTACACAATTTTGCCTCGTATACACATTTCTGCATGTTATTTATACTAATATAATGCAATTTTTGAACATTTTTTTGCACACGTTTGGGTTGGAGATCTACAACATTTGTAGACGTGGGAATTTCAAAGGATACTTGTGGTCAGTTTGCCTGTTTGGAAGTGTGTGTTAAGCAGTTTCACATTTAAAGGTAAACTAAACAAAAACAAAAAATCCCCGTCCCTTGTGCAAGGACTTATCCCAGGAATCCTCATTCACCCAAGAATTGGCCATTACTGGTACAGTTGTATATCTGAAGGGGAGGTCATCAAGTGCAGCCGTGGTGGCTCAGCCTTCTACCTTCTATAAGGAGAGTAGACCAGGTTTCTAGAGGATTAGACTTCAAATTTGAGAAGTGTGGGACCTTAGAACTAAAAGGATATACCTGTTAGATCGGTGGGATAGAAGCAGAACCTACTGGCTCATCAAGGGACAGAATCGGTCCGTGTTTGGTGACTCATAGATGGAGCCTAATGTATCTGGGAGCAGAGCTAATGGTCAAAAACATTGCCTCTGATGCCCTAACATGGTGGGAAGATATTGAAGAAGAGACCAAACACCCTGAATCTTCAGGTGGATCCTTAAGAATTGGCAGACCTCTATGCAAAAACGAACATTATTTTCATAGTCATTTATTTTCCTGCCAGGAATTCCTTGTTTTGTCTTGCTTTTGTCCCCTGCAAAGTGCCAGGGGATCAATCTGCATCACAGTTGCTTCTCAGGCAGCGAGTGTCACTAAAAATAACAATCCTTGAGCCAACCATTTCTTTACATAATAGCGAAAAGTGTGCCATAATCATGAACAATACCTTACTCCGTGGATCTTATTGTTGGCTTCGGGCCTTGGCTCTCAGCTCCTGCCTTTGGTCTAACAATGTGAGGGTGATCAAAGTCAAATGCGAAGTGCCCTGTATTCGTGCCTGACATAGCGCCTGACGCCTGTTTGCTCACCCAGAATGGATGGGAACGTTTTCTTTCCTCTTTTATGCTTGTTTCTACAAAAGTTTCCTACTGCCTTCAAGTTCGCCCGGCAGAAAAGGTCCAGCTGACTCACGGGCACGTGGGCATCCCTGTGTTTTCCTGAGGATAACTGGCTCCCCAGCGAATTTGTCGCTCAAAATTCCCCAAAAAAACATCTCAAAGAGCTAATTTTAAATAAACAAAGCTTTGCGAAAGAAAAGAGCAAAGAGGGGGGACAGAGAGAACTCTTCACAAGAGGGGGGAAACGGGTAGCAAAAATAGATTACTTCCCCCCTCCTCTTCCTTTTTCCTCTCTCTTGCTGGCGATAAGCAAGTGCCACACCCACACACCAAATTATTATTATTTAAATAAGAATAAGAAGAAATATGACTGAAAGTCTTAGCTTTTCCATCAAGTGATGACTTTGCCACTGGATAGCGAGTTAGGCCCACCAAATCATAGAAGCATAGAACCATAGAGTTGGAATGTCCGAATAGTTAAAGCTATGGTTTTCCCAGTAGTGATGTATGGAAGTGAGAGCTGGACCATAAAGAAGGCTGATCACCGAAGAATGGATGCTTTTGAATTATGGTGCTGGAGGAGACTCTTGAGAGTCCCATGGACTGCAAGAAGGTCAAACCTCACCATTTTTTCAGGAAATCAGCCCTGAGTGCTCACTGGAAGGACAGATCGTGAAGCTGAGGCTCCAATACTTTGGCCACCTCATGAGAAGAGTAGATTCCCTGGAAAAGGCCCTGATGCTGGGAAAGATTGAGGGCACAAGGAGAAGGGAACGACAGAGGATGAGATGGTTGGACAGTGTTCTTGAAGCTACCAACATGAGTTTGACCAAACTGCAGGAGGCAGTGGAAGACAGGAGTGCCTGGCGTGCTCTGGGCCATGGGATCACGAAGAGTCGGACACGACTAAATGACTAAGCAACAACAAAGAGTTGGAAATGACCCATCTAGACCAGCGTCCTGTTCTCATAATGGCCAAACAGATGCCCATGGGAAATCCACAAGCAGGATTCGAACACTCTCCCGTCCCGTCCTTTCCAGAAATTGGTATTCAGAAGCATTGCTTTCTCCACTCATGTATGCAGAAGCTTCCATGTTCCATGACTTCTGCATGGAGAAGACACAGAAATGCTATTGGGTGACAGGGAGAAAGCGGAACTCTGCTACAATTCCCATAATTCTTTGGGAGACTCGATAACAGACACACACATAGAGAGCCTTCCAGATGGTGATGGATTTCCAACTCCCATCATTCCTATTGCTGTCCTGGTTGACACTGATGGGACCTTTGGTCTAAAACTCCTAAAGCTGGTTAGAAAAGGTTGGTCTGACTCATTGCAAGACAACTTCATATTAGACCGACCAGATAGTTGATATTTTGCATCAACAGAGGAGCAAAAGTGTACCTGTCACACAGGCACATTGTTTTGGACCTGTTCGGTACCTTTCTATTTTCCTGATCTTCTCAGTAGCATTTTCCTTCTCCTTATTTGTTCTCAGCACTCCCAGTTTCATTTGCCCAGCCCACTGCTTAATCTGATTGGCCTGATTAATTCCTTCTAAAACCAGCACACATGAGACCAGCAGGTCAGATGTCTCACGATGCTGTCAGCAAAATCACGTGAGCTGCCACAGCCAGTGGGACTACCCAACAGTGAGGGCAAGTGAAGTCGAGGACAGTGAGGGTGAAGAAGAGTGGAGGCAGTGATGGCAACAAAGAGCCTGTTCGTACAAACTGAATGTGTTTGCAATGAGAGCCAAAACCCACCAAAACCAAGAAGTACTTTTTGACACCCATGGAGAAATATGGGGTGTGTGTGTGTACATTTATGTATGCCATCTTTGTGTGATTTGCAGGTGCCTTACCATTTAGTTGGGGGTCTCTCTGCCATATGAATTGCATGCTTAATAAATCTGCTGAAAGTCTTACAAAACCACTTCTGTTCCGCAGTTCATATGGGAGAAGGACTCAGTGATGGACAGTGTTCCTGGACTATTTAAAAAATGTTTTCCCCCAAAACCCCACCCCAAAGGATCTTAGGAAAACAATGCTTTAAAAAATGAAAAATGAAAAAGGAGAGCTGGGTGTGTCCTTTTATGGTTCTGACCATTCCAACCGAGTGAGTGATAATGGCTAACCTTTCCTAGGAAGTTCATGGAGAACAATATTTTTAGGAGGTTTGCCAAGGCATGTTGGGAGCCATCTTAACTTGAAATACCAGGGATGGGTTGCTGAGCCAGAATATCTTCAGGGAAACAAAATGTGGATGGACCTAAATGTTACCAGATGAAGAAGGCAAGATCTATTGGAAGGGTGAAATGTTGCCTGGAATTAGGGAAAGGGAGATCTTATCTGCACAACCATTTCTCATCCAGTGTTTTTCGTATCAGACCTTGATGTTGTGAACATCTGCTTAGATCCTTTCTGGAGTTTCAAGGAAAGCTACTAACTCAGGTGGACCAGTAAATACTTTGCAGGACACTAGAACACCTGTAATAATAAGTCTTTCAAGAGTTCAATAGGATAAGATGGGCTGGTGACTATTCCTATTTAGCTGGTTTTTCTGTGTTAATTTTTGTTTGTAAACCTGTCATGCTTTGTAACCACCAACTCCAGCTCCCAAGAGGGAATGTGTACTTTGTTGTGTCCCTGCCCTGAAGAGCTATCAGAGAAGGAATCCAGGAAGAACAGAGGGTAAATAATAATAATAATAATAATATTAATAATAATAATAATAATAATAATAATAATAATAATAATAATAATTTATACCCCTCCCTTCCCGGTTTAAAAACCGGGCTCAGGGCAGCTAACAGCAAATATAAAACACTGATTAAAATGCAACTTAAAAACAGCATAAAACAGCATAAAATACAACACAAAATGAGGCATCAATATCAATAAAATTCAAAAATTCAGGGGTCATTTTGGGGGAAGAAAAAAAAAACTAGTCAGTAGACATCAAATGATCACCAGGGCTAACTGGCCAAGTTGGTCCTACTAGGGCCAGCAAGGAGAGCAGGGAAGAAGTTAAATGTGGGGTCCCAGAAAGGGTTTCTTCATAGAAGAGGAAAGGGAAAAGGGAATAGAGGATCAGGCTAATTCAAATTGAAGGCCAGGCGGAATAGCTGTGTCTTACAGGCCCTGCAGAAGGAGATCAAATCCTGTAGGGCCCATGTCTCATGGGACAGAGCATTCCACCAGGTTGGAGCCATCACTGGAAAAGCTCTGGCACTGGTGGAGGATAGTCTGGTGGAGAAAGGGGGCAGAGAAAGGGGCATAGCTCAGTGGAAGAGCATCTCCTTTGCATGCTGGAGGTCCCAGGTTCAGGCACTCCTGTCTTCCACTGCCTCCCGCAGTTTGGTCAAACTCATGTTCGTAGCTTCGAGAACACTGTCCAACCATCTCGTCCTCTGTCGTCCCCTTCTCCTTGTGCCCTCCATCTTCCCCAACATCAGGGTCTTTTCCAGGGAGTCTTCTTTTCCAGGGAGTCTTCTCTTCTCATGAGGTGGCTAAAGTATTGGAGCCTCAGCTTCACGATCTGTCCTTCCAGTGAGCACTCAGGGCTGATTTCCTTCAGAATGGATAGGTTTGGTCTTCTTGCAGTCCATGGGACTCTCAAGAGTCTCCTCCAGCACCATAATTCAAAAGCATCTGTTCTTTGGCGATCAGTCTCTACTTTTTTTTAGCAAAGTGTAGAGAGATGAAATAAATGCCCTTGAAAAAGAAAGGCCAGGAACTGAAGGCAGGGCAAGGTGAGGTAGGAAAAGCTCAGACAGGACAGGAGACTTGGAACTGGAAGAACTCCCTTCAAAAACCATCGTCTGAGTAGAGCCGCTTAAGTGCTTTGGAACTGCAATTTACCCATCATTCCTTGTGACTTATGAAGAAACTGCAGGGGTGTAGAGGGTGTGTGTGTGTAGTTGTATTGTTAAGAACCTGGCAGATTCCCCACTCTCTTCATTGTGTTGACAGCTGTGAAATGTTGAGCAGAGCACAGAGAAATTATTCATTTTCCTGGAAAGCTGACAGGCTCTCCAACACCTCCTCTTGCTCCCAAATATTTCAGGTTGAAAAAACAATGGCTGGGTTGTGTGTGTGTGTGGTGTTTTTAACTTGCTCCTTCTTGCTGTTAATCTCTCACAATGGTATCATGCTGTTATGCTAATAAGAGAAAACCCTAAATGATTTCAAATCCTTTGCCTTGTCACTAAGATACCAATGGTACGCAGAGAGGGAGAGAAGGAGATGTTTTAATGTTGCAACATACCCTGGGACCTTAGGGTAAATGGTGGGTTATAAATTATTGTCAGAGCTGCTTCCAGATCCTAGCTCACAGAGGATCACGCTAGCCAGCGATCATTAAGTAAAAGTCTTTATTGAGTTACAGTTTCCATTCTCAAGCTGCTGCGTGCAACTCTACGTCTAGTGGTTAGATCGGCGAAGCTCCGTCTGAGTCTCCGCCCCTCGTACACCAACTTAATATCCTAGCCCTGCTCCACCTTTTCCGCCTGACTGTTCTCCTCTGGGTCCCTCTGCCCCCCGGGGTCTCTTCCTTCCGGGATTCTTCTGACGCCGACCCCCCGGAACCTCCTGTTTCCTTGCGCCGGGCTTTAGGACCTGGCTCCCTTTCCGGGCTGCCTACTGCGTCACTTTCCTGTGCATTTGAACTTGGCGCGCGCGCCCAACCTTCCACTTTCCGTCTGACCGTTTCTTCGCTCCCCGATGGAGGTGTGGCCACTCCTGACTCATGCCCTCCCCCCTGTTGTGAGCTGCCAGCGCTTGATCCCTGGCGTCCTTCCTCCTCCCTGCTCTCTGGCGGTGACGCTGGTCCCGACTTCCAACTGCTCCCCTCTAAGTCCCCTCTGGCTCTATCTTCCTGGGGTGTCCCCCTAGGCTCCCCCCTTGCCCTGGCCACTGGTGCTCCTTTCTGTGAATCTTCTGATTCACTGGAAAGACTCGGAGATCTCGGGTCGTCGTCATCACTCATCTTTTCTTCTGCCTCCTCCCCCTCGCTCTCTGTTTCCTCCCTTGCCCTTGCCTCTGCTCCTGAACCCCTGACAATTATCATCATCATCAACAACAACAACAACAAGAAAGAAGTTAAGCATCATTAAATAGAACGGAAAAGAGGTCCCAGATTTTAATTTTTTTTTAATGCAGTTGTTGTTGTTGTTGAATTATTATTTATTCAATTTTTCAAAAGATGCCAGGGTGATGTACAACATCAAGCACACATTTTACAGAGCATCAATAACATAAATAGAAAGCACAATAACAGCATGATAATAAAATAATCATAATAGCAGTCACCACCTGCCCCTCCCCACAGCCATAGATTATTTAATGACTAAAGAGCCTGGGAAAAGAAGACATTTAATGACGGCGCCAGGCGAGCCTCTCTGGGGAGAGCATATGTAATTTAGTACATACAGATGAGTGCTTAGAAATTTCTCATATAATACAGTGGTACCTCGGGTTACAGACGCTTTGGGTTACAGACGCTTCAGGTTACAGACTCCGCTAACCCAGAAATAGTGCTTCAGGTTAAGAACTTTGCTTCAGGATAAGAACAGAAATCGTGTGGTGGCAGCGCGGCGGCAGCAGGAGGCCCCATTAGCTAAAGTGGTGCCTCAGGTTAAGAACAGTTTCAGGTGAAGAACGGACCTCCGGAACGAATTAAGTACTTAAACCGATGTACCACTGTACAGATAGAATTTGGACACAATTCATGCAATACATTTCAAGCGCCTCAATACCACTGTCACAGGTCCCTGGGAATCCTGGGAGCTGTAGTTTATTGAGGGTGCTGAGAATTGTTGGAGACCCCTTATTGCCAACAAAGAATTACAATTTGCAAAGTGAAGAGGGATTGATTGTCAAACCACTCTGGGGGCTCCACACACACACACACACACACACACACACCGTATTTACACCAACTCCTGAAGAGGACTCTGGGGGCAGAACTAGGGTATGAGATAGATGATAGATGATAGATAGATAGATAGATAGATAGATAGATAGATAGATAATTTATTACAGTCAAAGACCAGCTCACATAACATAACACAATAAAAACAGCATTCATAAAGATAAAATATACAATTGGAACAGATTGCAGTAATAGCTCATGAGTTAAAATTGAGATACAGTGCTACCTCGGGTTAAGTACTTAATTTGTTCCGGAGCACCACTTTAGCTAGTGGGACCTCCTGCTGCCATGCCGCCAGAGCACGATTTCTGTTCTCATCCTGAAGCAAAGTTCTTAACCCGAGATACTATTTCTGGGTTAGCGCAGTCTGTACCCTGAAGCGTATGTAACCTGAAGTGTATGTAACCTGAGGTACCACTGTATGTACATACACCCATACAACTGAGATTTGGGCTACCATAAAAAATTGACCCTGAGGCACCCCAAAGGGCAACTTCAGCATTTCCCTAGTAAGCTATTTTATTCTAGAGGATGATCTGTGCCTACAAATCTGGGCGCAGAATCTGGCTACTAGCCAGGTGTGAGCTGAGCAGGGGTGCCAACCTGAATAAAATGCCGAGGGAGCCCAGGTAAACCGCACCCTGCATAACTGATCACAAGACGCAGCACATCCAGACCATTTGAATGGCAATGCCCATCAACTTTGGGGGGGGGGCAGACCCCTCAAATATTTTACTGGGGGGCCAAAGGGACCTCAGCCCTTAGGAGTTGGCTCCTACGGAGCAGAGTATTATACGTGTTAAGTTGTGGGTGAACATATCAGACGACACAGCGATTCTTCAAACAGCTCTTGTTTATTCACAGGCCAGAACAGAACTGAACTGAAAGGTTCAGCCAGCCTGCTTATATAGAGCTCCACTACAGCGCAACTGTAACCACTTTCTGTAACTATCCAATCACTGAACATCACTTTCAACCCCCCATTTGCATATGTGGACCTGAATGAAAACTATTTACAGTATCCCCCTGCTGGCCCAGGGTGAGAACTTCAGTACATAACACCATGGGGGAGAGCAGCCATGCCCCTTTCAGTTGCTCCAATGCAAACAAAATAAAACAACTCTCCTGCCTCTTTCCAAAGAAAAAGAAAAATCCTAGCCAAGCTGTGCTTTAAAAAAAATAATAATTCAAAGTTAATTAGTGGCCTTAATTACACCCTAGCACTTCCTCTGGGGTTGTGCGTTGATTCTTTTGGCTGTGAAAAGATTCCCGGGACCTCACACACACACAGTTAGTAAATAAAAACATGAACCCTTTCTCTTTCAGAGAGACTGGGGACTTGGCTATATTTCATTTTTTAAAAATAAATATTTATTAAAGTTTTCACAATATTACATAATGAAAAAGAAAAAAGAAGAAATAAGAAATAAAAAACAGTTAAAAATAATTCCATCTTTACATCACTTATCTTTCATTTACTTGTTTCCCGGACCTCCTCATACCTCCCTTTTTTGTATTCCAGTTCAATTTATTAGTTCAGCAATTCCTTTCCCTCCTTATTATCCTGATGTTTAATCTTAATATATTATAACATTAAATTTTTACCTATTAAAAATCCAATTTTTCCATATTCTTTTAAACCATTACCGCTAGAAACCACTTAACTTCAATCCAACATCATTCTAACATTCCTAGGGACTTGGCTATATTTCACCCCAAAGATTAAAGTGATTCTTAATCACACGGTTTGGTTGAGAACTGCAGAAATCCCTCCCTCCGTCCCTCCCTCCTTCACTCCTCTAGCAATTGACATTTTATTCACAGCCCCACACATCTCAAACATCCTCAGTCCTCCCCCCCCCCCGCTGCCCACCCGCTTTCCCCTTTGCAGCCAGCACAATTCATGCTCCGAGTCTCTCAGCTCTCGCCAACTCCTCACTTGCAGTGGGAATTAGTGTATAACAGGGCTGGAAAAGGTGTTTAGGAAGACATCATCCCAGGGGTAGGCAAACTAAGGCCTGGGGGCTGGATCTGGCCCAATCGCCTTCTCAATCTGGCCCGAGGACAGTCTGGGAATCAGCGTGTTTTTACATGAGTAGAATGTGTCCTTTTATCTCAAATGCATCTCTGGGTTATTTGTGGGGCCTGCCTGGTATTTGTACATGAATAGAATATGTGCTTTTATTTAAAATGCATCTCTGGTGAAATATACTCGGAGTCGAGAGTGGATTTCATGCTCTTTATTCAGCTCATAGTGGTGAGGAGGAATGGAAGTTCTCCCACAATATCTGCTTTATATATATTATTTACACAATGGGCTGCACGTGATTGGCTAATTCCAGGATCTCCTGTAGGCCAATCAGGTTGTGGATTTACTTCCATCTGGAGCTGGATTGGGTGGCTCCTGCGGACCAATCATACTGCTGCATTGTTCTAGGACCAATCAGACTGCTGCATTTTGGATCCTATACAACTCAGTACATAACATTTGAGTTATTTGTGGGGCATAGGAATTTGTTCATTCCAGAATGTTGAATGATGTTGGATTGAAATTAAGTGGTTTCTAGCTGTAATGGTAAAAGGAATATGATAAAATGGTTTTCTTTTTGTAAGCAAGAATTTAAAGTTATAATAATCTAAGATGTTGGAGAGAAAGTAAGGTGTTTTCTTTTCTTTTTAAGCTGTAATGCTTTGAGATAAGGATTTGCTGTATAAATAATTTGAACTGGATATACAAGAAGGGGAGGTATGAGGAGGTCGGGGATATATGTTATGAGAAAATAAGTTGTGAAATTTATGTGTTTTTAATGTTTTTATGTTTGCTTTTTTCTTTTTGTTTGCAAAAAACTGGAAACTCTAATAAATATTTTTTTTTTTTTAAAAGGAATTTGTTCATTCCGCCCCCCCCCCCCAAAAAAAATATAGTCCGGCCCCCCACAAGGTCGGAGGGACAGTGGAACAGCCCCCTGCTCAAAAAGTTTGCTGACCCCTGACTTAGAACACGGCTTCCACCTGGTGCCTGTTATTCTATAGGCCAGCAATGTTACTCCATGGTCGATACTCAGCTTGCAGAACTAAACCACCTTAGAGCATTCAAACCACATTTTTAGTGTTAAATGCAGACTTACAGAAGCATAAACACAACAGCAATGTAGAAATCTGTGCCCTGATGTCACTTGGCATTTTTTTTTTTAAAAAAGTTGCTGGATTACAAAAATTAGCACCCACATAATCACAATGGTGGAAACAGAGGAGCGGTTTGAGATTCTGCGGTATAAGCCCCAGCAAAGGAGAGCTATAATCTACACACTGACTTGAAATCGCTCACTGATCTCTAGTTATTAATATTATTTTTTTAAAAAATGCAGGTGTACAGTCTTGCTTTTGCCTTAAATTTTGCATGTGGAACAGTTCCTTCTTTTTGCTTGACAGAGGGCAAGCACGACTGCGTTGTACGGAATTCAAACCAGACAAAAGAGGGGGTTTGACTCAGAGGAGTGGCAAGGCTGTGACCCCTGCTCCTAAGTGTGTTTCTTATGAACTGGCACATTGGAACCGAGCCACTGAATGGCTGAATAATGTCACCAGAGGCTGTTTCCTACACCCTGGGCTGTTGATGCTCAAAAATGCCAGCGAAGGCTCCAGACCAAACTGAGTTTCCCCTCTCTTGCTGCAGTGTGATTCTTCCCCAGGCTGGAACAAGAAGTTCTGTCCTGTAAACTCTGAATCGGAAGAGGGAGGGATCTCACAATGCTATAAAAGACTCCATTTGGGGCCACGATGGAATTAGCGTCGTCTTGCCCAGATTCCTGATCCAGGAGACGTTCTGTATTCACAAATGTCATCCTTTAAGATGGGAATAGGAAACCTTGGGCCCAGGAGGAATGTGGCCCTGCAGACCTCTCTGTATGGCCCTCAATACTCTCTCCAGGTCCTCCCTAGCCACACAACCTGTCTTCAGGCCATGCCCCTTCCCTGCCTTCCATTTCAGTTTTTGAGCCTGCTATAATTCATTTTTTAATGTAATTTTCACTAATACGGGCGTTTGACCCTGGTGTATGCATTTTTTGCACCTGTTACTTGCCTGCAGAACTGCATTGCAAAATTCAGACGAGTGAGAATTTGGGGGAGAATTGTGTTTATGTTTGCATATTGTTTCAGAAAATTAGGAAGCTTTGCCTCAAAATAATAATAATAATAATAATAATAATAATAATAATAATAATAATAATAATAATAATTATTATAATAATAATAATTTATTATTTATACCCCGCCCATCTGGCTGAGTTTCCCCAGCCACTCTGGGCGGCTTCCAATCAAGTGCTAAAAACAATACAGCATTAAATATTAAAAACTTCCCTGAACAGGGCTGCCTTCAGATGTCTTTTTAAAAAAGGATAGCTGCTTATTCCCTTCACATCTGAAGGGAGGGTGTTCCACGGGGTGGGCGCCACTACCGAGAAGGCCCTCTGTCCGGTTTTCTGTAACCTCACTTCTCGCAATGAGGGAACCGCCAGAAGGCCCTCGGCGCTGGACCTCAGTGTCCGGGCTGAACGATGGGGGTGGAGACGCTCTTTCAGGTATACAGGACCGAGGCTGTTAAGGGCTTTAAAGGTCAGCACCAACACTTTGAATTGTGCTCAGAAACGTACTGGGAGCCAATGCAGATCTCTCAGGACCGAGATTTTGTGTTGCCATTTAGGGGGACGGACCAAAGGTTATAAAATTAAGTCATGCAGCACTGACTGGGCTCTTTTGGTGTGTGCATCAGATCACCTGCCCACCCATCCTAATCTAGGGCTCTTGCGTTTGACCTTGCTATGTCTGTCATGGGGTCGTCTGCTTTTGGAGCAGGGGCCTGGTAGGAATTTTGTCCATTTGGCTGATTGGCTGGTGCCATTTGGTTTTTTGCCTACCACATAGCAAATTGACACAACTTGTAAGGTTGTGGTTAAAGGTAAAGGGACCCTTGACCATTAGGTCCAGTCATGGCCAACTCTGGGGTTGCGGCGCTCATCTCGCTTTATTGGCTGAGGGAGCTGGCATACAGCTTCCTGGTCATGTGACCAGCATGACTAAGCTGCTTCTGGCGAACCAGAGCAGCGCACGGAAACGCCGTTTACCTTCCCGCTGGAGTGGTACCTATTTATCTACTTGCACTTTGACATGCTTTCGAACTGCTAGGTTGGCAGGAGAGGGACCGAGCAACGGGAGCTCACCCCGTCACGGGGATTCGAACCGCCGACCTTCTGATCAGCAAGTCCTAGGCTCTGTGGTTTAACCCACAGCGCCACCCACGTCCCTTAGGTTGTGGTTAGGCACTGGTTAATCTTTGGTTGGTGGAGGGGCAAGGATTGGCAGTGCCTGCCCCTCCAATGCTGCTGCTGTAGGGGAATTCCTTTAAAGGAATCCAGGGGCTCGCCATTCTTGTGTCCGTACCCCTGAATGGGGTTTAGGGCCGTGCAAGTCCCAGGGAGCATGCGGGGGAGGGGATGAGGGTCTGGTGCCCGTCTCCATGCTCTCCCCAGTATTGTTTTCCCTTACTGGCTTTCGCTGGAATCCAGAAGTCAGTTCTGTCCCTGGGCTTGGGGACAGACAGTCATAACCATTGCCTAAGCAACCACTCACCTTTATGTATTTTAATAAAGTTGTGTCCCAAATTATGCCAAAAACCTTAAGCAAAAATTATGTGTGAATTGTGAATGGTTTAGGGGTGGCTTGGGGACCTCGACACACAACAGACACCCTGTAGAAGATGTAGAAATGTACCATTTGGCATCGCCAAAGGCTCGAGACAAGCTTCCCCAACCTGGTGCCCTTGAGAATCCATCAACCTTGACCACAGGGGCGGTTGGGAACTGGAATCCTACAATCTCTGGAGGGTACCAGAGGGTGTGCCCACATTGTGCCTCCTTCTTGGGAAGAAATGAGTTGCTGCCTTATTTATAACACGCCACAAATCATGCCTGGGAATGGCCACCATTTTGGAGAAACATTTATTGCCCGTGGACAACATGATTTACAAGTGCCGGCTCAACGCCCCGAAAGCCGAAGGGAAACAGATTGTTGGCATGACAAAAAGGTATTTAGCACTTTATAAACAAACCCCTGTTGCATTTCCTTTGAAAAATAAAAGAAAAGGGCAGCCTACCCGAAACCCCTCAGGAAGGAGAGAGATGTTTTCTGCAACTGTTCCAGGCAAAAACGTCCTAGACGACAGTCGGCGAAGCTCACTGGAAATCTTTTCGGGAAGGGCCGGTGAAAAACATTGTCGCTTCGTGATTAGAGCTTCCTAAATCAAGTTTTGCTGGCATGACATGAAGTGAACAAGGGCAGTAAAACCGAGGAAGTACATTGTGCTCTCCATTGGACATGGGGAGGTTATGGGCGAACCGAAATGTCAGGTGGCTGGGATTGTCTTGGTTAAATCCCTGGCCTTGAAAGGTGGGAACGGATCATTCACAGAGGGGGATGTAATCTACAATCTCAACCTCACATTGAGCTCTTCTGGTTCCAAAGACGGACATCATGCGATGGCAGCAGCTGCAAAGAGGCATCTTGGCTTTGGGGCACTATGAGGGCGAGAGCTTCACCTATCCATTTTTCAGTCTTCACCATCCAATTTCCAGAGCTCCCAGTGAAGGGGGATTGTTAAATCACCTGGGAATTGTAGCTCCAGGAGAGGCATAGGGTGGGGTCTCCTAAGAACTCTCAGCTCCCTTAACGAACTACGACTCCCAGAATTATTTTGGGGAAAACGAAAAAGAATGTTCAGAGTAGTATCTCAGTGCTTTAAATGTATGTAGCGAATGTTATGTACTGAAGTTCTCACCCTGGGCCAGCAGGGAGATACTGTAGATAGTTTTCACTCAGGTCCACATATGCAAATAAGGGATTGAAAGTGACGCTCAGTGATTGGATAGTTACAGAAAGTTGTTACTGTTGCTTTGTAGTTGAGCTCTATATAAGCAGGATGGCTGAACCGTTCAGCTCAGTTCTGTTCTGGAAATAAACAAGAGCTGTCTGAAGAATCGCTGTGTCATCTGATATGTTCACCCACAACTTAACAGTGAATGCAGTCTTGGTTTTTAGCGACATGCTGTTGGGCTACCCTTGTGGTACTGCAGTCTTTTTGGGTATGCACCTAGGGGATTTTGGGGGGTTGGTAATTATTGTTGAGAGTAAGGGTGAGTGCGTTTGTGTGGGGAAATGTGTGCTGGCATAGGCTGGATTGACATTAAGTTGTGTTGGTGGGTGTGGTATTTGTTGGCAGTGTAGCTAAATTGCAGCTGGGAAGCCAAATCATGTGCAATACCGACTCTTTTCTCGAAATTAAAACAATCTCCAAACATTTGTTAAAATATTCAACAGCTTTCTACTTTGAGAACATATAGCTAAAGAAAAAAATATGCAAAGTATTTACATTTGCGTGCTTATCCAAGCATGGACTAAGTTTTCCTTAGCTGAAGATTACAGCTTCTTCCTTAAACATTCAAGCAAATCTGTGTATTTCTCTCTTTCTGGGGCTTGCATGACCCAGCAAGGCCACGCAGTTCCTTCTGGGAGGTTTCCACTTTTTCTTTCCAGAAGACTTTTCCTTGCTGCTTTTTTGGGAGAACGTCAACATTTGTACTTCTTTCTGTCACATGCATTCACACAGAACCATTACTACTCCTCTCCTCTGTTGTGTTGAGAGAGAGTGTTATCTAACACAGTCTCTTCTTCAGCCTTCATGGAGATGCAGCCGTTACAGTCACGTCACTCACACACCAAACAAAATGGAGAACCGAATAAGATACCTCCTGAGGGACCAGTTAACCAGTCACACAGGAGTTACTGGGGAACATTCCAGAATCAAACACACAATAATGCATTTAAGCACGCCCAATTTCAGAAAATTAAATCACTATACTTAACATAATTTGTGTGGGCATAGAGTAAGTGGAAATCCATTTTTATAGATTTTTGGTGTTTCATCTGTTTTATTGTTATGTATTTGAATATATTGTTTGCTTTTCTTTGCAAACCACTTAGTCAAATGAAAAGCAGTCTATAAATATTTGAAAGAAACAAACAATATTACCCCTTTTATTGAATGAACCAGCTGTTTTGAGTCTTGGGAGTTTGCATGTGCAGTGATTAGTGATAAGGCCCTGGGAAATCAGGGTTCAAGCTCAATGCTGAAGCTCATTGGATGGTCTTGGGTCAATCTCAGCCTATCCTAACTCATGGGGTTGGTGGGAGGATAAAATGGGAAGGGAGGAGCTGTGTGAACCATCTCGAGCTCCTTGGAGGAAAGAGGGAATATGCACTTAATATACAATGAAATCAAATACAGTGGTACCTCGGGTTAAGCACTTAATTCGTTCTAGAGGTCCGTTCTTAACCTGAAACTGTTCTTAACCTGAAGCGCCACTTTAGCTAATGGGGCCTCCTGCTGCAGCTGCACCGCCGGAGCACGATTTCTGTTCTCACCCTGAAGCAATGTTCTTAACCCGAGGTACTATTTCTGGGTTAGTGGAGTCTGTAACCTGAAGCATCTGTAACCTGAAGCGTCTGTAACCCAAGGTACCACTGTAGTTTGCTTTCTATCAACTATGCACCTTGTTCAGTTAGACATCAATAGCCCTGGTGCCTATAAACCAGGGGTCAGCAACCTTTTTCAGCCATGGGCTGGTCTCCACCATCCCTCAAACCATGTGGTGGGCCAGACTATTTTTTTTGGGGGGGGGGAATGAACGAATTCCTATGCCCCACAAATAACCCAGAGATGCATTTTAAATAAAAGCACACATTCTACTCATGTAAAAACACGCTGATTCCTGGACCGTCTGCGGGCCGGATTGAGAAGGCAATTTGGCCACATCCGGCCCCCGAGCCTTAGTTTGCCTACCCCTGCTATAAACCTCCCCATTCCCCCAGCCTCAAAGCCATCGACATCCACCCTTTGAACTATCAAAACCTTCCAGGACCTACCCTTCCAAACCCTGTTAGGTATTACCACCCCTGCCCATCAAAAGCTTGCAGGCTCCGCCTGTTATCTAACCCCCAGAAGACCAGGTATTTGTGAAACGCCTGCTTGGCAGCCCTAGCTGTTATTCGCAAGGCTCAACCAAAACAAACAGGTCTAATGAGAGGATTATGTGTGTTGGACATAATTCACCGATATCTATTCTCTGCGCAATGCAGCAAGGGCAGAAAAGGCCAGTGGTTGTTTGTCCTGCACATTCTTTGCTTGCATTCTGCAAACAGATAAATACCAGTGGAACAGCATGGCGGCAAATACTTGGCATATTTAGTTGCTGATGATCTGCAGGCCTGGGCCCAAGGAGTTTCGGAAGATCTGGAAAGAAGCCAGTTCCAAACCCAAACCTACTCTCTCTCTCTCAAACTCTTCACATCTCCCCCTTCCCCTTTTGTGCTTTGGGACTGCTGTGGAAAAGGAGTTTCTGCTCATCAAACACACCCCAGAAACTCTCAATATCCCCAGCCTTGGCAAAAGCCCAGGGCCCTGTTCTCAGCCCATTTGTCAAGTGTTATCGGCTGAGCGCTGACTCCCACCCCACGGGCAAATCCTACTTATCCTTTCTCAACTGCCAAGGCCTCCTGGAGAGCCTTGATAAATCTGACCACCTTTATCAAGGGATGGTTTCCCTTAAGCAACATTTCTGGGTGAATGTGAAGACTTCTACTTTGGCAGAATTCCTGGTGGATTCCAAAGCAGCTCCCCAGCACTGGAGTGTAAACGAAGGAACATAGGAAATGGTCTTATTTCCAACGTGCACTCAGATGTGGGGGATGTTGCCTTTGTTTTCCTGATTACAGTGGTACCTCGGGTTAAGTACTTAATTCGTTCTGGAGGTCTGTTCTTAACCTGAAACTGTTCTTAACCTGAAGCACCACTTTAGCTAATGGGGCTTCCTGCTGCCGTCGCGCCGCTGGAGCACGATTTCTGTTCTCATCCTGAAGCAAAGTTCTTAAACCTGAAGCACTATTTCTGGGTTATCAGAGTCTGTAACCTGAAGCATATGTAACCTGAGGTACTACTGTATAATGCTACCACTTCTGTCCCCAGTGTGGTACTGTAGTTAGAGCAGGGGTCAGCAACCTTTTACAGCTGTGGGCCAGTCCACTGTCCCTCAGACCATGTGGTGGGCCAGACTATATTTTGAGGGGAAATATGAATGAATTCCTATGCCCCACAAATAACCCAGAGATGCATTTTAAATAAAAGCACACATTCTACTCATGTAAAAACACACTGATTCCCGGACCGTCCATGGGCCGGATTGAGAAGTCAATTGGGCTGCATCTGGCCCCTGGGCCTTAGGTTGCCTACCCCTGAGTTAGAGTGTCGGACCAGGACCCAGGAGACCAGGGTTTGAATCCACGCTAGGCCATGAAGCTCACAGAGCTGGGCAGTCACTGTTTCTTGGCTTCGACATGGGGATGAAATGAGGAATAGCTGGACCTGTGATGTGAAGTAGCAGGGCTCTTATTCCATTCCTCCCCCAAATCGTATGAGGAAAGACTGAGCTCAAGAACTTTGGGCAAAACTAAAAAAGAAAGACAGCATCTTAAAAAGTGGAGACATCACCTTGCCAACAAAGGTCCATATAGTTCAAGCTATGGTTTTCCCAGTAGTGATGTATGGAAGTGAGAGCTGGACCATAAAGAAGGCTGATCGCCAAAGAATTGATGCTTTTGAATTATGGTGCTGGAGGAGACTCTTGAGAGTCCCATGGACTGCAAGAAGATCAAACCTCTCCATTCTGAAGGAAATTAGCCCTGAGTGCTCACTGGAAGGACAGATCCTGAAGCTGAGGCTCCAATACTTTGGCCACCTCATGAGAAGAGAAGACTCCCTGGAAAAGACCCTGATGTTGGGAAAGATGAAGAGCACAAGGAGAAGGGGACGACAGAGGACGAGATGGTTGGACAGTGTTCTCGAAGCTACCAGCGTGAGTTTGACCAAACTGCGGGAGGCAGTGGAAGACAGGAGTGCCTGGCGTGCTCTGGTCCATGGGGTCACAAAGAGTCGGACACGACTAAACGACTAAACAACAAAAAATAAAAGCTTTTCTGTTCACTTTTTGAAATATGGCAACCCTGCATATATCTGTAATGGCTGCTGATATATTTAGGCAGTCCCTAAATATCTCAGCAGCCTGCTGGGACACTCTTGTAACAGTTTACACAGCAAACGGGAAGCCGGTGTTGTACTTCAACGGCAGGAGGGATTGTTCTCTCACGGAGAGTCGCCTCTTGCCAGCAGCTCAGAAGTGAACATAATAAAAGCAGAAATACTGCGGAGTAGTCATAATATTAACTCAGATAACAATGGGTGGCTTGAGCCTTGTTGAGAGACGCGCTGAGAACTGATAGCATGGACAATCTGGACGGCAAATGTGTTCCCCTGAAAGACCACCAAATATTAGGGTACAAAAATAAAACCTCAAGAGATTTGGCAGCTACTCCATCATAATAATTTTACTATTTATACCCCACACATCTTACTGGGTTGCCCCAGCCACTCTGGGAGGCTTCCAACATAAAAACATAATAAAACATTAAACATTAACAAAATACCCTTCCCCATACAGGGCTGCCTTCAGATGGCTTGGGGATTGCACAACTCCATATCTTCCAACATTTTTCTGATGAGAATAGGGACATCCTAAGGAAAAGCGGGACATTCCAGGGTCAAATCAGAAACCAGGACGGCTTCTGTAAATCTGGGATACTTGGATAGGAGCCTCCTAACTCTCAGCACCCTTAACAAACTACCCTTCCCAGAATTCTCGGGGAGATACCATTATTGTTAAGGGTGCCGAGAGCTGCGGTTTCCATGGTGGTTTAGCGATCCCTCTTCCCAAGGAACTCTGGGAACTGTAGTTCTGTGAGGGTAATAGGGGGTCTCCCAACAACTCTTTGGAGCCCTTCGCAAGCTACAGCTCCCAGAATTTTTGGGGAGAAGCCACGACTGTCTGAAGTGCTTCAGATATGTGGTGTGTTTGTGGCCTAACTTAGATCCATCATTTTAATGGCTCTATTCTGGGTAGAACTTAGTTGGACACAACCCTTTGTTTTGTTACGTCAGTGAGGGCTTGTTTCTCATTGATATACGCAAGCATATATGTTTATATATAAATATATTTACAGGGGGTGACTAATGCATTTTGGAGAGATGCAGAAACACACGAATGGCAGGGAAGGCCAGTACTGGCACTGGAAAACAGAGGGAATTAACATTAAACATTGAAGCGGCAATTATTGTTGCTTAACACAGAGTGAAATTGTCAAATGTTTCACTAGACCGAGAGCCCTGCGTTCATTTCAAAGTTTGCTGGAGGTGTAATTTCGCGGCAGCCTAGAAATGCGTCTGTGCCCCTCTCGCCTGAAAAAAATTAAGTGTCTCTCCCCAAAATAGGGTTTCCAATAGTGAAGATCTGGACAAAGTTGTTGAGGGGTTTTTTTTTGGGGGGGGGAGCCTTTGCTTTCCCCCGATTTTTAAAAGTAGCACTACTTGCCATATGTCCGAGTTTCCCCTGACATTACGCCAATTCCCAGACATGTCAGGAAAGACCCAGACACATGGCAGCCCCACCAAAACTCTCACTTGGGGTGGAATTTGGCAGCAATTCTATTTATTTTTTTTTATTTATTCTCACACACAGTTCCTCAAAAAACAGCCGTGTTTTTTTGGGAGGGGTGTGTGGAGGGAGACAGAGTTGTTGTGACAGGACTAGCCAAAAGATCTTTTCCCCTTCACATCTGCAGTAGGAAGGGGTGTGTATCTTATTTTATCACCCCCTTCCCCACTTCTCTTCCCTGTCAGCTCAAACATTTTTCTCCTCAGCCCCCCGGGCCGCATCTCATGTGTTTTGAAACCATGACAAGAGAATTTGCAAGAGCAGTCCAGGGTGTGTGAAAATGCTTTCCTAACAGTAGTTTGAACATATTTGGTATGATTCATTTGTTAATTCTACAAATGGCCTCAAAAAGAAAGAAAGTCTGCTTTCCTGCTACAAATACAGTCAAGAGCCACCCTGAATTCCTTCGTTTGCTGCTTCTGTGGGGAAAATAAATAATAATGCCTAATGTTAATCTTCAGGCCTTTTTTTATTTACAAAATGGCATGTCCACTAAGTACAATATATTTTGCTTTAGAAATAAAATCTGGAGCTGCAAGGAGCATCGCCAAAGGCACGTACTACTATGTTATGCTGAAAACATTTCTGCTAAGTATCGTATGCATTTGCTTTGCTTAATGGAAATTATAGCAAAGTGTAACTCAAAAGATATGCTGAAAGACACATTTCACTTCTGGTAAACTGAAGGCACAAGCGGGGAACAAGATAACCTGCCTGCAGTCCTTTGACTTCTCCCCACATCCAACCGCTGCCACCCCCAAACCTACTTCACCGAAAGAACAGAATCCAGCCCCAACGTTGACCACGAACATTTCATGCCAAGCTCCAACTAGAAGGACCCGGGCAGCGTCTCATCAGGAAAAGGCGAAGCTCTTTTCACCAGTGAAGACTGACAGGCCGCAAGAGAAACCACCCACCTCTTGTCATTTTATTTCCGATACGTTCCTAGATAATGCATTTGATAGAATTACTGGAAACGCTTCTAGGGATGGAGACCCAGTCTAGACGTTTCGGTCACCACGGAGATCAGCATCCTCCCCTGGGCAAATTCTTTCCTTAATCCCAGCCATATTGTCTGCTGGAATGCCCTGTGTGAGTCAGGACCGTCTTGGAGATGAGTTTCCCTGCCCATAATCCACACTGCTTACGGCTTGCCAGCTGGGCAAAGGAAACTCACAACGCTGTGGCCTAGCTTCAACCTTAACTGCACTGTGACCGAGCATCACATGCTAACTCCCAACAGCTTTAAGGTGGGATCAGTTGCCGGAAATTCCTGCAGGGATTCGAGGCCTTGAAGGAGCAATTTATACAGTCATACATCAGGTTGTGAATGTGATCTGTGCGGGATGCACGTTCGCGACCCGCAGCGGCGTGTCTGCACACGTGCTTCTGTGCATGCGCAAAATTTAGCACTTCTGCGCAAACGCGACCCCTGAAACCTGGAAGTAACCCGTTGCGGTACTTCCAGGTTTTGGCGGGTCCGTAACCCGAAAAAACGCAGCCTGAAGCATCTGTAACCCGAGGTATGACTGTACTGAGATAGCCACCATCATGCTCTGTGGATGCTCCGAGACTCCTGACTCCCATCAGACCTTGGGTCAATGGCCAGGGGTGATGGGAGATGCATTTGAGCAATATCTAGAGCAGGCACAGGCAAACGCCGGCCCTCCATACGTTTGGGACTACAATTCCCATCATCCCTGACCACTGGTCCTGTTAGCTAGGGATGATGGGAGTTGTAGTCCCAAACATCTGGAGGGCTGGAGTTTGCCTATCCCTGATCTGGAGGGACTCAGATGTCCCCTAGTTGCCCAAAGTGGCAACCCAGCCAGACAGACGGGTTATAAGTAATAAACTATTATTATTACCCTTAAATGGAGTGACCCAATCCCAGAGCTCAGAACCCTGGCAAAACATTAACTGGGTAGCCAAAGCCGTGTCCTCTGTTTTGTTTGACTACAATTCCCATCCTCCCCGATCACCATGGACAGCGGTCAGGGATGATGGGAGCTGGAGTCCATCAACAGATGGAAGACGTATCACTTTGGCTCTCCCCAACAGATGCCGATAAATCTGCGTCAGTAATGTGACCCTGCCTCCTTAGGTGGTGGAAAGGTGGAAAGAGGTGTTGCGGTTGTCATTTTTTAAAATAATAAAACTGGTTGCAGTGCAGCAGGAAATATAGCTTGCGGTTAGGGTAGGACAGTGATGGTGGGAACCATTTTCAGCCCAAGAGGCTGAAGGGCCAATGGTAGAAGGGCCAATGGACCTGACTCTTAACTTTTGTTATTATAGGCTACATTCCAGCTGCACAAGTCAGAGGTATCTGTACACAGCTCTCCCTCCATCCAGGCAAACAAGGGGCAGATTCCAGCCAGGCAAAAGCACTTAAGGTGCAGAGCAGGGCCGGTGAGGGGTGTGCCCTGTTTGGGCTGGGGGAGGAATCCTAAGGGCCAGAGATAGAGAGAGCTGGCAGGCCACATTTGCCCCCAGGACCAGGGGTTCCCCACTCCTGGGCTGGAGCAAAAATAGGAAACAAAGGGCCAGTTAGCGTTTAGGCCACTCTGCACACTGATGAATACTACGTGAACCTTGACACAGGAAGTACCCAAATAACTATCTAGGTCAGGCATCCCCAACCTGCGGCCCTCCAGATGTTTTTGCCTACAACTCCCATGATCCCTAGCTAACAGGACCAAGTGGTTAGGGATGATGGGAATTGTAGTCCAAAACATCTGGAGGGCCGAAAGGTTGGGGATGCCTGATATAGGTACTTCCTGGAGCTTCTGACTGACAGACAGAAGCTGTGCCCGAGACCCGGAGGTAAATGTTAGAGAGACAATCAGGGATTGACAAAGGGGCACAAGCAATGGCATAAAAAGGGATGGCGAGAGAAGCTTGGGTGACTCTCTTGACTTGGATCCCGGTGGAATTTCTACGGGGGACTTGTTTTGTTGCATTGCTGGTTAACCACCAAGATTGGGGCTGACAATCTAGCTACCTCCCCTAGTGGAATATAGTGTCTTTGGAAGAGTAAGAAACCTTTATTTTCGCCGATTTTTTATCTGCTTCTGCGAAGTCTGGACAGGGGCAGGGACACACTGTTGGTGCGTCCTTGATAAAGCTTTTGTTCAATTTTTGCAACTCAGCCGTCTTCCCTGCACCAATTTGGTTTGGCCGGTGGATAAATTCGCAGGACCAGGGAAGTTGAACGGATGGGTTGCGGGGATATCCGCAGTTCAGGTCCTGGCAGCTCCTTAAAAAGACCATAAAATGTTTTGGCAAGCCAGCTGTCATGATTCTAATATCTAGATTGTTTCAAAAGCACACTTAGATGCAGATCACGACGATGTATTGTGACCTGGCTTGCAGTGGGCGGCCTTTAATGCTTAAGAATTACAACCGGATAGTTCTCATTGTCCAACAATATTTTGCAGCTTAGATAAGGTGCTCCTTAGTGCAGGCACCAGTATACCCACCAGTACCTCCATAAAGGTATCCATAAATATCACCTCAAAAATTCTCTTTGACCTCAGCTCCCGTGTGTGCTGGCTCAGCCTCCTCTAAACTGGACATGCCCCCTTAAAACATGACATTTCACTGGGTGCCACTGGGTGCCAGGATTGGATGCCCACCCTGTGTGGCGTCTTCTTCCCTATTGATGGGATGGCTGGCTGGTGGTGGGGTAGGCCCCCGCCATTTTATGACCCTGTTTCGTATTCATCTCTCTAAGAAGTGGCAGCCATTATGCCACACCACCGCAGCGGCCATTTTGTGCTATGTCACGTCCCGCCCAATGGCTGCCATTTTGTGACGGGCACCCACGGCACTTTCTCGGCATTCCAAATGGGCCCACTGAGGCCTTCCTTGGTGGAATTAAGGGAGGACCAATGCTCTTGACCAGTCTTAGGCAAACTCGGCCCTCCAGATGTTTTGGGACTACAACTCCCATCATCCCAAGCTAACAGGACCAGTGGTCAGGGACGATGGGAGTTGTAGTCCCAAAACATCTGGAGGGCTGAGTTTGCCTATGCCTGCTCTTGACTTGGGTCTCTCGGTAGCCAGGAGTCAAAGGACCAACAAAAGGGGAAGAAAAAAAGAGGGGAAATGATAATAAGCGTTGGCAGTGATACCCTTTGGTCCAGAGTGTTTGGGGAGCCACTAAGTTAGCCTAATGCTTGATCACACTATTAGGAAGAACAGTTTCTTCTCTCATTTTTGTGTGTTTGTGCACTCCGGTTTCCTTGATTTAGAACGGAGACAGTGAAAAAGAGCCAACTGTGGGCGCAGTCGGCGTTGTTTAGAAGCAGATACAATCGCAGGACGTGGATTGGATTCAGAAACGGAACTTGAGTAGATGTTGACAGATTTACTGCTCTCTCCCCGCAGCTTGTTTTGGCTGTCAAGGTTGGCTCTCCATTTTCACACGCGGCACGCAGTGCAGGCCCAGATGCGCGTGTGCGCACGGCCACTTGTTTACAACAATGGGAAGGAGGAGCACGCGGTGCGCCAGATGGAATCCTGAAACGTCCTTCGGCTTTGTCGCATGCGATGGAAGCAGGCACGGCACCTTCCGGGGTTTCCTATCGCTGTGGGAACAGGCTGGTTCTTGGTCATTGCGGGCCACAGTCATCACAGGATGGGTTCTGTGCCGTTCCAGTCGACGACGGCGCCTTTCCACCTAAAGGCAAAGCAGAATTGTTTACTTTGATGGGTTTAAAGGTGGAATTACCACAAGACTGGCGAGGACCGGTTGAAGGAGAAATTAACAGCTGACCATGAAAAACAATGTGTGTTTATTGTTGTTTATATTTCGAATCAGATATATACAGGGGCACAAAAATCTTTTAAGCGCTGAGGACCTCTAAAGGACTTAATCTGGCCTTGCCAGGTGTTTACGAGTTCTAGTTTCATGAGAGAGGGAGAGAAAAACAAAACTTCTCTCTATTCGCTTTTTCCATGCCCTGCTACCATCCTGTCGCCTCTCACTCGCCTTACAAAACGGAACTGTTGTTCCTGAGTTGAGAGTCAAGATTCTGCAACTGAATGAGGCGGGTGAACCCTCTCAGGAGGAGTGCCTCGGCCCAACGACGTCACATGAACCGCCATTACAATGGGAGCTCATCAGCAAACGCTTCCTGCCGGTGGCCTTCACAAAAGTGCCCCGAGGCTTGAATCAGCCTGGACCGATTGTTCTCTTAAGGACTCTTTTGACAGTCATGTTTATTTATGGCTATGACTTCAAAGGAGCTCCAGCGAGGAGCCAGAATCCTTGAAATACACTTGGGAGTTCAATGGAGAGTCAATTCTCGCTTCTAAAAGCTTTTGTAACAGCGCAGGTTTGCCGCCTTAATTGACTCGGGAGTCAGTCCGGGAATGGCAACAGCACAACTTGTTTAACTTCTTTTATGTCCTCCAAACATGTATCTGTTTTTTAAAAGACACAGAGGCCTCTCCGGGTCTCTGTTCTTCCCACTGTAACCCCGCACACAGATGTTGTAGAAACTTGGGTCTCCCACTGTTTTGGGACTACAATTCCCATCATCCACAGCTGCTGGTCCTGCTAGCTAGGGATGATGGGAGTTGTAGTCCAAAAACAGCTGGCGACTCAAGTTTGGGAAACCCTGTTGCAGATGATGCAGCTTTTGCCTTGCGTGTTTGCTTGGTTTTTGCTTCTTCATAAGTTGTTTTAAATGTGCAAATAAACGGGATGAAGGAATCGTATGACTTCTTTGATTTCCACTACGTATTTGTAGGGTCAGACGATTATCCTGAACCTATCTTCTGATAGACAACCTAGACAGCATCTTAAAAAGCAGAGACATCACCTTGCCAACAAAGGTCTGTATAGTTAAAGCCATGGTTTTCCCAGTAGTGATGCATGGAAGTGAGAGCTGGACCATAAAGAAGGCTGATCGCCGAAGAATGGATGCTTTTGAATTATGGTGCTGGAGGAGACTCTTGAGAGTCCCATGGACTGCAAGAAGATCAAACCTCTCCATTCTGAAGGAAATCAGCCCTGAGTGCTCACTGGAAGGACAGATCCTGAAGCTGAGGCTCCAGTACTTTGGCCACCTCATGAGAAGACTCCCTGGAAAAGACCCTGATGCTGGGAAAGATTGAGGGCACAAGGAGAAGGGGACGACAGAGGACGAGATGGCTGGACAGTGTTCTTGAAGCTACCAGCATGAGTTTGACCAAACTGCGGGAGGCAGTGGAAGACAGGAGTGCCTGGCGTGCTCTGGTCCATGAGGTCACGAAGAGTCGGACATGACTAAACGACTAAACAACAACAACAATCTTCTGATTTTGTCTGTACAGACCTTGACTAAGATGGAACAGTGGTGGCACAGGTTCACATCTCTAGCTATATATATGCCGACTTGGAAACTTTGAACCTTAGGGGCCTTATGCTGCACTTGTGTGAGGAGCCAATCTCTTTCATTGTGGCATCTCTGGAACTCCCTGCCACAATGAAAGTGATTGTTCTTTAGTTTGTAGTTCTTTAGTTTGTAGTAGCTATTAGAAAGAAAAGGAGTTATGCTTCACAGCTAGCTTCCACGTTATTTATACTTTGCACGAGTCTGGTGCTCACAATGCACAGTTGTGGGTCCAGTACACTGGAACCTGCTTTAAAGAATTGGAAGGTCTCTGAAAGTGCTCCAGTGGCCTAGCCCGGTCAAAGCAGAACCAGTTGTTGAGCCCAGTCGCTGACATCGGTTGAAAGGCGTACTGACAGGTGGGAGTTGTAGTCTGACAACCTCTGGAGGGTACCAGGTTGTGGGGAGGCTGCCCTGGGATATCTCCGTCGGTAGTGCATGAGACTCTTAGCCCCACGTTGAGCAAAAGATGCCTCCATTGCAAGGGGGCTGGGGTGGAACCTTTGCATTCCAGAGATATGCCTCCAAGCCAAGGGAATTCCAGGAGAGGCAGGCCTCAGGAGTTAACAAAATAAGACGGCTGCCTTAGAGATCACGGCGAGATCAAAGTTGCAGCCTACCCTTCGGCAGAGCTAACAGAAGTTATTTCCTCTTGCTGGAGACAGTAAACAACAGGAGGATCAGGAGTGTGATATGAGCCTCTCTCTCCCTCTCTTTTTTATTCCTTGGGGCGATGGAATACATTACGGCCACATGACATTCCGGGGGGGAAAACTCCAGAAAGGCACATTCCTTTCGTCTCTCGGATCAGAACTGAGCTTCTCGCACAGGTGATGGGAGTTGCAATGCAGTCTGAGGCTGGAAGCAGCACGAGGAAGGGGTGTGGGTCGTGTCTCCCAGATTTTCATTTCATACATGTCAGAGGAGGACGACAGGAGACACCCCAGCAGTAGGGTTTGCTCTTAGGGATTTGCAACACATTTAAAAACATAGGGTATACCAAATCCACTGAAATCAATGAGCCTAAATAGTCAGGCCTACTAAATTAGTCAAAAGGGACGCGGGTGGCAGGAAAAAGATAAATACATAAACGAAAGTGTGTGTTTGCAGACAACAGTTATTTTATCTAACCTTCTGAAAATCCACCACCTGGAAATTATAAAAGTGTAAGGAAAAGAGAGTCTAAGGGAGGAAGGGGACAATTAGGCAGGTGTATTAGCAACAAAACAGGTTGTGATGTTTGAACAAAGGCTTTAATGGCAGCTGAAAAGACTCCTCACGTTCTCTGAAAATCGCACATAGGCTGCAGATAACGCCTTTTGCTAAGCAGCGTGCAATTTAGCCGGCATTGTTGGGAGACGTAGAACCGAGAGATGCCACCTGCATTTTCGGCCTGCAAGACTTCCCAACTACCATCTGACTATGAAGTCATACCAAAAGGACTAATTGGCTGCAAGCACGTATCTGGCACTGAAGACATGCAACTCGCTTGAAAAAATATGAACATGACAAAATAATGGAAGAGAAGATGATTAAGAAGAGTTTGGATTTGATATCCCGCCTTTCACTCCCTTTAAGGAGTCTCAAAGTGGCTAACATTCTCCTTTCCCTTCCTCCCCCACAACAAACACTCTGTGAGGTGAGTGGGGCTGAGAGACTTCAGAGAAGTGTGACTAGCCTAAGGTCACCCAGCAGCTGCATGTGGAGGAGCGGGGAAGCGAACCCGGTGCACCAGATTACGAATCTACCTCTCTTAACCACTACACCACACTGGCTGGATTTCACCTACTTGGTCCGAATGCAGTGTTCCAGCGGTGGGATGAGGTCATTATCCTTTCCTTCGATGTAAGTCTGTGAGGTATCTACAGGGGGAAAATCAGGCATCCATTAATGTTGCATGTGAGTGGATCAAGCATACTTAACGGCTGCACGATTACTTTGTTATATTATGTTTGGATACCTGTGCAGAAATAAGTCTTTTGCTTTACAGCAAAATTTCTTTAGGCCCAGTGTTTTGGTCAAGACCACACCCAGTCTTAACCTGAGGAAAGGCTGACCCAAATCATCCTTCAGTCTCATCTTACTTAGGCTGCTGATTTTTTTGGTTGCATCCTTGCCTGTGCACCAGGATATGTGCAAATTTATCTTGTTTCTATTTCCATTGTCATTTCGTTAGAATAATGCACATTTTCCTGGTGGAGCTATGGGGCCTCTTAAACTTGACTTGGCTTGGGGTTCCAGCATGTCTTTTTTTTTTTGGTATAATTTTTATTTAATTTTCTGTTTTACAATTTGGAATATTCATTTAAACAACCTTAAAACGTCAGTGACTTCTCTTCTTCTCTTTCCATGGTTCATTTTGCATATCATAAATCCCTGAATATTTTACATAAACAAAACCATTCAGTATTCCATTATTACATCCATCAAAACTTGTTTACACTGTTGAATTTATCTTAATGCTGCCGAAATTTTCAAGTGTACACAATTTCCCCCATATAATAAATAAACATGTTTCAATTTCCTTTAATCTTGTTCTTCTTGTTCTCTTATTCTATATGTTAGGTCTGCAAGTTGCACATGTTCCATCAGTTTAAGTTGCCACCCTCTTTAGTTGGGACCTCGTTCGTTTTCCATTTTTGGGCTAACAAAACATGGGTCGCAGTAGTGGCATACATAGGGGGGTAAAGGGGACCCATGACCATTAGGTCCAGTCATGACCGACTCTGGGGTTGCAGCGTTCATTTCGCTTTATTGGCCGAGGGAGCCGGCGTACAGCTTCTGGGTCATGTGGCCAGCAAGACTAAGCCGCTTCTGGCAAACCAGAGCAGAGCACGGAAACGCCGTTTACCTTCCCGCCTATTTATCTACTTGCACTTTGACGTGCTTTCGAACTGCTAGGTTGGCAGGAGCAGGGACCGAGCAACGGGAGCTCACCCTGTCACGGGGATTTGAACCGCCGACCTTCTGATCGGCAAGTCCTAGGCTCTGTGGTTTAAACCACAGCACCACCTGCATCCCTTTTAGTGGCATACATAAACAACCTTTTTTGACGCCTGGGAATTTCCACCTGAATTATCTCCAACAAAAAGAACTCTGTGTGTGTTTTTTGAAAAGTACTTGGTTCCAGCATGTCTGAATCTGGCCCTGTTGCTGTGTTCTAAAAGGAATTTCCCCTTTCCTATCTTCGGGCTGGAGAAATCAGATTGTCCCTTTGACAGAGGAACTGGGGGTAGAAAAAGCAGGGGTGGGATTCACCCCCCCCCCTCTGCAGGACATGGGCCTTGGGGGCAACATTTTGGGGGCGCCTTTGTTGAGCGTGACCAGAGGCAAAAGCAAGCAGAGCAGCAACTGCGACCCCTGAAATGCAGGCATCTTTCGCCCAACACGGGACTTGAACCCGCAACCCTATGATTCAGAGTCTCATGCTCTACCGACTGAGCTATCAAGGCAGAGGTTTCTAGACATAAACATCTCTCCATCACCCAGGTAAGCAAGTGGCAGCTTCAGAATTCAAAGACTTATCCCAGCCAGGCAAAAGCATTCTGTCTCTATAAAATCCTTCTCTCTTTTTCCAGGTGGAGCTTTAACTTCCTTGGTCAGTTTTCCTGAAAGTGCTGTAGCCCAACATTTTGGGGACATATGCAAATGTTAATAATAATAATAATTTATTTATACCCCGCCCTCCCCAGCCAAGACCGGGCTCAGGGTGGCTAACACCAGGTATAAAAACAATTGATTAAAATACCACTTAAGGATTCATCATGCTAATTGTTGTGCAAAGGGTGGGTGGATTTTTATCAGGATCATGGCTGGGGAGGGAAGGGTTAAGCATCCCCTCCCTGTGTGGTTGCAGTACGGAAAAGTATCGCACCCTACGGCCAGGCAGGGAACTGGGACTTTTTAAAATAAAAGCCAGACGGCTCTGCCAGCCACGAAACTGAAGCACCATCTATTTGGGCCCTAAATTCGGGCCACTTCTGGCAATATGATAAAGGGAGAAAGAGGCAGGCAGGGCCCAGCCCTGGGGGGGGGGGGTGTCAAATACTTTTGGAAACCAGAAGGGAGGTGGGGGAGAATTTCAGAGCTCAGCACCAAATTCCACTCCCCTGCGGCTTCGTTTTCCCGTCGGCTGAACGACATCTCTCTGTTTCACAACACCCACTGCCTCTCTCCCCTGCCGTTCCTCTATGAATAGAAGCCCACAGCTCTGGAGCTACTGGCAGCCGGGGTTGCCAGGATGGTTAGACGCGTGGGTGCATTTGGAATGAAAGCAAAGAGTTTTCCTCCGTTCAAACTGTGACGCGACAATACGCCGAAGAATAGGGAAAGGGCTGGAAAAGTTTGAGCCTTGCAGGTACCCTGGCAGCAGGCTGGGGGTGAAAAATGTAAAAAAAAAAAGCCAGAGTTATGAAGGCGTCTAAAGTGAAACTTAGTACATGAACCACAGCTGCAGGAAGTCAACAGGAAGCAGCTTTTCTCAAGCTACGGACTACAATTCCCATCATCCATGACCACTGGGCTGGGGATGATGGGAGTTGTAGTCAACCACATGCAGGGACCCAAAGTTTAAGGAGTCTGGGATGGTAAATAAGGAGAGTTGACGGATGCCACCATGAAATTGCATCTGTTTTGAATGGTGATCCAGAAATAGGATTTTGCAAATTTCAAGACAGTGAGACTGAGCAATGCAATGTGGGAAGACTTTAAGCTAGGGGTTGCCAGCTGTTTTCTCAATAGCCCCTGCTGCTGTGCTTGTAGCAGCAGGTTGATGTGCAAGAATTAAGCAGGTGAGGCTCATTCAACAATTTAATCTGTTTTTCATGTGGACTGGGATGATGTAAGGGAGCGAGTCCTTCAAACCAGAACTGAAGACCAGGATCAAATCATGGTTTGAAAAGTTGTCTTAAACCATAGTTTGCTGGCTCGCTCAAATGTAAAAGCAAACTGTGGTTTGATCAAACTTATTCAGCTGGGCATGCCAAGAGGGAAGAGAAGGGGAGGAATGGAGCTCACAGAACTTCTCCTTGCCTTCCAAAACATGGTTTGGAAAATCAGGGATGAGACGTCTGAAGGCACCCTAAGTCTCTTCATGAAATGTGCGATTAAAAATCACACGCCCACCCCAGATTCAATCTTTTGTTTGTCTCCCTACCGACGGTTAGACGGATCTCGTCTTGCTGATTGGCTAAGCCGTCGTAGTAATAGAGGTCAAACCGCCTCTCGATTTTCCAGTCTGCGAGCAGATCCTTCCGTAAGCAGAAGAGCACGCTGAAATGGCTTTCGCTGCACACAACCCAGATTGGGAACTTGGGGGTCTTCAGGTAACAGCCAACCTGAGCAAAGAGGAGGGGGGGAAAGTGCACACATTTAGGACAAGGTTATATTTTCACAACTGGATAATGCCCGGAGGCTCTTTCAATCTTATTTTCACTGTGGAAGACCACAAGCATTTTAAGAAGTGGGAGGAAAGTCCCTTCAAATGTCGTTTCTGTTTCCTAGCAAAAATCACAATCATAATAATTTATTTATATTCCACTCATCTGACTGCGTTGCCCCAGCCACTCGGGGTGGCTTCCAGCAAATTATTTTGCTAGGTGAGAACGTTCCTCTTCAACGTGATACTCTACAGCCTTATAAATGTGTCTGTGGGAAGGAGGGCGTTACTGTTTTGCTGTTTTGCTTTACTTATCTACTGGTTTTTATTCCGTGAAGCGCCCCGAGATCTTATGATGAAGGGCAGTTTATAAATCTAATAAAATAATAATAATAAAACCACAGTAAAACATCACACGTTAAAAACTCCCCTAAGCAGGGCTGCCTTCAGATGTCTTCTAAAAGGCAGATAGTTGTTTATTTGCTTTTCTTTTTTAAAAAAACTTTTTTTATTCAAAATTAAAACAAAACATATTATCCAGGAATTTATCATCCTTACTCCCCGCCATTTTTCCTCCCTCCCTCCCCCCTCCCACACAAAACCCACCCACCCCCGACTTCCCTCAGTTCCAGTCTTTGATTTCTCTAAGAATGCTGTTTTCTGCTTGTTACACTGTTGTATAGATCCTCAAACTACCGCATTTTTTGCCCTATAGGACGCACTTTTTCCCCTCCAAAAATGAAGGGGAAATCTGGGTGCGTCCTATGGGGCGAATGCAGGCTTTCGCTGAAGCTTGGTGCGCACCGACCCCTCTTGCTCTCCAGGCTTCAGGAAGACATCCGCAGCCTAGGCAGCCCTGTGGGAGTTTCCGCAGGGCTGTCTAGGCTGTGGATAGCAGCCTGCTTCCCGGAGCACCGGGCGTGCTGAAAGCAGAGCGCCCGGCGCTTCGGGAACACATCCGCAGCCTAGGCAACCTAGTGGGAGCCCCGCTTCAGGGTGCCCCGCACGCCGGACAGACATCCGCAGCATGGGGAGCCCTGCAGGAGTTCCCCGCAGGGCTCCCCACGGTGCGGATAGCAGCCTGACGCCCGGCGCGTGGCTCCCCGCGTGCCGGGCAGACATCGGCCAGCCCCACAAGCTCGGGGGACAGCAGGGAGACGCAGTGCCGCCATCCCGCTGTTCCTCGACCTGGTTCGGTTTCCCCGACCTGGTTTTGGGGGGGGGAAATAAAGGAATTCCCCCCCTTTATTTCCCCCCCAAAAAACTAGGTGTGTCCTATGGGATGGAGCGTCCTATTGGATGAAAAATACGGTATTTAGCTGATTATTATCAATAAAAAGTTTGTGAATGTTTATTCAAAGCCAGCCAAGGAGTTCAGTTCACTTTCTTGCGTCTTCAAATACTTCAAAGGGTTCCCATTCATCTTTAAAGTCACAGTTATCCTTGTCAGTTTTGCCAGTTCTGCATAGTCCATCAATTTTTCTTGCCATGATTCTTTAGTTGGGGTTTCTTCAGTCTTCCATCCTTGTGCTATTAAAACTCTCGTGGCTGTTGTCACATACATGAAGTTGTTTATTTCCTTGACATCTGGTGGGAGGACGTTCCACAGGGAGGGCGCCACTACCGAGAAGGCCCTCTGCTTGCTTTCCTGTAACTTCGCTTCTCGCAGGGAGGGAACCGCCAGAAGGCCCTTGGAGCTGGACCTCAGCGTCCGGGCTGAATGATGGGGGTGGAGATTCTCCTTCAGGTCTACTGGGCCAAGGCCATTTAGGGCTTTCAAGGTCAGCACCAACATTTTGAATTGTGCTTGGAAATGTAGCAGCTTAATTCCATACTGCTGATGTGACATTTGAAAGCCTAGGCGTTGTTGGCAAGGCCAGTTGGCAGCTCTTTGAGTGAGAAGGACCCGTGTTGTGAACAACATCAGACGAGCCCTGTTGAATCTGGCCAAAGACTCATCTAATCCATCATTGCGTTCTCCCATCCTAAGCTCTTGTGATTCCTAGCAGCTCAACACCACCACCTGTCTGGCCCAAAGGAAAAGGTGGGTGAACATTTGATCATAAGTGGTGGAACTGTAAGGTGGTAAAAAGATTTTGGGAAATGATATATCATGAGTTGAAAAACAAATGTTTAAAATAACCTTTGTTAAAAAGCCCGAAGCCTTCCTTTTAGGAATTCTAGGTGCCGAAATCCCAAAGGAACAGAAAAGACTATTTATGTATGTGGTCACGGCTGCATGGATGTTATTGGCCCAGAGATGGAAAGAAGATAAAGTCCCTACCAGAGAAGAATGAAAGATGAAGTTAATGGACTATGCAGAAATGGTTAAAATGACCAGAAGAGTCAGAAATAAGAAAGACCAAAATTTTAACAAGGAATGGGATTTTTTTTTTTTTAAAAAAAAACTTATCTTAAAGACCATTGTAAACAGTTAAAAGTAGGATAGGAATATCACTTGTAGTTTAAGGTTAATTCTGGACATAATGGAAGAGGTAAAAGGTTTGGATTATCATAAAAGATGCAGGAGGAAATGTTTAATAATAGGACCCACAAACTCCAGGAGATTCCTGTTTTTATGATTTATGCTTGATATATCTCTGCAAAATTTTAAGTTGAAAAACCAAATAAATATTTTAAAAAAGAAAAGAAAAGGTGGGTGAACATGCAGTTTATAACAGTGTAATAATAATTATAATAATAATTTTTATTTATATCCCGCCCTCCCCAGCCGAAGCCGGGCTCAGGGCGGCTAACAACAATCAAATAATCCAACATTCTAAAAACATCTCATTCTAAAAATTAATTAAAATCAAATTGGTGGCAACCGTTAAGCAAAATTCTGTGCAGATTGCCAGAGGAGGGAGTCAGGCTGCGCCCTGACCAAAGGCCTGGTGGAACAGCTCTATCTTGCAGGCCCTGTAGGGAATCATAAAAAATATTTCAAAAGAAGAAGAAGTGGTGAGTGGTAGGAGCAGATTCAGAGGGGCTCTTGTCTGTGGGTCCCTTAACGAGTCACCATCAAATGTCCAATGATGTGGACCTTTGACGCCAGTTCTGAATGGAACAACTGACCTGCTTTCTTTTCGATTGAACAATTAGATAACCCTATTTCCACCCCCTCATTGGGGGAATAAACCGTTCTCTGCTTCATTACTTTGATAATGACTATTTTTAAAGCCATTGTTCCAGACAATGGTTTGTTTGTTTGTTTCTTGGGTAAATTTTTGATTTGCGAACAGAGGCCCGCAGTTATAAATACGCCGTCAGAATTAAACAGAGAGAGAGAAAGAGAGCGCAAAAGGTAAATTTCAAGAGGGGGAAAGATAATATCGCAAGGATTTCCTTTCGAACGCATGCATATGGAAGCGTTCTGAAAAGCAAACAAGCCGTTCAACTCTTTCCCACTCCAGAAGAAACAAATTCTCAAGAATGCCGTTTGATGTGAAATGAGAAACACATTGAAACATTTCTCCGGAGCGAAACCGCAAATGCCGCTCAATTAAAAGATTTTCAAACTTTCTAGCTTCAAGGAGCCTTTTCCACATCTATTTGTTCTTTAAAAACAGACGACGAAAACCCCCTCCATGACCAACACAGAATGCCTGTAACTTGCATAGCAGGGACAGACAGAAAGCAAGGCTGGAGCTACCGGTAGATTTTTGGGTGGTTTGCAGAACATTGTCAAATATCTCTGACTCTCCACAGTTTAACAAGAACAGCGAAGAAGAAGAAGAAGAAGAAGAAGAAGAAGAAGAAGAAGAAGAAGAGGAGGAGGAAGAAGAAGAAAGACCCCTGGATGCATTTGCCCAGAGTCTGATTGGCACCTCTCCTATGCCTGCAAATTTCATTCACTTTTGTAAAAACGGGATGGAAAGTTATATCCAAATAATGAGTCCAATTGGGAAAACACAGAGCAGCTCTGAAGCAGATCAGGTTGCTTTGCAAAGCTAGAGATATACATGCATGTCACATCTTGTGGCTGGTGCCTATCCATAGCCTATATATTTTCAAAGTTAAACTGTGGATAGCCAGCTTTCAAAATGCTATAGTTGTGCAGAGATGAACGAAGTATCAGATCAGAGCGCAGAACAAACCTTTCACCTCTTTTGATTGGTTCCAAGACATTCCCAGCAATCCACTGTTGTGGGGGAAATGGTGGGTCCAATATGATCAGAATAACTGCATACCTCACTGTCCTTCTGACCAATGGAACTCTCATAAGTCTGAGCAGTCGTTTTCATTTTTGGGGGGAAATGTCAACCTCTTTTACAATGAGGCCTCTTCAAAGGCATAGCAATTGCCAGCTCCCCAGGAGGAGTTCATGCCTGTTTGACTTCATTCCATGCTTCCGGGATGGTGAATCAATTCCTCTCAACAAGGTGACCCTGGTCACTTCGAGCACAAAAGTTCTTAACACCCAAAGGCATTTTTGCCCCTTTGAGAGGCAGAATCTTGCCTGTAGCTACTTAGAGGGGGGTGATAGGAATGAAGCCCAGACTGCTTCTCTGCCTTCAATGCTTGCAACATCCCAAAATGCAAATAGAGGGTGGGGAATCAGGTTATTGCCATGTTTTGCAAGATAAAAGGAAGGCATTACAGCAAACAAGGCGCCCCAACAAATTGCCAAGGAGGTTACACTGGATAGTGCAGAGAAGGGAGCTAATAATGAGGAGGAGGGATGGATGAAATTCAAAGACTATTTAGTTAAATATGTTAAGATAGCTTAATTGGAAAAGCTTGCAAATTCCAGATAGGCTTAGAATTTAATTACGTGATTTTAGAGAACAATATGTTTAAAGTCAAAATGAAAACAAAGTAAGAGGTTAAGTGATTAAGTTAATTTTATGAGAAAATAGGTTTTGGAAAATTGTTACAATGATATACACTGAAATGCAGCCAGGGGGATTTGAGGAAGTAATTTAACAATGTTACTAAGATTGGATCAAGTACAGTTAAGGTGTATGTGTGTTTGTTTGTTTAAAATTTTGGAAAACCAATATTTTTTTTTGAATAATAGTAATAATAGCAATAATTTATTTCGTTTATGAATCACATCCTATGAAACATCTCAAAGCAATTTAGCATCAAAAACACACATAACATGATTTCATATATGAGAAGAATTTCAAAACCGATACAGATTACAGGCTGGGTTAAAAAACACCACCACCTCTATTTGAAAGGCCTGTTGAAAAAGGATAGGTTTTCATAGGTGCTGAAAAGACGCAATGCCTGCCTGAAGCAAGATGGGAGGGAATTGCAAGTATTTGACATCAACACAGACCTTTTCCCTGCATCTGCAAAGCATTTCACACCGATTATCTCAGAATGCCTTCGGTACAAGAAACAGAAGCGACCTGGATTTTTTGGGAGACCTTTTTCTTTGATGGTTCTCTTTTCCTTTTCTTTTATCCCACCTTCCTAGGTGGGATAAAAGAACTCCATCGTTCTTTATGACATCCTCACCCCTGTACACATGCCCCACAATGCCCTGGAAGGATGCCGGGTCCGGGGCGTTGTGGAGGGTGCAAAATGGCGTCCCGACACCACAGGAGTTGTCCCTATCCCTTGCAGGGAGGGCACAAAACGCAGTGAAACAAGGGCATGGAACCATTTCAAGTTTGATGTCCTTCTTCCCTCCTGACTGATCTTCTGAGGGCCACATACAGGTGTTGGATGGAGCCAAAGGTCAGAGTGTGTGGTGCAGGATAGAAGGCCAGGCTCTCAGCTTCCACACTGGCTATGCAGCCTCTGCTGAAATGCCACTGGCGAAGGTAAAGGTAAAGGGACCCCTGGCCATTAGGTCCAGTCGTGGCCAACTCTGGGGTTGCGGCGCTCATCTCGCTTTTTTGGCCGAGGGAGCCAGCGCACAGCTTCCGGGTCATGTGGCCAGCATGACTAAGTCACTTCTGGCGAACCAGAGCAGCGCCCGGAAACGCCGTTTACCTTCCCGCTGGAGCGGTACCTATTTATCTACTTGTACTTTGACGTGCTTTCGAACTGCTAGGTTGGCAGGAGCAGGGACCGAGCAACGGAAGCTCACCCTGTCGCAGGGATTCGAACCGCCGACCTTCTAGTCCTAGGCTCTGTGGTTTAACCCACAGCGCCACCCGCGAAGGACAACCTGTTAAATTCCAAGGCAACCTGTTTTACGGCTGAACAGCTGTTAGGTCTCTCCCAATGTTCAGGTGAAATACGCTTCCTTGCCATTTCCATTCCACTAGCTCTAGCCCTCTGGGACAACAGAGAACATGTCTTCTCCATATTCTAGCTTGACAGATACTGGAATACACCTGCCACACCGACCGTTAACCTTTCCACTTCCCAGGCTGAACATATCTAGTTTTTTCAACTGGTCTTCACAGGAAATGGCTTCCAGAGCTTTCTCCATGATGGTTGCCCTCTTGTGAATGAAGCCCTAGTTTGTCAATGTCCATCCTAAAATGTGTCGCCCCAAATTGTACTCCAGATTTGGCCTGATCGGCGCAGATCAGCACAAAGCTTTATTATAGAGTTCCCTTAGGTGGGCTCAGCAAATCAGGGTCCTGAGTCAACTAAGCTAAGCACTTTGTTTCTTATTTATATTTTCAAAATACAAAGGTGATTATTGCAAATTCCTCAGTGTCATGAACTATCAAGACAATGCAGTCATATAATTTCCACCCTGGTCGATTACACATTGGGAAAAAGGGTAACAGTGCATTGTTCCTTTTTAAAGTACAGTTTGATTGGAAGTTACCATATTTTTCTGTCTATAAGATGCCCCCATGTATAAGACACCCCCTATTTTGGGGGACCCAGATTTAAGAAAATGGGGGGAGATGGCCCCGTGTATAAGATGCCCCCTAATTTTTGATATTATTTTTAGGGGGGGGGGATAATCTTATACACAGAAAAATACGGTAGTTGTTAATGCATAGCCAAATGCATATGACAAGGAAATCTATACGCAATTATTTTTCTCCTACTCCAAACATAACAATAACTCTCTTCAAAAAAAAGTCCATTCTACTTGAGCAAATGCCTTTTGTGTATCAATATCTAAGCACTAGCCTTGATCTATCATTATCTCTTACACTGTGATTGCCACATTACTTTACCAGATAATCTTCTATACCAGGGTTTCTCAAACTTGTGATAACTGTGTATGACTTCCGGGAGTTTACCATTCGCCTTCTCAGGTGAAGATAATTTGGTTTTAAGAATAATATTTTTTCTATGATAAATTAAAATAAAAAATTATGCCACATACCCTTTGAAACCCTTTCATATACCTCAGCAGGGAGGAGTACCACACTTGGGGAGGAAAACTGTTCTATACAAAGCAACCTTCCCCCTTAATAATATGTTTAGGTGAAAGACAACATGGCCACCCAACATTTTATAATCCAGAGTTATTGGTCTGAATAGTCCAATCTACAAGAGATCCCCTTCAAACTTAGGTTTTAATATAATGGTTCTCTCAGCAGCTGTATCTCCCACTAAGTAGTCATTCATACCCAATGTTACTTTGGATGACAAGATGCTTTTATATTACTGATAATATTCACAGGAAAAGCCAACTGGGCCCGAAGCCATATTTTAACTTACTGCTCAGACTTTTCTTATAGATTCTTTTACATCTTTAACTCTGATAAGAGTTTCCAAGAAGCTAAATCGTCACCATCCAATCAATCAAAATGCATTTTCTTCTCTGCTGTTGAAACCACATTCTGATTGGATATATTTCACAAAATCTATCACCTGCCGACATCTCTCCCTTCTAACACTTCTTACTGGCCATGACAATTCCATACGACTTGCTCACCTCCAAAACAAAATTACATCTTTACTGCCCGTCATTCGAACATGTGGTAAACCAGTCTCCCAATAACAGATTCCCATCAATTCAAACTCCCAAGCTCAATCCTTGCCGAGTTCATTAATTCAACAGCCTCGGCTCCGTTTACAGTCAATCAAAAGCTCCAGGTCAGTTTCTTGACATCAAATGTCCAACTCAGCTCTATAAATAATGTTTCCAGCACCACTCCTTGGCTTGAACAAGCGTTGCCAGCACAGTTTATTGAAAGATGTTCCCATCACAGTCCATTTATCAGATTCCCAACAAGGCTAAAATCAAGTACTTGCTCCCCATTCTCTTTGAAACGAAACACGAGGTGCATCTTGCCTATGGGACCAGTTGCTCTATTTGTGTCCACCCCACCCACCCCGGTGGCTCCGCTTTGGGCAAGGACCACAGCTCACTTGTAGAACACAAAGTTTTCATGCGAAAGCTCCCAGGTTGAATTCCTGGCATCTCCAAGGCTGGGAAAGAGATGGCCAACACTCTTGAGAGACGGTACCAGCCAGTGTTGACAATATTGCAGTAGACGGACCTGTTTATCTCCCCCTCTCATAATACCAGCACTCAAGAGCCATCCCATGAAGATTCAGAACAGACAAAAGCACACAACGCATAAAGGACGGAACTCACTATCTCAAGATGTAATGATGGACTACAATTTGGTTGGCCTTAGAAGAGCACTGGATAAATTCATAAAGATGGATTCATAAAGTATAATGGCTACTTGCCATGACGACTAAGTTCTACTTCTGCTGCTGGAGGAACTGGGAACCGCGAATCTGCTGGGAATTGTGGATGGGGAGAGGCCTGTCAAGCTCAGGTCCTGTGTCCTGTGTGTGGGCTTCCCAGGGGCATCTGGTTAAAGGTAAAGGTAAAGGGATCCCTGACCATTAGGTCCAGTCGTGACCGACTCTGGGGCTGCGGTGCTCATCTCGCTCTATTGGCCGAGGGAGCCGGCGTACAGCTTCTGGGTCATGTGGCCAGCATGACTAAGCCGCTTCTGGCGAATCAGAGCAGCGCATGGAAACGCTGTTTACCTTCCCGCCGGAGTGGTACCTATTTATCTACTTGCACTTTGACATGCTTTCGAACTGCTAGGTTGGCAGGAGCAGGAACCGAGCAATGGGAGCTCACCCTGTCGTAGGGATTCGAACCGCCGACCTTCTGATCGACAAGTCCTAGGCTCTGTGGTTTAACCCACAGCGCCACCCGCATCCCTTCATCTGGTTAGCCACTGTAAAAACAGGATGCTGGGCTAGTTGGGCCATTACCATACTAATTTAAAGAGCGTAATCTGTCAAGGGTGCTTCCCCGCCAAAGGAATGCACACGGCAGAAAGCTGTCTCTTTATTGTCAAAAATAACATAGTTGCTTCTACAGCTCTAGAGACCTACACACACCAATCTAACAGCTAGGCAGTTATTCCCAGGTATGTGCACTATGGAGCAGTTGCAGCAACAGAGGACACCCCCTCCATCAGTTTATGTACCTTTGCCTGATGGGGCTGCATGCACACAGAGACTACGCCTGCATGGAAGCTGCCTCTGCTCATCCCTCTTCAATCCGCTCCTGGTTCTGGGAGAGGGTGGTGCAGGAGAGAGTGGAGATGAACCCGGCTCTTCACCTGCCTGATCTGCCTCTTCCTCCAGCCCATCCTGTGCTGGACCCTCCAGCTCTGAAGCTTTCCCCTGCCTTCAACTCTTGCCTCCTGGCTGGTACAGGTCCCCACAAATCACTGGGCTCCTCTCCCGAGTCAGACTCCAGCACCGCTTCCCTGCTGCACACCCGCCAGTCTCCAATATCATCCACCATTGGCATGAAATGAAATTACTTGTAGGGCTACTCGACAGCATCTTAAAAAGCAGAGACATCACCTTGCCAACAAAGGTCCATATAGTTAAAGCCATGGTTTTCCCAGTAGTGATGTATAGAAGTGAGAGCTGGACCATAAAGAAGGCTGATCGCAGAAAAATGGATGCTTTTGAATTATGGTGCTGGAGGAGACTCTTGAGAGTCCCATGGACTGCAAGAAGATCAAACCTCTCCATTCTGAAGGAAATCAGCCCTGAGTGCTCACTGGAAGGACAGATCCTGAAGCTGAGGCTCCAATACTTTGACCACCTCATGAGAAGAGAAGACTCCCTGGAAAAGACCCTGATGTTGGGGAAGATGGAGGGCACAAGGAGAAGGGGACGACAGAGGACGAGATGGTTGGATAGTGTTCTCGAAGCTACCAGCATGAGTTTTGACCAAACTGTGGGAGGCAGTGGAAGACAGGAGTGCCTGGCGTGCTCTGGTCCATGGGGTCACGAAGAGTCAGACACGACTAAATGACTAAACAACAACAAAAACTTGTAGGGCATCGCCAGCCCTTGAATTCTATTAATCCATAAACACACACACAATTGGGCAGAGGCCTGTTAGATCAGGCCCATTCTCACAGGGGCCAAGTAGAGGCCCACGGAAAACTGTAAGCTGGACACGAGCTTCTTCCAGGAGGGTGAAGGATTTGTCATTAATAAAACGCATTCCCATATGGACAGGCCACATCTGAAAATAAACACAAGGACCAGGCTGCTCTATGATCACTTGCAGATTTGAATAGGAATGGAGAACATGAAAGGCAATGAAAAGAGGAGAGAGGATGGAAAGAATCGAGAGGTTCAGAATAAATATAACAAGCTCAGATCTTGACAGGGAGGTCAATCAACTCTGTGAAGCAGCAGCAAAAAATAGCTAATGCTACTCTAGGCTGCACTAACAGAAATAGAATGTCCCAATTAACGGAAGTCATAAAAAAGGTAAAGGACCCCTGACAGTTAAGTGCAGTCATGAAGGACTCTGGGGTTGCGGCACTCATCTTGCTTTACAGGCCGAGGGAGCTGGTGTTTGTCCACTTCCGCAGACAGTTTTTCCGGGTCATGTGGCCAGCATGACTAAGCCGCTTCTGGTGAAACCAGAGCAGCGCACAGAAATGCCATTTACCTTCCTGCTGGAGCGGTACCTATTTATCTACTTGCACTTTGACGTGCTTTTGAACTGCTAGGTTGGCAGGAGCTGGGACCGAACAACGGGAGCTCACCCCGTCGTGGGGATTCGAACTGCCGACCTTCCGATCGGTAAGCCCAAGGCTCAGTGGTTCACACCACAGCGCCACCCACGTCCCTAAGGGAAGTCATAGTACCGCTCTATTCTGCCTTGGTCAGACCACACCTGGAATACTGTGTCCAGTTCTGGGCACGGCAATTTAAGGATATTGACAGAGGAGGGCAACCAAGATGATCAAGGGTCTAGAAATCAAGCCTTATGAGGAACGTTTGAGGGAGTTCGGCATGATTAGCTTGGAAAAGAGGGGACTGAGGGGAGATATGAGAGCCATCTTCAAATATCTCAAGGGCTGTCCCATGGAAGATGGAGCAAGCTTGTGGTGTAGTGGTTAAGAGCGGTAGTCTCGTAATCTGGGGAACCGGGTTCGCGTCTCCACTCCTCCACATGCAGCTGCTGGGTGACCTTGGGCCAGTCACACTTCTTTGAAGTCTCTCAGCCCCACTCACCTCACAGAGTGTTTGTTGTGGGGGAGGAAGGGAAAGGAGAATGTTAGCCGCTTTGAGACTCCTGAAGGGGAGTGAAAGGCGGGATATCAAATCCAAACTCTTCTTCTTCTTCTTCTTCCTGCTCTGGAGGCTAGGACCCGAACCAATGGATTCAAGTTACAAGACAGGAGATTCCAACAAAAACCTCAAGAAGAACTTTCTGATAGTTAGAGCTGCTTGACAGTCATGCCGGGGATTAAACCTGCGACCTTCTGCATGCAAGGCTGACTGATGCTCTATCACCAAGCTACAGCCTTCCCCCTGTGGACAAAAAGCCCAACCGTGCTTGGAAAGCCATAGGTTCCCTAGCCCTGAATTTATCCTTGAACACGTGTCTCTCTCCCTACTGCTCTTCCATTCCTGTTTTCAGTTACTGCGAGTTAATTCAGTGCTGACTGAGCCCATTTGCTGACATTTCGGGCAGGAGAATTAAGTGTGTGTGTGTGTGATTGCAGAGGTTTGGGTTCAGCTTGCTTTCTGGTCATGCCAGCTTGCTTAAAGGAGTATTACGAGCCTCTCTCTTGTTTACACACCAGCGGTTGAGAGGAGACAGCACGCCCGCTCTCCCCCAGCCCGCTTTAGAACCGAGCCGAGGAAGAATTAAACCCACTAGAATTTCATTTGGCTTTTGCTGCTTCCCTTGTGCGCCTGGAGACTTAATCATTCCAACACACAGTGGTGGGGCACATGTTCTCAATAATTATATATACCCAGCCTCTTTGCATCAGGAGTTTCACTTAAGGCAAAAAAATGGGCATGCCCTTTTGCAGGGATTTCTGCAATTGATTAAGTCGCTCGCCAGGAGCCCAATATCCCCCAGACGCCGTATGTTAATCAAACGCTAGAATCCCTTTAGAGTACAGGGCGAAATGTGGGATATTTACTTATTTATGGCATGTATTACTTAGGCTTCTCAGATGCCTCGTGAACAAGCTCTCTGGGCATCACGCACGTCAGTGAGAAATGTGACCAATTAGACTGTGCTCTAAGCAGGATAAAATAAAAAGTGACAATAAACCTCAAGAATCTAATGCAGGCTAAAACCAACCAATGTAAAATGCAACAGAAATCACAGGAGCTAAAGACAACCCCCCCAAAAGCAAGTGCTAGAAGCAACAACCATACCAGAGAGGGAGACAGAGAAATCTAGGCCACCTTTGCACCAGTCGATGGAAGGTTTGGACTGGGTTGGAGTGTCGCTCGGCCCAATCCTGCCTGCCTCCCATCAGCACAGAACCGCCGCACAAAATGGTTGTTGACTGTACTCTGTTTCCAATCGGTATGTTTCCCGTCACTTCCTGATGGCATCCTGGAACTTCCAAGACCACAAACATTTTGGTTTTCGTTTTTTGGACCCATGTTTGCGTTTTCCAGGCAGCGACAACATGATAACATGGGGGAAGCTTTGGAGAACAACTAATACAGCAAAATGGTGGACCTGTGGATGGCCCAGTATGAATCTGCCATTGGTTCACCATTATTGCATCATGGACATTCCAGTCCAACGCAGGGCCTTTATGTTAGCCCGACTGAACGTTTCTCCCCCAGCTTTTGTCAAGGAGCAGATATCCAAACATCCCCAGAAACAATAGATATTGCAGATGTTCTTTGAATGCCCCCCACACAGTAGAACGTATCCTTTTCTACTGTCCATCGTACAACCACCTACACAAACACACGCTATCCCCTCTTTTTGGGTAGTCTAACATCACGGCACAATGAAAATACCAGATTCTATCTGTCTGACATTAACCCAGATGTAACTGCAAGGATAGGGACGCGGGTGGTGCTGTGGGTTAAACCACAGAGCCTAGGGCTTGCTGATCAGAAGGTCGACGGTTCAAATCCCCGTGACGGGGTGAGCTCCCGTTGCTCAGTCCCTGCTCCTGCCAACCTAGCAGTTCGAAAGCACGTCAGAGTGCAAGTAGATAAATAGGTACCACTCCAGCGGGAAGGTAAATGGCATTTCCGTGCGCTGCTCTGGTTCGCCAGAAGCGGCTTAGTCATGCTGGCCACAGGACCCGGAAGCTGTACGCTGGCTCCCTCGGGCCAATAAAGCGAGATGAGCGCCGCAACCCCAGAGTCGGCCACGATTGGACCTAATGGTCAGGGGTCCCTTTACCTTTACCTTTACCTTTAACTGCAAGGATGGCTGAGCTTTTATCAATAGTTTCTCAAGAGCGGTGAATGGCACTATTTAGTGGGAAGAAACTCCAATGAAAATACTTGTTATTACAAGGATTATTATTTATTATTATTATTATTTACATGGCTGTTTATTTGTATTTTTTATTATTGTTATGTTGTTGTTGTTTAGTCATTTAGTCGTGTCCGACTCTTCGTGACCCCATGGACCATAGCTTCCCAGGCACTTCTGTCTTCCACTGCCTCCCGCAGTTTGGTCAGACTCATGTTTGTAGCTTCGAAGACACTATCCAACCATCTCGTCCTCTGTCGTCCCCTTCTCCTTGTGCCCTCCATCTTTCCCAACATCAGGGTCTTTTCCAGGGAGTCTTCTCTTCTCATAAGGTGGCCAAAGTATTGGAGCCTCAGCTTCAGAATCTGTCCTTCCAGTGAGCACTCAGGGCTGATTTCCTTAAGAATGGATAGGTTTGATCTTCTTGCAGTCCATGGGACTCTCAAGAGTCTCCTCCAGCACCATAATTCAAAAGCATCATTTCTTCGGCGATCAGCCTTTTTTATGGTCCAGCTCTCACTTCCATACATCACTACTGGGAAAACCATAGCTTTAACTATACGGACCTTTGTTGGCAAGGTGATGTCTCTACTTTTTATTATACATGGGTGTTTTTAGGATTGTCTTTATTTGTAATGCCTAATAAAGTAAGCATCATGGACGTGTTGTAGAATACATCTCTCTCCACCCACCCACAAAATCCCACAAGGCAGGAAGGGGGCTGCTTCTTTCAAGACTCTTTACAGAGTTGGTCAGGCTCTAGCCACTTCTGCAAACGTTTTTGAAGAAAGCTCGAGGGATAATGAGATGATTCAGTAGAAGGCAGCTCCATATGCTCCTATATTCCCATGGGGCTGATCACCTTATCATCCTGGAATGCGGGAGCAAGTAAGAACAACAGAGAGGTAAAGGAACACTGACACACCCCAATTTTGCACAGATGTCAGGATGGAAAACAGTGTACCCTGTGGCTCAAAGAGGGTTCTCCTCCTAAACTAGATACAGTGGTACCTCGGGTTAAGTACTTAATTCGTTCCGGAGGTCCGTTCTTAACCTGAAACTGTTCTTAAGCCGAAGCACCACTTTAGCTAATGGGGCCTCCTGCTGCTGCCGCACTGCCAGAGCACGATTTCTGTTCTTATCCTGAAGCAAAGTTCTTAACCTGAAGCACTATTTCTGGCTTAGTGGAGTGTGTAACCTGAAGTGTATGTAACCCAAGGTACCACTCTACAAATAAATCAAAGACAGCTTTTCTGGACAGGGGAAAAGGCCAGTTTCATCAATGTCGGAGGCCCTGGAATTTGGTGCGTACCTGACAGATGTTGTAGTGCTCAAAGAGGGACAGGACGCCGATGTCGCTGCGGCCGGAGACACCTTTCAGGAGGGTGATGTTGCCGTTCCCAGAGTCCAGCTCCATCACATCGTTGAAAACGTTGGACACGGCTTGGCCAGTCAGGAGCAGGTTGACTAGTTCCTGGTTACCGCAGAAGAAAAAGGGGCTCTTTGAACAGACACTGGTCTAGTAGGAAGAGCTGGTGCTCATGTTCTAGGAAGAAGCAAGGGGGTCTCCTCCTCCTTCTGCAACAAGCTCCCTTGCAGGACCAGAAGAGGCATGAAAAGGGCAGAGGAGAGGTTGGTTGCACATGGGCACAGCCTCCAATTTCTTGGGGAAAGCCTTGGAGAGAAGGGGACTTAGACAGCTGTGGGGAGGTGGGGATTTTCAGTCCCAGCAACTGATTCCTGAGGATGAGCTGCTGTGCTCATTAGGCCTGACACTCAGCCAAGTCTCTGAAAATCCTGTTTTTGCTAAAAAAGAACTAACTCCAACTTTGAACGCTGTGATTTACTGCCAGCTGGTTATTTGGCAGTGGGTGCCATGGGCAGCCCTCCCCCAGAGTTCCATATCTCTGCCCTCTCCCAGATCAGCCCCTCCCCCTGCAGACAGAGAGAAACTTTTCCAAGGGATCTAGAGGAAAGTTGGGTCCAGCAGAATTAGTCCTAGAACAGGAGTCGGCAAAGTTTTTGTGGCTTGGGCCGGTTCACGGTCCCGCAGATGCCGCGGTGGGCTGGAGTGCGTGTGTGTGCGCGTGCACATGCGCAAACACTATTGCCGGTGCTCCTTCCGGTGCGGAGGAAGCGTGCACAGCTTCCCATTGGCTGCAAGAGCTTCCCGCAGCCAATGGGAAGCTGGCCAGCGTTGCGGAAGGCGGTCTCCACTCTGCTCTGTGCCAGTTTAGCGTGGTGCACGGGAACCAACCGAGCAGGCGACGGGGGTTCCCGAGTGGGCAGCGGGGGTCCATGGGCCGGTTAAATGACCCCCATGGGCCGCTTGTGACCCATGGGCCTTAGGTTGCCGACCCCTGTTCTAGGACTAATTCTGCTGGACCCAACTTTCCTCCAGATCCCTTGGAAAAGTTTCTCTCTGTCTGCAAGGGCAGGGGCTGATCTGGGAGAGGGCAGAGAGATGGAACTCTGGGGGGAGGGCTGCCCCAGTTCAAAGTTGGAGTTAGTTCTTTATTAGCAAAAACAGGATTTTCAGAGACTTGGCTGAGTGCAGTGGCGTAGCGTGGGGGGTGCAGGGGGGGCCGGCCGCACCGGGCGCAACATCTGGGGGTTAGGGTTAGGGGGCGCAAATCCATGGGTTAGGGGGTGCAAATCCACGGGTTAGGGGGCACAAATTACTTGCCTTGCCCCGGGTGCTGACAACCCACGCTACGCCACTGGCTGAGTGTCAGGCCTAATGAGCACAGCAGCTCATCCTCAGGAATCAGTTGCCGGGACTGAAAATCCCCACCTCCCCACAGCTGTCTAAGTCCCCTTCTCGCCAAAGGCTTTCCACAAGAAATCGGACACTGTGCCCATGGTCAACCAACCCCTCATCTGCCTTTTTCATGCCTCTCCTGCTCCTGCAAGGGAGCTTGTTGTAGGAGGAGAACCCCTTGCTTCTTCAGCAGCCTGACTCATCCCTGCCTCTTGGCCTCCTCTCCTGCTTCAGCTTCTGCCTTGGATTCTGGACTTCTCTCTGCCACAGATTCTCCCTGCTCACTAAGCCTTGTTACCTCTTCAGCTTCTGACATCTCCTCCTCCTCCTAGGCTTCTCCCTCTGACCCCTTGTCGTCGTCCCACCACCAACCCCCCAGGCTCTGAGCTTTTTCCCTTTGGGGTCCCCCCAGCTGGTTTCTCCCACCATTCCTCTGCGTCCAACCAAACCATGACAACCGCTCACAAAATTCACCCCCGACATACAGTGGTACCTCTGGATTATGAACGGAATCCGTTCTGGAGCCCTGTTCGCTTCCTGAAGTAAACGTAACATGCAGGTGCGCGGGTCGCATTTCACCGCTTCCAAGCATGCGCGTAAGGTCATTTTGAGCATCTGCGCATGCGCGAGCAGCAAAACCCAGAAGTAATGGGCTCCGTTACTTCCGGGTCGCCGCGGAGCGCAACCTGAAAATATTCATCCCAAAGCTACTTCAACCCGAGGTATGACTGTATATATTTCAGCCCTGTCTCAGAGGCCTTTGCCATATTTACCTGCGTACAGTACCCGTGTGCGCCAATCAGCCGGTTTGTGATCACGTCAAAATCTCCACGTACTCTAGGGTGGGATGATAAAAATGAAGGCAGCAAAGTTAGATCGACTGAAGTTCCCACCGAAAGGGCACATCAAGAACACATCATAAAAATGGGTCTAGTCCAGGGGTCAGCAAGGTTTACTTCCCCTGGGCCAGTTCACTCCAGCAGAGATCCCTCCATGGGCAGGATTGCGCTCATGTGTGAGCGTACATAGCCACAATTTCCTGTGCCTGCGCAGACGCGATTTTTGGCATCCGAGCATGCGCAGAGGCGATTTCCAGCACCGCGGAAGCGAATCCCCATGCCGCACTGTGCCGGTTTAGCACAGCGTGCGGGGACTCTCCGATAGGGTGGCTCGGTTTGGGGGTGGCTCATGGGCCAGTTAAAGACCCCCGTGGGATGCTTGCGGCCCATAGGCCTTACTGTATTTTTTGCTCCATAAGACACACCTGATCATAAGACGCACCTAGTGTTTAGAGGGGGGATGCAAGAAAAAAAATATTCTTTAAAGGAAGCGCTGAGCAGAGCCTGTATGCATCCCAGGCTCTGCTCAGCGCTCCCTTTCACGAGCCGTGTGGAGTGTGTTTGCAGCTCTTGGGGGCTTTTCCCTGGGACTGACAGGCTGCCCTTCCCCCTCCTCAGGGAAAAACCCCCAAGAGCCGCACACACGCTCCACACGGCTCGTGAAAGGGAGCGCTGAGCAGAGCCTCCCGCCTGCATTTGCCCCATAAGTCACACACACATTTCCCCTTACTTCTTCGGAAAAAGTGTGTCTTATGGAGCGAAAAATACGGTAGGTTGCCTACCTGGCTAGTCCAATATTTTGGAGACTGGGCCAGGTTCCGTGACATTATATGAGATGGCTCTCAAATTCTGCCATGGGTGTGCAAAGTCCTATTATAAGTGTGCACCGTTCAACCCAAGTGCATTTTGCATTGCTGCTGCACACTTTAAACCAGCCTTAGCCAATGTCTTGCCCTCCAGATGTGTGGATTTCAACTCCCTTCAGCCCCAACCAGCACAGAATCCAAAACATCTGGAGAGCACTAGGCTGGTGAAGACTGCCTTAAACCCTTTTGATATATATATGCAATCATTAAGTCAAGACTCTGGAGGAATCTGGGTGATTTAAGAAGGGCTAAACCTGAAAATCCTCCCCCAAAGTCAAGTGATGGAATCCATAGGCCTCCTCTATCTCTCTAAATAAAAGACTTCATTCAAAGAACAAGGCCACAATATCTTTTCGTTGTCAACATGAGTATCCGTAGAAAGTATTGAGGAAGTTACTATGAGTACTAAAAAAATCAAAAAGAGCCTTTATCACGGCAAGGGCATTCAAAGAGCATGTTTCAATTTTTAAAAGATGATAACTTATAAAATAAAACAATATTCTTATTATTTTAGTTACATTAATGACCGGAACTGTTTTCAGAGCTGAACTGACAAAGCAGAACGTCAAATAATGAGCAGTCAAAGAGAAAATATCACTGCACACTTTCATGGGGCTTCAGAAAGAACCACCTTTGGCTACTGGCCACGGTTTTTCGCTGAGGGAACAATCGCACTCTGGAAACCCCAAACCTTTGCTAGAAACAACTGACCGGTGCAACCTGCGTCAATTAGGGGCCGTGGGATGTTGAGTCTGGACAATAGGAGGAAGTTTCTAATTCCATCTTTGGGTGCAAACGGTCTGGGAATCTTGAGTTGTACCTAAGACGCCCACAGAGGAGTGACATCTGCGCTTCGCATCATTTCTGAGAGTGAGGAAGCCATCAAGGACATGGGATGGAGACGGACGGCTAAGCTTGGGTTGTATTGAAATCCCCTAAGTAGTCTCCGTTAGGTACATGTAACTTGGTGAGGAGCCAACCAGGCAACCTATCAAGACAGGCCAAACGTGAACAACACGGGAGCTGGGTCCATTGCTTCGCCCTCCTGCTGCCCTGAATCCGGGCAAAATACAGTGGTACCTGGGGTTACAGACGCTTCAGGTTACAGACGCTTCAGGTTACAGACTCCGCTAACCCAGACATAGTACCTCAGGTTAAGAACTTTGCTTCAGGATGAGAACAGAAACCGTGCGGCAGCAGGAGGCCCTATTAGCTAAAGTGGTACCTCAGGTTAAGAACGGTTTCAGGTTAAGAACGGACCTCCAGAACGAATTAAGTTCTTAACCCGAGGTACCATTGCAATTAATCTGAGCACACAGAGGCGAAAGAGGAAGAGGGAAAGAGCCTCACACTTCCATCTTCCTCCTTTGGTTCGGCGCACTTTTCACGAGACAAAATAATGACACCCCCCCCAACACCTCACAAGCAAGGGTGCAGTAAGTGGATTGGCCAGTGCTGGATTTGTGTATAAGTTACACAAGCTATAGCTTAGGGCCCCGCTCTATTGGGGACCCCCCCAAAAAGGAGAAAAAACCTGGATGTACATTTCCAAAATATAAGATAAAAAACAAATAAAATAAAACCTACATACAGCAACAGTGTTTTGTGTTGTGTAGGCTGCTATGATGTAAGTAATGGGTCCCGCCAATTAGTGGACTACTATGGTGATATTGATATTATATAAAAAATGCATTGTATTAACTACAATGATAACACTTAATTTCATCTTAATAAAGCTATTTACAATTATTAGTACAGTGGTACCTCGGGTTACATACGCTTCAGGTTACAGACTCCGCTAACCCAGAAATAGTACCTCGGGTTAAGAACTTTGCTTCGGGTTAAGAACTTTGCTTCAGGATGAGAACAGAAATCGTGCTCCGGCGGCGCGGCGGCAGCGGGAGGCCCCATTAGCTAAAGTGATGCTTCAGGTTAAGAGCAGTTTCAGGTTAAGAACGGACCTCCGGAACGAATTAAGTACTTAACCTGAGGTACCACTATAGTTTGCATCATATATTTACACCTATTCTTATTTCATGTTATAGCAAATTTTTAGAGACTAGATTATGAGTCTTTGTAAACTGTGTTTCTAAAAGAACTTTTGTTATTGCCAAATGCCAATGTGTTTGCATTATTAAGTTTCTTATGAATAAAAAAAAATCATTTTAAGTTAGAGCTTAATAATTATTTCACTATTAATATACTTCTTCTTAACTGTATTTCAGTTCAACAATTACTTTGATAAAATAAATATTTTGTTATGTGCAAATGGCTTTAGATACATACTGGGTCCATAAATTACCCTATAGCATATATTCAGCACAAAAAACAGCAACAGCTGGACATCTAAAGGGCCCCATTGCCTTCAGTAGCTTAGGGCCACATCAAACCTAAATCTGGCCCTGGGGGTGGGATCAAGAGACATTGTGGTCACTCAGGGAAGGCCTCGAGGCTGCCGCTGTCCCCAGGATGCCTGAAAAGCATTATTCCCTTATCTGAATCTTCCCGGGCTTTGAGATCTTCAAAGGAGGCCCTTATCTCAGTCCCACCACCTTCACAGGCACTCTTGACGGGGGTGTGGGACAGGGCCTTCTTGGTGGCTGCTCCAACTCTGAAAATCATAGAGAAGCTAGACTTGCTCCTTCTTTGTTGTCCTTCTTGCTGGCAGGCAAAGAAGACCTTGTACCAACGGACCTTTGAGAAGGGACTGTTTTGGCGTTCTGCTGTTTTAATTATCATTATTGTCACTAGTGTGTTTTTTAGTGGATCTTTTAATGTTATTTTAATTCCAATAGTGTTTCCTCACACCTTAATGACTGTCTCTGCTATGCTTTTGGCTTCGGTTTTATTTGCGCTAGGCACCTTGAGCCACCCAGACAGGGGGAAAGGGGCAGGGCACAAATATAATAATCATTATAAAAATAATTCTCAGAGTCCCTTGTCAGATGGGAGCCAGATGGGGCTCCCCCACGTTCCATGACGTTAACGGACAGAAAGTAAGAGAGTTGACTTCAGGGGAAAACCCTAACTTACAGACACAAAAATAAACCATCCTCCTCTCCTCCCTGCTCCCCCCCCCACCTTTTTTAATTGTAGATTTTCCTACTCCCGGCCGCTTAAAAAGCAGAGGACGCCACGTGTGTGTGTGCTTTTAATGGGAGACCTGGCAATTCTACAGTTCCTCTCCATGTGGCGAGCTTTCAGTGCTCCAGGGCTGACCTCACACCCCTTTCTTCATGGCAACAGACTGTTAACATTAGCAAAACACACACAATTACGGGGTTGGCGACAGAAATAGGCCGTGGGTGGGGGAGAAAAGGTATTAAAATAATTGCAAGGGACGCTTCTAGGAAACGGCAGCCTGGGCACAAGGGATCTCCGAAGGGATGTTCTCCTTGGACATGTACATGCGCCACCATTAATGGGTTTGGTCCAATGGCATGCAAAACAGGAGAGCCCCGCAGCCACATACCAAGTGTATCTTTTACGGGCTGAAATAAATAAATAAATAATAATAATAATAATAATAATAATAATAATAATAATAATAATAATTTGTTATTTGTACCCCACCCATCTGGCTGGGTTTCCCCAGCCACTCTGGGCGGCTTCCAACAAAGATTAAAAATACACTAAGATGTCACACATTAAAAACTTCCCTGAACAGGGCTGCCTTCAGATGTCTTCTAAATGTCAGGTAGTTGTTTATCTCTTTGACATCTGATGGGAGGGCGTTGTACAGGGCGGGCGCCACTACCGAGAAGGCCCTCTTCCTGGTTCCCTGTGGTTTTGCTTCTCGCAATGAGGGAACTGCCAGAAGGCCCTCGGCGCTGGGCCTCAGTGTCCGGGCAGAACGATGGGGGTGAAGACGCGCCTTCAGGTATACAGGACCGAGGCCGCTTAGGGCTTTAGAGGTCAGCACCAACACTTTGAATTGTGCTAGGAAACGTACTGGGAGCCAATGCAGATGTCTCAGGACCGGTGTTATGTGGTCTCGGCGGCTGCTCCCAGTCACCAGTCTGGCTCCCGCATTCTGGATTAGTTGTACTTTCTGGGTCACCTTCAAAGGTAGCCCCACGTAGAGCCCATTGCAGTAGTTCAAGCGGGAGATAACTAGAGCATGCACCACTCTGGCAAGACAGTCTGTGGCCAGGTAGGGTCTCAGCCTGCGTACCACATGGAGCTGGTAGACAGCTGCCCTGGATACAGAATTAACCTGCGCCTCCATGGACAGCTGAGTCCAAAATGACTCCCAGGCTGCGCATCTGGTCCTTCAGGGGCACAGTTACCCCACTGAGGACCAGGAAGTCCTCCACACCTGCCCGCCCCCTGTCCCCCAAGAACAGTACTTCTGTCTTGTCAGGATTCAACCTCAATCCATTAGCTGCCATCCATCCTCCAAAGGTGAAGATCTTCCTGTACCTGTATCTTCCTTCCCTATTCACCTGTGGCCTGCAAAGCTGGTGTGTATTCTAACCTGCAATTTTAGCTCGGAATGCACACTTCTGACTGCCAATCTTACTCATTTTGCTTTTTCCATAAGCTTGCCGGTAACGTAGGTTTTCTAACCGGCAGTTCCGAAGCACGTTTTTGCATTCTTTGTAACACCGCACGGAGGTCCTGTGACCTCCAGAACGAATTAAGTACTTAACCCGAGGTACCACTGTACAGTTAATTAAAAAAAAAAAAAACATTTAGAAGATCCAAGCTACGGCTGCCGCCTTGCATGCAAGACGCAAGAGGCCGGGGTGTGAAGATTGAGACGCAAAATATCCGGAACACCACACAGTGCTAATAGAAGGGAGCTGTTGGCAGCCCACACAACAAAAGCTGCAAATTTCAGGGTGTGAGCACTTGTATTAATTTGAAGGCAGTGTGAGTTGAGGAGGAATTTCTCCTACACATTATAGAAACGGCAATGGGATAAACATATGTTTGAATGCACAGCAAACTTCTGAACCGTGCAACAGAAGCCCGGTTCCCTTCAGGAGGGAGGTGGGAACATTTTCAGGAAGGTAAGAGGCCAGAGAGAGAGAGAGAGAGAGACCTGGCTACTCAAGTTCTGAGGCAGATTAAGAGGCTATGAAGCACATTTTCCACGGATTAGAATAGATTGCTCTTAATGGACCAAGCAGCCTCCCCAATTGACCTTCTGTGTCCCTGAGACTTGGAGCTGTTTTCTCAAGGCCATTGTTTTTTGGCCTGTTTTCTTTTCTTGTTTTTAATGATGCTATATATTCCCGATTAAACACATAAGCAGCCATTGCTTGCTCCATCGTCCCCAAAAGCAAAAAAAAAAAAAAAAAAAAAAAAAAAAAAAAAAAAAAAAAAAACGTTTCAGAGGGGAAAGTTAAAAAGCTCCGAGAGTTTTCTGGGAGTCTAAGCTGGGATGGGGATCTGTGTTCCAAACACGCTTGATTCCGCATTCAAAGAAAAGGGGGGAGGCCAGGAGGAGTTATTCCGAGTCGCGGGCTCACGATACTCACGGCCCAAAATGCCATGCTAACTGTCTTGTCCATTAATCCTCTAGCAAAGTGTCTTTCCTTACGACAGGTGGCCTACGCCTGCCTTAGCTGATGGCAATCTCCAGAGGCTCTCCTCTTCCACAGGAAGCAGCTTGACAGAATCACAGAGAGTTGGCGGTGACCCCAAAGGACATCTAGCCCAACCCCTGCAACGCAGGAACCTCAACCTCATACTGAGTCAGACCGCTGCTCCATCCAGCTCAGCACTGAACGACTGGCAGCGACTCTCCAGGGTTGCAGATGGAGCCACTCTCTGTCCTAGCTGGAGATGATGGGGATTGAAGCTGGAATGCTTTCTGCATGCGAGGAAGAGCGCAACAAGAGCCTGTTGGATCAGGCCAATGGCCTGTCTTGTCCAGCATCACGGTGGCCAATGGGAAACCACAGAGCACAGAATCACAGAACCATGGTGTCAGGGGACGGCCATCGGAACAGGGGAGGGAGGCAGGGGGGCTGTTGGGATACAGAGAGCCTCCGAAACTCCTGAGGAGCAGTTCCTCTTCCAGCGGTGGGCAAAGCCACACCTCCAGTGGAGAAGAGAGGGAAGGGGCCAGCCGAGCGAGGAAAGGGCTCGAGGATGCTGCTGAAAGCCCCAGTGCCTCACCTCGCCAGGCGGGCCAGGAGGGACGCACGCCACTTCCGTCGCCCAGCTTGCGCAGAGGGGTGAAACGCAAGGAGGGGAGGAGGAGGCTTGGGGTGCCAAAGTTCTAATAATAATAATAATTTATTATTTATACCCCGCCCATCTGGCTGAGTTTCCCCAGCCACTCTGGGCGGCTCCCAATCAGTGTTAAAAACAGTACAGCGTTACATATTAAAAACTTCCCTGAACAGGGCTGCCTTAAGATGTCTTCTGAATGTCAGGTAATTATTTATCTCTTTGACATCTGATGGGAGGGCGTTCCACAAGGCGGGCGCCACTACCGAGAAGGCCCTCTGCCTGGTTCCCTGTAGCCTCACTTCTCGCAATGAGGGAACCGCCAGAAGGCCCTCGGCGCTGGATCTCAGTGTCCGGGCTGAACGATGGGGGTGGAGACGCTCCTTCAGGTATACAGGACCGAGGCATGTTGGGGGAGAAGCCGGAAGAGGCCACTTCCGGATTCTGCACGTGACTAAGACAGACATGAACTTTGTGTATCTGTACTGTAAACAGTTTGCACGATAAAACCTGTAAAAGACAGGTCAGAGTCCTGCCTGGTTACTCACGAGCAACCACCAAACAGCATCTGACACACAGAACCGTAGAATTGGAAGGGACCCCAAGTGCCATCTAGTCTAGCCCCCTGCAATGCAGGAATCTCAGCTAAAGCATCCATGACAGGTGGCCAGCCATCATCTGCTTAAAAAGTGCAAGGAAGGAGAATCCACCACGTCCCGAGGGAGACCTTAGCAAAATAGTGTTCTCACCTCCTGCAGTTTTCAGCAGCAAGAAGGCATGAAAAATGTCCAGCTTCTCTCAGGCCTTTGCCTAATTCTTTGGCTAACTCTCTCTCTCTCTCTCTCTCTCTCTCTCTCTCTCTCTCTCTCTGTGTGTGTGTGTATGTGTGTCTGTTTGTTTCTTACTACAATACTGTATGTACTGTTGTGTTTTTATATTGTAAACCACCCTTCATCTTTATATAGAAACAATAATACAGTAGTACCTTGGTTTTCGAAAATAATTCGTTCCGGAAGACAGTTCAACTTCCGAAACGTTCGAAAACCGAGGCGCAAAGGGTGGCCTGCAATATCAATGGGGGAAATTGGGGGGGGGGAATTCAGCAGAAGCAATTTGACTTCCGAACAGCGTTCAAAAACGGAAGCAATGACTTCTGGGTTTCGGCGTTTGAAAACTGAAATGTCCGGCTTCCGAAAGACTCGAAAACTTGAGGTACCACTGTAATAAGAACAACAACATTTATAATTCAAAAGCATGACTGCTTCCAACCATGGAGGCAAAACACAGCCATCATGCCTAAAGGTAACGGTACCCCTGACCGTTAGGTCTAGTTGCGGATGACTCTGGGGTTGCGGCGCTCATCTCGCTTTATTGGCCGAGGGAGCTGGCATACAGCTTCTGAGTCATGTGGCCAGCATGACTAAGCTGCTTCTGGCGAACAGAGCAGTGCACGGAAATGTGGTTTACCTTCCCGCCGGAGCGCTACCTATTTATATACTTGCACTTTGATGTGCTTTCGAACTGCTAGGTTGGCAGGAGCAGGGACCGAGCAATGGGAGCTCACCCCATCACGGGGATTCGAACAGCCAACCTTCCGATCAGCAAGCCCTAGGCTCTGTGCTTTAACCCACAGAGCCACCCGCGTTGGACTGCCTCCAACCGTGGAGGCAAAAGCATAGCTATCGTGCCTAGTAGCCATCAATATCCTTGTCCTCTGTGAATTCCCCTCATTGTCTTTTGAAGCCATCCAAGTTGGTGGCCATCACTCCCTCTTGTGGGAGGGCGTTCCGCAGTCCAACTATGCGCTGTGTGCAGAAGCGAAGGCTCTGCCACTGGGGATATAGGAACATATTCAGACCATTGGTCCATTTAGCTCCACATTGAAGATGCTCAAGAGTGAGGTCAGCACCCTCTGAATGCCAAGGAGATGCTCTGCCGCTGAGCCACACCCCCTTAGTATCCCCTCTGCATTTCAGATTGGGGCAGGGAAGGACTCTGAGGCCTTTAGCACCCAAGGCCCTCTGCTGAGCTTTTGATGAAGACGATGCTTGAACTGGAGACTTCCAACCAGGGCCAGATTGACGTATAAGCTAACAAGCTACAGTGGTACCTCAGGTTAAGTACTTAATTCGTTCCGGTGGTCCGTTCTTAACCTGAAACTGTTCTTAACCTGAAGCACCACTTTAGCTAATGGGGCCTCCTGCTGCTGCCGTGCCGCCGGAGCACAATTTCTGTTCTCATCCTGAAGCAAAGTTCTTAACCTGAAGCACTATTTCTGGGTTAGCGGAGTCTATAACCTGAAGCGTATGTAACCTGAGGTACCACTGTATAGCTTAGGGCTACCGCCAAAAACTACAGCATCCGTCTTGCCGTCTGCCGCGGCAACACTAAGTAACTTAAACAATTTGCATAATCAATTATAGGAATTAGGGAAATTGTGCAGGCCACTGTAGATGCTGGCCTGATGCAGCAGGTTCTTCTTTTAAGCACTGGCCATTTAGAATCATGGAATCATAGAATCATAGAGTTGGAAGAGACCACAAGGGCCATCGAGTCCAACCCCCTGCCAAGCAGGAAACACCATCAGAGCACTCCTGACATATGGTTGTCAAGCCTCTGCTTAAAGACCTCCAAAGAAGGAGACTCCACCATACTCCTTGGCAGCAAATTCCACTGTCGAACAGCTCTTACTGTCAGGAAGTTCTTCCTAATGTTTAGGTGGAATCTTCTTTCTTGTAGTTTGGATCCATTGCTCCGTGTCCGCTTCTCTGGAGCAGCAGAAAACAACCTTTCTCCCTCCTCTATGTGACATCCTTTTATATATTTGAACATGGCTATCATATCACCCCTTAACCTCCTCTTCTCCAGGCTAAACATGCCCAGCTCCCTTAGCCGTTCCTCATAAGGCATCGTTTCCAGACCTTTGACCATTTTGGTTGCCCTCCTCTGGACACGTTCCAGTTTGTCAGTGTCCTTCTTGAACTGTGTTGAGAGTACTGTTGAGAGTGTATTAACTTATGGTCTGTGTGTGTGGTTTGGGAGCTGCATGGTCAGGGAAAAAAGAATGCTGTCCAGGGTTGTAAAGACTGCGGAGGGAATAATTGGGTGCACTCTTCCCACCTTTCTCCCTCCCTTTTTTTTCTCTGGGTTCTGCATTCATCAGAATTCTCCAACAGCCCTCGCATCCAGCCAGTGCCGGATTTGCGTATAAGCTAAACAAGCTATAGCTTAGGGCCCCACTCTCTTGGGGAGGGGGCCCCAAAAATTAAAAGGGGAGAAAAAACTGGATGTACATTTCCAAAGATAAAAAACCAATAAAATAAACCCTACATACAGCAACAGTGTTTTGTGTTGTGTCGGCTCCTAGGATGTAAGTAATGGGCCCCGCCTGCTAGGCTGCTCCCTAAAATATCACTGCTTTGCTCATTTCTATATATAGGGTGCCTACATTCTGCATGTGCAAATGGCTTTAGATACCTACTAGGTCCATAAATTACCATATAGCATATATTCAAAACAAAAAAGCAGTGGCAATTTGTTCTTGACAAAGGACAGCTGGACATATAAAGGGCCCCGTTGCCTTCAGTAGCTTAGGGCCAAATCAAACCTAAACCAGCCTGGCTTCCAACGCTCTGAATGTCAAAGTCGGGAGAGGCGGGCGTTGCGAATCGAAAAACACACAGCAATCAAAAAGGCATTAGGTGAATCAGAGCTGCTGCCCAGAGGAAGCGAGCAGAGGAACTAAAATGCCCCAGTTCTTATCATCTGTTTACATTCAAGAACCTTAATGAGCTTATCGCTTATCTCTCCCGAGAATGACTTGTGGGGTGTTGCTGTTTTTTGGACGGCTCTGCAGGGCACGAGTGGAAGGAGCAGGCTGCCCTGCCCTAAGTATATTTCTAATTACTACTGTCAAAACTTTCAGGGGAAGATGGATTCCCTTGTTTTCTTGCCCAAGGAAAAAATATGTACCAATGAGTTTCTGGTACAGGCATTGCGAAGGGCAGCTAAACGGACGAGGCATCGTTTGGGCATGGGAAGCAATGGAAGGGATGGGAATTGCTGGCCAGCTGTCCTGGTATGGCAAAGAAACTTCGCAGGAAACCCACACGACTAACGGGAGAACCCCACCCTAGTTTCCTTCTTACGTATTGGTAGGAGCCGTGGGAATGTGGCTGCCTTCACATGTCTTCTAAAAGTCTGATAGTTGTTTTTCTGTTTGACATCTGGTGGAAGGGTGTTCCACAGGGCGGGTGCCACCACCGAGAAGGCCCTCTGCCTGGTTCCCTGTAACTTGGCTTCTCGCAGTGAGGGAACCGCCAGAAGGCCCTCGGCGCTGGACCTCAGTGTCCGGGTAGAACGGTGGGGGTGGAGACGCTCCTTCAGGTATACTATACTATATACTATACTAACAGTTCATCTATCTGCAGTGGTGTAACGTGGGGGGTGCAGGGGGGCCGGCCGCACCGGGCGCAACATCTGGGGGGGGGCGCGCTCGCACTCGCAGCTCTCTGCCCCTACCTGGCTCACTCACTCTCTCTCACTGCAGTGCTGGCTTTGCGAATCCGATCCGAGCCGCTGGGTCGCCGCCCACTGTGGAGGCGGGGTGGGTGCCAGGCATGCGGTGCGGAGAGAGAGCGAGGGACTATCTGGGGGAGGGACAGTGCAGCGGCCGCCCAGCGCAGCGCTGAGCGCGGGAGAGAACCATACCAGACCAGCCCAGGCAGCAGCAAGAAGAAGCTGGCAGCGGCGGCAGGTTAGGGGTTAGGGGGCGCAAATTACTTGCCTTGCCCCGGGTTAGGGGGCGCAAATTACTTGCCTTGCCCTGGGTTAGGGGGTGCAAATTACTTGCCTTGCCCCACGCTACGTCGCTGTCTATCTGGAAAAACTGTTCTGCTCTTTTCCGCTGGAGCGCCTATCACCACTTCCTGCAGGACATTGACTACTGAAAGGCATCCTGCCTTCAACGCAGTGTGCCTTGATAGTGACTGTCTATGCTTGCCATTTTGGTTTAATGAACTTTAAAACACTGCACACGTAACAGATGCTACCTGGGCAAGTGGAGCGCAAGGAGACGTGCCCGTTAAGGGAGTCTCAGGGAAGCCTTTTTTCAAGAAACCAGGGCCTAAGGAATTCCATCCGCGATAAGCCAGAGCATACTCGGAAACTTTGGCCACGCTGCACATCGCACAACTATATCCCAGAGGCTTAGGAGCCAATGCCAGCCACCCTTCAGAAAGAAATGCAGATATACTCACTGATCGATGGATCTTGATAGTATCGCGGACAAAGTCAGAAGAATGCACCCGTACGGACCAGCTTCAAACTGGGAGGGAAGGAAGGGAAGAAGATCAAGGTTCTCAGCTGGAAGGCACACCTTTCAAACTAGTCTTTCGCAGCAGAACCAAAAATGCATCCATTTGTGTTATTTAAAAAATATTTTTTTGTGTTAAATTGCAAGGTGGTGGTGCTGACCGAGTGGAACAGGAGAACCAACTATCCTTCTGGCAGATACTTTGGTTTCATCTTAAAAAATGTAAAGGTAATTATGTTGGTGCTTAAGAAAACAATCCCAAACCTACAAAGACAGGTGGCCTTGTGGTCTAAACCACTGAGCCTCTTGGGCTTGCCGATCGGAAGGTCAGCGGTTCGAATCCCCCCGACGGAGTGAGCTCCTGTTGCTCCTAGCAGTTCAAAAGCACGCCAGTGCAAGCAGATAAATAGGTACCGCTGCAGCGGGAATGTAAACGGCATTTCCATATGCTCTGGCTTCTATCACGGTGTCCAGTTGCACCAGAAGCGGTTTAGTCATGCTGGTCACATGACCCAGAAAGCTGTCTGTGAACAAACGCTGGCTCCCTCAGCCTGAAAGCGAGATGAGTGCCGCAACCCCATAGTCACCTTTGACTAGACTTAACCACCCGGGGTCATTTATCTTACCTTTCTCAGACCCATTGAAAAGAATGGACATGACTAAGTTAGGTCCATTGATTTCACTAGGTCTACTCTTAAGCAAAACTGTGAACTACCACCCGATATTAGGCCAACCAAAATATCACAATATTTATTATGATGATTGATTGGGGGGGTTGAATTTATTTTGTACTGATGTAGAATTGGGAGTTGGTCTGTAAGTCATTTTTGGAGTCCCTGCCAAACCTGTGATTTTAGAAATATAGGGAGCTGCCTTATACCAAGGCAGAATGTTTGGTCTGTCTTGCTCAGTATAGCTTACTCTGACTGGCAGAGGCTGTCCAGGATTTCTGGCAGGCAGCCTCTCCTAACCCTGCCTGGAGACTTCAGGGATTGAACCAGTAAGCTCTTGCTTGCAAAGCAGACATTCTGCCTCTAAGCTATGGACCTTCCCAGCATTCTGTACCTGGAAGATGAGATTCTATAGAAGCAGACACAGCTAAAGGGGTCAAATCCAGTCTCTTTGACAAGTTACTGTCGCCAGCCAAGTCTGCTACATGCTCCACAGAAACTTGCTAACTGAAGATTATAGTAGACAAGCCGAAAGAAAGCAGGTTTTCCTCCCTTTCCTAGCTGGAGGTAAAGCCATCAAGGTAGAATTGTAGAATCGTAGTTATTTATTGGGACAGTGATTTTTGCAGCTGCTGTAAAAAGTTGCAAAACAACAAAACACAGGGCAGAGCAATGGAGAATTTCTGAAACAACAATGGGATATCAGCTCTGCCCAAGGCAGGACGCAGAACAGCAACAACCAGGAAAAGATAGATATAACATTTTACAAGGACAGGAAGAAACATCACAGACAGAATAGTTGGCACACACAGGAAGAACAAGGATATAGTCTGAGTGCCTCACTTGTAGATTTATGAATCATGTAAGGCAACGTGCAAATGGAAATAAATGCTCTGAACAAGTGTGCGAGAGAAAAATCACGCTGCGATTGAGAAGCGACTGAGAACCGGACCGGGCCGAGATTCGTACCTGATGAATATTTTGTTGCAGGAACCTCAGCAGGTCTTCGTAACTTGTGGCAACGTGCAACATCAGCTGTGAAAGGAAGAAAAAAATGGGGGGGGGGGAATTTAGGCCAAAATACAAGGGGAACATCCAGCCAAGGTCTAGGCAACAAATCCCAAACTGAAAGAGAGAGATAGGACTACTGTCATGTGTAGCAAAGAGTTTCTCTTGGTGGAGACAGGCATTCTGCTATGCATTGGGGTCTGAGGCTTTGTAGCAGGGGTATAAAGGTAAAGATAAAGGACCCGACTGTTGGCACTGTGGCACGTGGAGCTGTGGCCTAAACCACTGAGCCTCTTGGGCTTGCTGATCAGAAGGTCAGCGGTTCGAATCCCCGCGACGGGGTGAGCTCCCGTTGCTCGGTCCCAGCTTCTGCCAACCTAGCAGTTTGAAAGGGCGTCAAAAAAAAGTGCAAGTAAATAAATAGGTACCGGCTTCAGTGGGAAGGTAAACGGTGTTTCCGTGAGCTGCTCTGGTTTTGGTGTTCCATTGCACCAGAAGCAGCTTAGTCATGCTGGCCACATGACCCGGAAAAGCTGTCTGCGGACAAACGCCGGCCTGTAAAGCAAGATGAGCGCTGTAATCCTAGAGTCGTCTGTGATTGGACTTAATTGTCAGAGGTCCTTTACCTTTTTTACCTTCACAGGGAGCTCTGGGAACTGTAGCTCTGTGAGGGGAATCGGGAGGCCTCCCGATAGCGCTCACCACCCTGAACAAACTACAGCTCCCAGAATTCTTTGCGGGAAGCCACGGTGGTTTAACACGGAATGATGCTGCTCTAAAGGCATGGCGTGGATGTGGCCCTGGTTTAAGCAGGAATGTGGCAAACTAAGCTGTTAGATTATGCCGAAATGGCAAAACTGACTGGGAAACTCAGAGACCAAGAAGACGAGAAATTCAAGAAAGAATGGGAAAAGTTTATAATTTATTTAGGAGACTACTGTAAGCAGATGAAAATGTTAGCAAGATTTTAATCCCACTTGAAATGTAAGAAATATGGACAATGAAAGTTAAGGTAAAGGGACCCCTGACCGTTAAGTCCAGTCACAGACGCCTCTGGGGTTGCGGCACTCATCTCGCTTTATTGGCCGAGGGACACTTGTCTACAGACAGTTTTCCCAGGTCAAGTGGCCAGCATGACTAAGCCGCTTCTGGCGAACCAGAGCAGTGCACAGAAACGCTGTTTATCTTCCAGCCAGAGTGGTACCTATTTATCCACTTGGACTTTGACGTGCTTTCGAACTGCTAGGTTGGCAGGAGCAGGGACCGAGCAACGGGAGCTCACCCCGTCACGGGGATTCGAAACGCCGACCTTCCGATCGGCAAGCCCTAGGCTCAGTGGTTTAGACCATAGCGCCACCAGCATCCCCTATGGACAATGTGGATAGATACAAAACAGAGACTATGAAATGATATGCAATTGGAAGTGTTGACAACAGGACCCACAGAGTGGATGGGGGGGGAAGTAGTGAGATTCAGAGAAATCTCGTTTTACGGATACGTATTTGGTACTGTAACTAATTCTCATTTGTAAAATCAATTAAAAATGACCCCCCCTTCAAAAAAGCAGGAATGGTGCTCAAATGGGTTAAGGAGAAGGCTTAGTGGAGCTTTGAAGAAGGGGGGGGGGTCCCAGAATCACGTACAAGAGCCCGGGAAGCTGCCTGGTCAGGTGAGACAATTTGTCTGCCTAACCCAAGATTGTCTCTGACCAGCCACAACTCCCCAGTGTCTCAATTGGGGGGGGGGCTTTCCCATCACCTGGGACCCTCTGAAGACGGAAAGCCCTGAACTATGGTGTCTCTCTCTCTCTCTTTCTCTTTCTCTCTCTCCCCCCTGCTTTTTGAGATGGTCGGGAGATGTAGGGCTGTTGAGGATCCTCTGTTGCGGAGGTGGAACGCGAAGCTCCGCGGCTCCCCAGGGAGGCTTAAATTGAAACGCCTTGTATTTTTAATGACGTTCATTCCACAACAACGATCTTTCCGGTTCATTACTGTTTTGATCTCATCTCAGCTCTGCTCAGTTTGGGACTCGCTGCATGGGTTTTGTGCAAACATGTATATTGGATTCCGGGTGTCAAGGTTTCTGTTTGTTGGTTTTTAATGCTTTTTATTTATTTTCCAAAACAAAAATAAACAAAGCATATACTCTTACATTCAACATTTTTGTGTCTTCTTATTTACCATGTGCGCTATTGCGCCCGGACTTCCTTCCTTCCCTACATCGGCTTTCACAATTAACATGCTCTCTTACAGATTCTTATTTACACTCTGTCCACGTCACAAGATTTATATTAACCTTGCTACAGTCTTTAAGCTTCTACAATTATTCCGTATGTACTCAACAAATTTACTCCAACCCCCTCCGAACTTTGTTACTTTTTGGCTCCGAATCTTATAGGTCATTTTCGCCTATTCTACGTATTCAAACATTTTCGTCTGCCACTCCATTAAAGTTGGGATTTCCTGGGTTTTTGATTTTTGAGCCACTAGAATCCTAGCGGCGGTCGTGGCGTACATAAATACTTTATGGTTTGTTTTTTAACTGCTGCGTAATGTTTTACGCCTCTTCCCCACCCTAACAGCAGCCCCGCTGGAAGAGATGGAATTTGGGTTCCCTCTTTTTTGGGAAAACACACACACACACAACCACACCCTCCCAGGACTGTGGAAATAACTGTCAAGCGGCTAAACCCCCAGATTTGCTTCTCAGTGTTTGCCAGACGCTGACCACATATTTCCCGGTTCTGTTCTTGTTGGCCTTAAGGGCTAGAAGCATGCATTTAAAGTTTGATGGATAGCAGGGATTCTGGGGATTCCGAGAGTGCAAATCCCAGATGCACAAGTTTGCAAATTCCACACGTGCAGAATAGAGTACAGTGGTACCTCGGTTCTCAAATTTAATCCGTTCCGGAAGTCCGCTCCAAAACCAAAGCGTTCCAAAAAACAAGGCACGCTTTCCCATAGAAAGTCATGCAAAACGGATTAATCCATTCCAGACTTTTAAAAACCACCCCTAAAACCACAATTTGACATGAATTTTACTATCTAACAAGACCGTTGGTCCATAAAATGAAAGCAATAAACAATGCACTGCAGCCACACAATCAATCCATCAGTAGCTGAACTGGGTTCCACAGTGTCACAGAAACAAAAAAGCTGCAAAACAAATAGCAAAAGGAGACAGACCTCAGTGTAAGACTCAAAATGGAAGTGTGGCACTCAAATCCGAAGCGTAACACTCATAACGGAGCATGTTCAGCTTGCAGAAAAAGTTTGCAAACTGGAACACTTTACTTCCGGGTTTGCAGGGTTTGGGTTCCAAGTTGTTTGAGTACCAAGGCGTTTGAGAACCAAGGTACCACTGTATGCTATTTCTAACTACAAAGCAGAAACGTATACCCAAGAAAGGTTTCTGCATTGCAGGGGGTTGGACTAGATGACCCCTCAGGGTCTCTCCCAACTTTCTACAATTCTATGAAAGGTTGAGGGAGGGTGGAGGACAGTTCTGGCTAAAACATTACCGTTTCCAAGATCCCATCTGCTTTGTATTTCCCTACAGGAGTGAACTGCTGCGTTCCACTGCACCTAAAAAGAACAGAACAACAAAAGATCTGAAGAAGGAAAACAGCCGATGAGGAGCCCCGTTCGCTAAGGGCAGGAGTCATTAAAGGACTGTGCCCTTTGCATCCAGGGTCAATATTTGGCAGGGGCTGGAGGAGCAACTAGAGTCTGGAATCTCTCCCCCTCAATACTTTCCCAGGGAAGAGGAAAACAGCAATCCCATGCGCTTTTGTCCTTCAGGTTTTCTTTAAATAGGAACCTCAGAGGTTGGGAAAACATCCTCTCCTCCGAGCGACACCACTGGTCCAACTCTGGTCCAAAGAACTACCAAACCTATTATAAGGTTTTTCTATGGAAAAGGGGGCCAACATATCCTGGCAGCCTCCCATGTCTTTGCTGCAACACACACACACACACACACACACACACACACACACACACACACACACAGTTTTTTTTAATATATCATTTTCAACAGTAATTAAACATACATGATTAGTCCTCGCTGCAAAAATAATTAATTTGCTGCAAAAATATTAACAGAACTGACATATTCTGACTGATTCTGCTACTGCCAGCGAGCAACAAGGGCCTCTCCCTGTAAAGAGCAGCGCGGGCTCCACGCTGCAACCTTTTGTTGCAGTGCTCGCGGCAGTTTCATAAATGGACGAATACTACGTGTGCAGAGTGGGCACGGTTGTCATAATGCTCTGTGCAACTTTTGCAAACATACCAGGGTGGGTGGGTGGGTGTGTTTTCCAAATTAGGAGCAGATGTGAAAGGCACCAAAAGTCTCTGGGACTTGAGTGGTGCGGAGTGGCCAGGATTAGACTTTCTCTCCCTTGCTGCGGTCCTAATGAACACCACTCCCTGCGGCTGCTGTTAACTAGGAGAGGGAAAACCCAAGGGATTTTCACGCAACATGCACAATATTTTCCCGTATCTTCCCAGGTGGAAAATCGGTAAGGGAGGCCGAACTGTCTCCAAAGGAAGCTGACTCTCTATTAAAGGTAAAGGGACCCCTGACCATTAGGTCCAGTTGTGACCAACTCTGGGGTTGCGGCACTCATCTCGCTTTATTGGCCGAGGGAGCCGGCGTACAGCTTCCGGTTCACGTGGCCAGCATGACTAAGCCACTTCTGGCGAACCAGAGCAGCTCACGGAAACGCCATTTACCTTCCCACCAGAGTGGTACCTATTTATCTACTTGCACTTTGATGTGCTTTCGAACTGCTAGGTTGGCAGGAGCAGGGACAGAACAACGGGAGCTCACCTGCTGATCGGCAAGTCCTAGGGTCTGTGGTTTAACCCACAGCGCCACCCCCGTCCCCAGACCCTCTATTATCAGGATCTTTATTGATGAAATGTGCAAAAATCAGTGGCTTAAGGAGGGCGTTGTCAGAAGGGGGACGGAAAAGGAAGGAGGTCTGCTCAAACTTCCCGAAAACGTGTCTTCCACTTACAAGGCAATCGTGGCTTTCCTGCGGCCGCCTGCGCGCCACAAAATGCCGGCGATGGCCAGAGTGAGGCACTGGGTTCTAGTAGCCGCCGACACTTGGAGGCACTGCCTGTTTCGAGACAAAAAGAGATAGCAAGGTGTCACCAGCGGCAAACGTTGCAAGGGGAGAAATGAAATGGGCAATGAACAGGGAGGACCATTCTGCAGTGAACATAGGAAGCTGCCTTCTGCCGAGTCAGATCATTGGTCCCTGTAGTTCAATGCTGCCTACACTGGCTGGCAGCAGCAGCAGCCCTGAAGGGCTTCCGATGGAGAACATTCCAAGCTCTACTTGGATCTGCTGGGGATTCCAATATAAAATTCCGATCCCCTCAGTTCACATGAAAACACACCAGCATTTTAGTGTGAATTTCTAATAATATAAACATAATTTTTTGGGTATTTCCCCACACATATTTCAAAGCAAATTTTGCCTCTTGTTCCTTATTTTCACAAATATGCATATTTTATCTGCACGCTTTCCCCTCCTAGTATATGCACTTTTGTTACACATTGTAAAGGTAAAGGTAAAGGGACCCCTGACCATTAGGTCCAGTCACGGCCGACTCTGGGGTTGCGCCGCTCATCTCGCTTTATTGCCCGAGGGAGCTGGCGTACAGCTTCCGGGTCATGTGGCCAGCATGACTAAGCTGCTTCTGGCGAACCAGAGCAGCGCACGGAAACGCCATTTACCTTCCCGCTGGAGCGGTACCTATTTATCTACTTGCACTTTGATGTGCTTTTGAACTGCTAGGTTGGCAGGAGCAAGGACCGAGCAACAGGAGCTCACCCCGTCATGGGGATTTGAACCCCCGACCTTCTGATCGGCAAGCCCAAGAGGCTCAGTGGTTTAACCCACAGTGCCACCACGTACTTGGCTGCAAAACTGTGTTGCAAAATTCAGAGAGGTGTGAATTTCAAAAGAAGGCAGTGTTTCAGTTTCCATATTGTTTTGGACCGTAAATTAGGTCGGTTCACATTTATCTGTGAACTGGATTCTATTTCTCCCCCATCTCTACCTGAGAAAATAAATCCCACTGAACACAGCAGGGCTTCCTTCTGAGTAAACATGCAAAGGATTATGCTGTAGGAGAAATTGCAGTCTGTACACCTCTTCCTTCCTCTACCCCACCAATGAGCTGTATGTGTTGAAATGTCCTCTTCTGAGCCACACTCTCATTAGAGGCTGTTCTAGGGGAGAACCAAGCAGCCAATTCTCTCACATATCAGCCTTGCTGTTGCTCAAACATTGGTAGACTCCATTCTGGTTCATGCAGAATACTCTCCCTTTTTTAACATAATTTTTATTTTATTTTACAAGTATAAAATTAGAAAAATAACATAGCATACCCACAATTAAGAGATTTCTCAAAAGCTCTGGACTTCCCACCATCCCGTCCATGGGCTCTGTTATTAAATCTTTTCTACTGCATCTTTTTCTATACAGTCGCACCTTGGTTGTCGGACGGTATCCATTCCAGAAGTCCATTCGACTTCTGAAAATGTTCGAAAACCAAGGCACGGCTTCCAATTGGCTGCAGGAGCTTTATGCACTCAATCAGAAGCTGTGCAAACCATGTCAGACGTTCGGCTTCCGAAGAACGTTCGCAAACCAGAATACTCACTTTGTAGCGTTTGGGAGCAAAACGGACGAGTACCAAGGCGTTCAACAACCAAGGTACGACTGTGCTCCCTATTATTATTATTATTAAAAACTTCATTATCTCCAGAATACCCGTTACAAGTGTTATTGCAACTCTGCTCATGTTTTCATCTGTTTGCAGTGCAGATTTTTCAAACAGACGAAGCAAAACTTCACAATTAAATTGCACGCAATTTGTATGTACCGTATTTTCCGCTCTATAAGACGCACCAGACCACAAGACGCACCTAGTTTTTGGAGGAGGAAAACAAGAAAAAAAATATTCTGCATCTCAGAAGCCAGAACAGCAAGAGGGATCGCTGCGCAGTGAAAGCAGCGATCCCTCTTGCTGTTCTGGCTTCTGGGATAGCTGCGCAGCCTGCATTCGCCCCATAAGACGCACACACATTTCCCCTTACTTTTTAGGAGGGAAAAAGTGAGTCTTATAGAGCAAAAAATACGGTACTTTCTACACAAGGTGCACACTTGAAAAGAATTGCTAACGTACACACAATTTGACACATTCGGTTGCAAAATGCAAATTTTGCACGCATCTTTGGCACGCAATACGCCTTTGTATGCACTGAAACAAAATCTTGAGAGGTGCAAGAAACCGACAGGGGAGCCGGCTGTGTCATGATCTGAAAACAACCTTTGTGCTGGCCGCACAAACTCCTCTTCCTTAATGCCCTTTCCATTTTAGATCTTTGGTTCAAAGAACGACACTCCCTTTTCAAAGGAGGCTGATTGATTTCTATGAGAGGCGGCCGGGCGAGCGAAGTGGCGGCTTGCAGAGCACGATGGCAGATGTCTGGAAATAGCTGATGGGTTCAGATCGGGAGGGAAAGGATGTACTTAGCATAAAGGTTAAAAGCAGAGGGAAGACATTAGGAAAGGGCCGTTTCAGGCCAGATATTGGAAAACGACCCCGCCCTGGACAGCGAGTTCCGTAGGATGCAGAAGAATGTACTTTAGCTACGGCAAAGGAGACCCCAAGGGGGACATTTTGTGGAACGGCTGAGAGGGGAAGAAAAACCAAAACAAATGAACATTATGATGATGATGGGCTGATGACTCCTGATTGTAACCCATAAGCTTAGGCGTGGGAGGCTTTAGGTTGTCCCTCGCTGCCAGGGTTTCAACATACCACTCAGCCCCCAGAATTGAAAGCAGAGGCGGAGAAATGCAGAAACTGAAAAAAAAATTCAAAGTCTTCAACAGCTTTGGCCCTGTATACCTGAAGGAGCATCTCCACCCCCAGCGTTCAGCCGGGACACCAGGGTCCAGCTCCAAGGACCTTCTGGCTGTTCCCTCACTCCAAGATGTGAGGTTACAGGGAACCAGGCACAGGGCCTTCTCGGTAGTGGCGCCCGCTCTATGGAACACCCTCCCATCAGATGGCAAAGAGATAAGCAATTATACGACTTTCTTTAGACATCTGAAGGCAGCCCTGTGTCAGGAAGTTTATATATGTTTGATGTTTCATTGTGGTTTTGTCTATGTTGAAAGCCGCCCAGAGCGGCTGGGGCAATCCAGTCAGATGGGCGGGGTACAAATAATAAAAATATTATTATTCTTCATCCCAGGCTGATGACAGTTTGAGCTCATGATTTGGGACAGGAGTAGTGACCGGCAGAGAAGTGAGCCGTAGGACTTGCACCTGCTCCCACCTGTTAAATTTTGGATATTCGCCATGTTAACACCTGCCCAAGTGGGTCCCTATTAGATGCAATCCATCTGATGCAAGGTAGGCTAGTCTTTGCCAACCTGGTAGCCTCCAGTAAGCCCAGCCAACCCAACTCAACTGCCCAACTGGTGCTTGGCCTGCAAGGCTATTGATCTGACCCCTGGCACTGTGTCCTCAAATGCTCCCAAGAAGCACCCAAAATAGCTGCGGGTGACATAAGATCTTGCTTCCTCTTTCCTCGCCCGTAAGTGACCAACACCAAGAAGTGCCCCGATTAGCTGTGAGTGATGTAAGGTTTCGCTTCGCCTTTATCTGCTTCCCTGCAAGTCACCAACACCCTTCCGAGGAGACATCCCACACTGTCCCAAAGGCAGAGGAAGAACGCCAAAGGACTCTCTTTCATGTCTGATGCTTTGATTTGATGTTTAGTCTTCTCAAATGGGGAGATCTTTTGAGCAGACCAGCAGTGGGAACACTGAGAAGACTTATCTCTCACAGAGAGGCCTGCTATTGTCTAAAATTCCAAATGGCGTCTTCATCTGAAATGCGGATGTTTCAGATTTAGAATGTGCGTGGAAGGGATTTTGATGTTATCCCCCTTTTGGTTTACTTCAGGGGGGTGAGTATTGGGAGCGACATTGCAGCCCTGATGAATTAAACCAATTTAATTTTGCTTCATTCTTAAGGAAATCATTCTTAAGGAAATCATTCTTAAGGAAATCAGCTGATTTCCTTCAGAATAGATAGGTTTGATCTTCTTGCTGTCCATGGGACTCTCAAGAGTCTCCTCCAGCAGCATAATTCGAAAGCATTAATTCTTCGGCGATCAGCCTTCTTTATGGTCCAGCTCTCACTTCCATACATCACTATTGGGAAAACCATAGTTTAGGTATTCATTATTTTAATCGGGAGGAGTTAGCAGTCAGCAGCAGTCAAACTTAGCTCATTGCAGCTTCTGGGAGCTCATGGCCTAGAGTTGCAAACAGGCCTCTCAAACGGGGGCATTTGCAAGGGCATTTTGCAGAGGAATTTAAGGGGGAGGCAGAGAGTACTGTCTCACGGTGTACATAGGACCAAGAGACATGGCGGTGGGGAGCTGATGCAGTGACCTGCCAACATCTGTGCCGTGTTTGTGCATGCAGAATGTGTTTGTGCACTTGCGCACAGCGACACACTGCTTCTGCATAGGGTCCGTCCGGCTTCCTAGCCCTCCCCAAACGCACCCGACCTGTCACGAACAACGTGTGTTTTGCAAGTGCAAAAAATACATGGGGCTTGACCCTGAAGGACGGTGTCCATTACCCTCTCAGTCAACACTGGCGCTGCAATTTGGACTTTATCTCCCTTTAATGAGGTCAAGACCAGGAAGACCCCTTTTCCCCTTCCAACAATAGAGGGGGATTTGCGTTCAGCTCAGGGTGGAAAACAGGCCGGCTCTCACCAGCGTCGACTCACCACGTATCGCTGTTCCTGCTGCTGTCTCCAAAGATAAGATGTCGCAGGAGGCAGGCTTGGACTACTGCCAGGACCCCGCACGGCCCACCCTAGACAGCGGCAAAAGGCAAGGGACGGAGAAAAACAATGAGCGCTGTTTGAAGCTGGTGAGAAGCTTGCACAGGCTGCAACCCTCTTCAGCTCCACCTAGTCTCCTGCCTCTTGTTTCCCTTTGTTTTCTGTGTTTTTAACCGCTGTGGCCCAAATGTTGTGGACGTTGCAACCGGCTGAAAATTCTGCGCTTGTAATTAAAAGGTTGCGTCCCTGGATGTTTTCCCAGAGACGAAAACCTCAGAACAGTATGTGTGGGTGATGCCAAGATCTGGAGCATATGGTTGATTTGTTCAGTCGTCAAGGGGTGAAGGAGGGGTCTGATTTCTCTCAGTGGCCAGGTGGCCTGGGAGCAAACGGCTGGAGCAAAAGAGCTCAAATATCCCGGCCAGGAGGAGATTCGAACCCTGGTCTCCCCGTCTGTATCCTTCTAAGTCTTACTCTTAAAGGTAAAGGACCCCTGACCATTAGGTCCAGTCGTGGACGACTCTGGGGTTGCGGCGCTCATCTCGCTTTATTAGCCGAGGGAGCCGGCGTACAGCTTCCGGGTCATGTGGCCAGCAAGACTAAGCCGCTTCTGGTGAACCAGAGCAGCGCACGGAAACATCGTTTACCTTTCCGCCGGAGCGGTACCTATTTACCTACTTGCACTTTCACATGCTTTCAAACTGCTAGGTTGGCAGGAGCTGGGACAGAGCAAAAAGAGCTCACCCCGTTGTAGGGATTCGAACCGCCGACCTTCTGATCAGCAAGTCCTAGGCTCTGTGGTTTAACCCACAGCACGACCCACGTCCTAAGTCTTACTCTTAGGAGGTCGATAATGGGTCCTCAGACTTGAGCGCATGGGACACTCATACGATGTCCTCTTCCTTAAGGCAGCCAACTGGGCAATGTTTGGAGGGTTCAGACTGGGAGACCAGGGTTCGAATCTCCACCTGGCCAGTGCGCTCACTGGGTGATCTTGGGCCCATCACTATCTCTCAGCCTAACCCACCTCACAAGGCTGTTGTGGGGGTTAAATAAGGAGAGGGGAGAACCACGCACGCCCCCTTGAGCTCCTTGGAGGAAAAAGTGGGGCATAAATGCAATAATCAAATAATAAACAGATAAACAAACAGGCTATGGAGATGCAAAAGCATATGTCTGGAGATCACACAATTAAAAAAATAATTCATTGCTTTCACGAGGAAATGTTTATAAATGGTTTTTTTTTTAGGACGTGTTAAGCTTGGCTGGCCAAAGAGCGAAAAACTATTTCGTTTCGTAAGTGATCGCCACAATCCTAAATGGAACAGAGGTGGCAAATCTCTGCCCCACTCCAGGTACTGCTGGACCCCCAACTACCACCAGCCCTACCCAGAATGGCCAGCAGCCAGGAATCATGGGAGCTGAGGTCTAGAAATACACGGAGCACAATTCTGCTCTGTGCATGAATATTCGGAGGGGAATGACTGAACGGAACTTTCTGTGTCCTGGAGTCGCAGGTGATCTGCTCTTGTCCTAGAAGTGGGATCGGTGCATCAGGAATTCTGCGCATGCACTGTTTGCCACAGCTTCCGGTTCCTTCAGCTGCTTTGCTCATCCCAGGCCCCAACTATATTACCGAGGCACGAGTCTGCATTGCTGCCGAAGAGCAAAGACAGTCTTTCGTGAGGTCACCAGTACAGCCTCATCAAGATGTGCGGTGATTTACGCACAAGCACAATTGACTGAGCCTAGGGTTCCGTCCAGATGAAAGTCACCTTGCACACTATTACACTAGAGCCATTTCAACGGGACTAGCCTAGGACAGTGCCCACCTCCTTCCCCCCATAAATTGTGCCCCCAGTGGCTTCGAAATCCTGCCTCCAGACTTTACCTTTTTCTGCACAATGCCATACTTCAGCTGAGGGTTGTCGTTAAACATAAAACTCTGGATTTTCCATTCCTCGCTGAAGCAGCCGAGGCTGGAGCCAAACAAAAGGATCTTCAGGTCCTTGATTTAAATGAGGAAGGGAAACATGAGATTAAGAATTTAGAAAAGGGAAGGACAGACCTCCTGTTCTTTTTGAAATCTAATTCTTCACTCTGGGGGGTGCACACAAACTCCCAACAAGTAAGAAGTTTTCAGGGATAGTCCAAGGGTGCATGCGTGATCCAGACAGTTAGGATTCCAGCCAGCCACGCCCTATTTCAGGGAACTCCATTCCATTTTCTCTTCCCCTGCATTATAAACCCCCCTGTCAGCATTCTGAGCCCCCTGATTCCTGCAGGGATTTCCAAGCAGGAAGGAGAAACCCACTGGCGCGCTGCCCAAGCCTGTCTCGCCACACTCGTAAATTTAATAAAAATAAATGGCGTATACAGTTGTCCTGATTAACCCGAGGAGTCGTTTTTTCCTTCCCTCGCAATGTTCCTTCGGCATAAATGGCTCTGTGTATGTGTGTCACTGCAACAGAATGAGGCTTTTTGGCTGCAGACCCACTTGGGACTCAACCAGTCTTCCATTATCTTCGGGAAGGCTGTGCCAAGCCTAATTGTTAAAAGAAAATGGAACCCACTGCAGCTCGGGGGGGGGGGGGCAGATAATTAATTTGAAAGGTTGAAAAGCATATTTTTTTCCAGGGTATTTGTGGGCCTTGCTATCAAAATATTACAGCGTGGAGCACTCCTGCTCAGGATGGGTTCCACCAGTTTGGCTACAACATTGGCTCCCAGTATGTTTCTGAGCACAATTCAAAGTGTTGGTGCTGACCTTGAAAGCCCTAAACGGCCTCAGCCCAGTAAGTGGTACCTCGGGTTAAGAACTTAATTCATTCCGGAGGTCCGTTCTTAACCTGAAACTGTTCTTAACCTGAAGCACCACTTTAGCTAATGGGGCCTCCCGCTGCCACCGCTGCGCGATTTTTGTTCTCATCCTGAAGCAAAGTTCTTAACCCGAGGTACTATTTCTGGGTTAGCGGAGTCTGTAACCTGAAGCGTCTGTAACCAGAAGTGTCTGTAACCCGAGGTACCACTGTATACCTGAAGGAGCCCCTCCACCCCCATTGTTCTGCCCAGACACTGAGGTCCAGCTTGAGGGCCTTCTGGCGGTTCCCTTACTGTAAGAAGTGAGGTTACAGGGAACCAGGCAGAGGGCCTTCTCGGTAGTGGAACCCGCCCTGTGGAACTCCCTCCCACCAGATGTCAAAGAAATAAACAACCACCTGACATTTAGAAGACACCTGAAAGCAGCCCTGTTTAGGGAAGTTTAAATGACTGATGCTTTAATGTATATTTAATCTTTTGTTGGAAGCTGCCCAGAGTGGCTGGGAAAACCCAGCCAGATGGACGGGGTATAAATATTTTGTTGTTGTTGTTGTTGCCAGATGGACAGGGTATAAATATTATGTTGTTGTTGTTGTTGTTGTTAAAATATGGTATTAAAATCAGCTTAAAACACTTTGCAGTCAAAGAGAATAGGTGAATCTTGAAGGGCAGGGTAAAATGAAGAAGGCTAAGTTAAAGAGATGCATCTTCAGCGTAAGACAGAATTTGTGCAATGAAGGTGACAGCCAACTTTTGAAGAACCTCTCTCCAAAGAGCTGGGCCTGAGACCTCCTAAATGTTGACCACACTGGGCTAGATCTGGGGGTGCTGGTCTGCTTCCATGTACAGCAAGAGTCATTCGGCCTTTCCAACAGAATGTTCTGCAATGGCCACATCAATGTGTTTCTTACCCTTGCAAGATAGTAGTCAATGGGCTTTGACGTTACTTGGACAGCAGACAGAGCAGAAGAGTCGGGGATCATGTAGACGTCCTCCAAATTTTCTTCGTCCTCGACATCAACTGCGGAGGGCAAAGGAAAGGCTGTTTAATACCCAGAACACATACTCAGAAACATGCAACCCCAAAACATTAGCTTTTGTGGCTTTGGCAAGTGAAGGCACCCTCCGTTCTCTTCCAGTTTTTAAATATGTGTTCCGTCTACATATCTGTCACGGCTGAAGAAGAAGAGTTTGGACTTGATATCCCACTTTATCACTACCTGAAGGAGTCTCAAAGCAGCTAACAATCTCCTTTCCCTTCCTCCCCCACAACAAACACTTTGTGAGGTGAGTGAGGCTGAGAGACTTCAGAGAAGTGTGACTAGCCCAAGGTCACCCAGCAGCTGCATGTGGAGGAGCGGAGACGCGAACCCGGTTCCCCAGATTACGAGTCCACCCCTCTTAACCACTACACCATGTTGGCTGACACACACAAGCATCACCCTCCAGGAATACTGATTTGACACGTACATAAAGTTCTGCTATAAAGAATTTGGATTTTCATTACGAGAGCTTGGGGTCATAGCAGGCAGCTCGATGAAGACCCAGTGCGCAGAGGCTCTAAGATGCTACTGGAAGGAATTTTTGTATTTTGTTTTGACTATGGCAGACCAACACGGCTACCTACCTGTAAATGAAACATATGTTGTAGATATTTTCCCACATTTATTATGCTATTTTTGTGGCATACAAATAACATGAGAAAACTTGCTATACTTATTTGTATAACGTTATTCTTGTTTATAAAGCCCAATAAAATAAATCAATAAAAATTTCTATCGGCCTCCAGAAATAGCGATGGATAGAAGTGTAAAATCCTTACCCTCGCAATAAGTGAGCTAGTTGAGAACAGAATAAGACATACCTAATTCCAGAGCGTCTTGGTTCAAGCTGTCTCTGCTGGGAGAGGACACAGGCATCTTTCTGGACAGAAACAAATTAAGCACACAGATGACCAAACAAGAGGCAATTTATCAGAAAGGCTGCTGTATAAACAGAGATGAACAACAACATTTCAGCAAGGAGAGCAGTTTTTCATCCACATTCTGTGCTCAGAAGGATGGGGGCGAAGGGGGTATCAAGTCCCCCACCCCCCTCAACAAAATTCAGGGACTGTCAATCTCAGTTCTCAGTTTTGCGATCTTAAATTCGGACCTCCACAGCAAATTTGCCATTTCTTCTTTAATGCTTGCAGAGATTCACCAGCACTTCCAATTTCTCCCAATAAACCCATTCTCGTCTGCAGTTCCGACCAACGTACACATCTTAGCAAGCAGTTTCCCCTAAGGGAGTGCATTTTTGTGAGGCATTTTGCTATCACATTAGTTTTCATGCCCCAAATATGTGCATTTTTTGTAAATGTTGCTTGGTTGGAAAAGTGCACTGCAAAAAATCAAGCGAGTGAGAATTCTGAAGGATAGCTGTCTTTTGGTTCGCAAAGTGTGAATTGGGTAGCTCCACACTGAAATGCAAACAAAATTAAACCCCCCTGTTCCTATTGGGGGGGTGTACAATTTTTAGTAGGGGTAGAATGCCCTGCTGCCATGTTTTCTCTGAAAAGCCCTGGCAGGCTACTCTATATGATGTAGCAATACTCATATAGTTTCAATAATGTATTATGTTTGATGTATTATAGTATTTTAATATTCTTTTGGAAGCCGCCCAGAGTGGCTGGAGAAGCCCAGCCAGATGGGCGGGGTATAAATAATAAATTATTATTATTATTATTATTATTATTATTATTATTATTATTATTATTATTAAATATCTGCCATTTTGGGATGCAGGAAATGGTTGCTCCAGCGATGGACAGGAGTCCTGATGCTACTGCAAATCCCGTCCCTACAGGGGAAAGTCAAAATTGCCCTTTCATTTTAGTATCTGCTAATAGATTAGTGAAATGGAAGCGTGGGTGCAATTTTAGCCAGGGCCTTCAAAAAAACCAACAACCTCTTGACGACATGTTGTGCATTGAAAGAAAACTATGTGAAAATGGTGTACCGGTGGTATTTAACCCCTACTAAGTTGGCAAAAATGTATAGGACAAGTACAAATACCTGCTGGAAATGTAAAGAAAATGAAGGTAACTTTTATCATATGTGGGGAACTTGTAAGGTAATAAAAGCTTTCTGGGAGATGATATATCAGGGGTGAGCAAACTTTTTCAGCAGGGGTCCGGTCCACTGTCCCTCAGACCTTGTGGGGGGCTGGACTATATTTTTTTGGGGGGGAAATGAACGAATTCCTATGCCCCACAAATAACCCAGAGATGCTGTGCTGGTCCCATGGGTTTCCGTGAGGCATGGTCCGAGTCCAGTCTGAGGTCAAGGGTGCAGTATTGAGGCCGTCCGTCAAAGCTGAAGCTGGGTGCAAGGCAGGGAGTTGGGCGAGGTCAGGAGATCCGGCAGGACAGGGTGCAGGCAGGAACTAGCAACCAACAATGTTGCTCCTGCAACCTGGGACTGGGGCTGGCTGGCCCTGGGGCATAGGGCAACCCCGATCCTCTGGGGACTCATCTCTCCTGGCCTTAAGGCGAGCCCTCCTCCTGCGGGAACTTACTTCCCTCCGCCTCTCTGCCCTGAGCCTCTGCAGCTCAGGAGAGGCTGGAGGGTTACCGGACCCAGAGGCAACCTCAGCTTCCCCTGACGGGGCTGAGAGTGGAGCACCTGCAGGCAATGGGTCCTCCATCCCCTCAGGAGCCAGAGCAGACTCAGCTGGTGCCTGCAGCTGAGGATCCAGCACAGGTGAGGACCCTTCAGGCTCATGCCCCAGCCCCGACTCAACTGGTTCTGGAGGCGGGGACTCCTGTGCAGGCTGGGATTCCTCAGGTTCAGCCGAATCCCAGGCCATCACAGATGCATTTTAAATAAAATCACACATTCTACTCATGTTACACCAGGCAGGCCCCACAAATAACCCAGAGATGCATTTTTTTTTTTAAAAAAAGGGCACATTCTACTCATGTAAAAACATGCTGATTCATGGACTGTCTGTGGGCCGGATTTAGAAGGCGATTGGGCCAGATCTGGCCCCCAGGCCTTAGTTTGCCCACCCATGTGATATATAATGAAATGGGGGGAAAATGCTTAGAATAACCTTTGTTAAGAAAACAGAAGCTTTTCTATTAGGAATTATAGGTACCGATATCTGAAAGGACAACAGCCGCTTGGATGCTACTAGCCCAGAGATGGAAAGAACACAAAGTCCGTACCAGAGAGGATTGGCAAACCAAGTTGATGGGACTACGCCAAAATGGCAAAACTGACCGGAAAACTCAGAAACCAAGAGGACAAAAACTTTATAAAAGAATGGGGGAAATGTAGAAGTTATTTAGGAGACCACTGTAAGCAGATGGAAACATTAGCAGGATTTTGATTTCACCGGTAGTGTGACAATCACCATGGATAATATGGTTTGATATAAAAATTGGAGTGTGGAAGAAGATGCAGCAGAAAATGTTTAAAATGGGACCCCATGGAGAGGGTGGGGGAGGGGAATGCAGAGATTCGGAGGAATCTCTTTATATGGATATGCAGTGGTACCTCGGTTTACGAACTTAATCCGTTCCGGAAGTTCGTTTTTAAACCGAAAACGTTCTTAAACTGAGGCGCGCCTTCCCTAATGAGGCCTCCCGCAGCTGGTGCCCTTCCACCATTCGGAGTCCGTTCTTAGACCAAGGTAAAGTTCTCAAACCGGGACACTATTTCCGGTTTTGCGCAATTCGTAAACGGAATCGTTCTTAAACAGGGCTGTTCTTAAACCGAGGTACCACTGTACTTTTTGATTCTTTGTTTATAATTTTGTATTTGTAAAACCAGTAAAAATTATTTTTTTAAAAAAACCAAACCTCTTGTCACAGAGGACTTTTAATTCTTATTTTGACTATTATTGCATGGCACGTTGCATGGGCTCCTCCCGCCCTCGTTTTGCACATTGCATTGTCTTCCCATCGGGCTGTTAAACCTACTTGGATCTGCTCCAGTTTGGTAACTGAAATTGGACCCTATTCCTGGCATCTCTTTGTCTCCACAGAGTGAGGGAACCGTTTCCACACCCAGATGGGAGGAGAGACGGAGGTCGTTATCCAGGATATGGGATCCCACACATTCCCAGCTCAACAATGTCATCGCATCAGCGATTGCCGACTTGCAACATCCTTCCCATTCATACGTTTCCCCTCCTGGCTCTTTAGCAGGAGATGAGCAAAGCAGGGAACTCCCTTTGTGACATTCAGGACCTTCGTAGCAGAATACGGGGGGCTTTTTCTGGTGGGGCGGGGGTGTCTCCTGGACCTCTGACTACTGGACCCCTTCTGCAACTTAAGAACATAAAGCTAGCGCTTGTTCTCACCCTGGAAAGCTATAAGGAATTGATTCAACAACGTGACTCAGTCAGGAGAACTGAAGCACGCGTACACACTGGAGTAGAAAATGAATCACCGGCGTTAGGGATGAGTCAAGGCAAAAAAAGAAAACCCCACCCAGCAAACATCCGTGTTTTAAAAGACCAGCCATGGGATTGAATCAAATGGGTTGCAAATCAATGAAATTACATTGCAGTGGGGTATGGTAACCTTTGGGACGCGGGTGCCGCTGTGGGTTAAACCACAGAGCCTAGGACTTGCCGATCAGAAGGTCGGCGGTTCGAATCCCTGTGAAGGGGTGAGCTCCCGTTGCTTGGTCCCTGCTCCTGCCAACCTAGCAGTTCGAAAGCACGTCAAAGTGCAAGTAGATAAATAGGTACCGCTCCGGCGGGAAGGTAAACGGTGTTTCTGTGCACTGCTCTGGTTTGCCAGAAGCGGCTTAGTCATGCTGGCCACATGACCCGGAAGCTGTACGCCGGCTCCCTCGGCCAATAAAGCGAGATGAGCACCGCAACCCCAGAGTTGGTCACGACTGGACCTAATGGTCAGGGGTCCCTTTACCTTTATGGTAACCTTTGGCAAGGATATCTAAAAGTTAAAAGGTAAAGGACGCCTGGATGGTTAAGTCCAGCCAAGGGCGACTATGAGGTTGTGGTGCTCTGTTCAGGATTGGCCTTGACTCAACAGGGTCAGATTCCACATAGTGATTTTATACAGTTCATAGTGCAAATATTCCCCATTTTGTAATGTTCAATTATATTACGAGATGAGCACGGTTTTCCTGAAGTTCTTCAACACAAAATGCAGAGCAAGCTTGTGCATGTCCGCCATCAGCAGGGTGTATTGGGAAGTGTAGTCTCTCAAGGTACCTGAGAGTGACCTTGGGCCAGTCGCTGCCTCTCAGCCTAGCCTACCTCGCAAGGTTGTTGTGGAGTTCAATTAGGAAGGAGAGTACCTAATGAGCTCCTTGGAGAAAAGGGTGAAGCATGAATGCAAGAAACAGACAAATAAATAAGTGTGCACCAGGGTAAGGTAAAGGTAAAGGTACCCCTGCCCGTACGGGCCAGTCTTGCCAGACTCTAGGGTTGTGCGCTCATCTCACTCTAGAGGCCGGGAGCCAGCGCTGTCCGGAGACACTTCCGGGTCACGTGGCCAGCGTGATGAAGCCAGCACCAGAGCAGCACACGGAAACGCCGTTTACCTTCCCGCTATAAAGCGGTGCTTTCTTAAGCACTTAAGGATGCTTTTGAACTGCTAGGTGGGCAGGAGCTGGGACCGAAAGACGGGAGCTCACCCCGCCGCGGGGATTCGAACCGCCGACCATACAATCGGCAAGTCCAAGGCACTGAGGTTTTAGCCACAGCGCCACCCGCGTCCCTTGTGCACCAGGGTACAGCAACACAACTCTGGCATCTGCACACTGCCTCCCAGTCAACAAATTGCAAAAACCACAATCCAAAAAGTTGAAACAAGAGGGTTTCTGGGGCTGGGAAAGACTTGCAAGGACTTTACCACTGTTTCCCCTTCAGCTGATGATCTCGCAATTGCAGCTATTGTATACATAGCACGCATGGGTTGGTGGAGCAGGAAAATGCACGGTTCCCGCATGTTGTAAGAAGGAAGCAATCCATCACAGTAGGAAAAGGGGGCAGGAAGAAAATAGGCCCCCCCATAAGGAAGCCATACGGCGCTCTCTCCAGATTGACAGGCCTCCCCCTTTTGATCTCCGCGCATTGCGGGCCCGGTGTTTACACGAAGAGCAACGCTGGTGGGGAAAGTCCCTCTCTTGATACAATAAGGCCCTCTTCCTCTACAGCTTCCTATTTACAGTATAGAACAAATACACAAAGGGTTTTTTAAATAAGCAATGGTCACCGGCCACTTCAAAACAACCAATTCTCCTTGCAGGAGAAATCAGGCTGCAGCATTGAGCTGGCTTTCTTGATGGGTTTTCCACGGCATGGTGGTAGCTTTAGAAATAAATCTAGAGCCTCAAAAGAACTCTTCTAGGCTTATAAGAGACAGCACCTTGCCGACAAAGGTCCGTATAGTTCAAGGTATGGTTTTCCCAGTAGCGATGTATGGTAGTGAGAGCTGGACCATAAAGAAGGCTGATCGCCAAAGAATGGATGCTTTTGAATTATGGTGCTGGAGGAGACTCTTGAGAGTCCCATGGACTGCAAGAAGACCAAACCTAGCCATTCTGAAGGAAATCAGCCCTGAGTGCTCACTGGAAGGACAGATCCTGAAGCTGAGGCTCCAATACTTTGGCCACCTCATGAGAAGAGAAGACTCCCTGGAAAAGACCCTGATGTTGGGAAAGATGGAGGGCACAAGGAGAAGGGGACGACAGAGGGCGAGATGGTTGGACAGTGTTCTTGAAGCTACCAGCATGAGTTTGACCAAACTGCGGGAGGCAGTGGAAGACAGGAGTGCCTGGCGTGCTCTGGTCCAGGGGGTCATGAAGAGTTGGACACGACTAAGCGACAACAAGGCTTGTAAGAACAGAAAGAGAGTTTGTAGGAGTGGCCCATTTGAGCCAGCATCCTGCTCTCACAGAGGCTGAACCTATTATTATTATTATTATTATTATTATTATTATTATTATTATTATTATTATTATTTATACCCAGCCACACTGGGCACTCCCAACAGATAAATAAAAAGAATAAAACATCAAACATTAAAAACTTCCCTAAACAGGGCTGCCTTCAGATGTCTCCCAAAGGTCAAATAGTTGTTTATTTCCTTGACATCTGACGGGAGGGCATTCCACAGGGCGGGCACCACCACCGAGAAGGCCCTCTGCCTGGTTCCCTGTAACCTCACTTCTCACAGGGAGGAAACCGCCAGAAGATACTTGTGGGAAACCCGCAAACAGGATTCGAGCGATAGAGGCCTGTCACTCAGAAGCATCGCTGCCTCCAACCGTGGAGGGCAGAGGATAGCCATCAGTAGTCCTCTCTTCCATGAATTTATTGCTTCTCGGTCTCTTTTAAAGCCATAATAATAATAATAATAATAATAATAATAATAATAATAATAATAATTTATTTATACCCCGCCCTCCCCGGCCAGAGCAGGGCTCAGGGCGGCTAACACCAGTAAAATTATAGTAAAAACATAATAGGAAAAGAAAAACCAATTTAAAATGCAATTTAAAATGCAGCCTCGTTTTAAAAGTAGCCCATAGATCAAAACCATAAGGGGAGGGAAACATAAGGGTCAGACTGAGTCCAAGCCAAAGGCCAGGCGGAACAGCTCTGTCTTGCAGGCCCTGCGAAAAGATGTCAAGTCCCACAGGGCCCTAGTCTCTTGGGACAGAGCATTCCACCAAGTCGGGGCCAGTACTGAAAAGGTTGGTGACCGTGTCTGTCTCCTGTGGCAAGGAGTTCCACAGTTTAAATGAAAGATCTATATCCCCATACGAGCCCAAGACGGTGCCCAAACATTATCCTGGGCTCCCTTCGCTCGGTAGCCAGCGTGTGGCTGGATGCACTCAGTGGTACTAGGCAAGGCGTTCCCTTTCTGTCTCTCGCTATCCAGAGGCAAAGTTGGCAGGGGCAAGGCATTCCGTCTCTGAAGCAAAGTGCCAGCTCTCATTCCCTTCTGCCATTTCCTGCCTGCCAGGGCTCCAGAGGCAGCGGTGACGTCAAGCTGGGGAATAAGGGGCACAGGAAACGAAGAGCTGCCCTTTGCATGACGACAGCCTGGGAGTCAGAGAGGACGGGAAGAAGACTCAGACTCGTAAGCCGGGCCCAGAGACAAAAGGCCTTTTCCTCCCCAAAAAAAGACAACCACACAGGACTTCCTTCCAGAATTCGGTACCAACTCCACCAATTCCTGGTTTCTGACTCAGAGCCAACACCCACCTAGTCCAGCTCTGGAATAATATATGCATATATATATTTACAGCTGTAAAGTTAGTAAGATGTACCAATCAATGAAAAGATAACCTTTAAAAACCCATTTTATTCTCTTGTTAATTACGCTGTGCATTTTATATTTGACTTCACTTAGCAATGTTTGTTTGTTTTTTGAAATGTTTAAGGTTTTTTTTGTTAACTTTGTATTAAATACGTATTCTGCAGTTGACCTCCTTTGTAATGTTTTCTTTTGAAATCTTTAAGATAATATTTTAAGCTTTCTGTTAATTATGTTGCTTTGACTGTATGTTCTATATCTGACTTTCAATAGGAGTATAGCATCTAGATCAAGGGAAGTAATAGTGCCACTGTATTCTGCTCTGGTCAGACCTCACCTGGAGTACTGTGTCCAGTTCTGGGCACCACAGTTCAAGAAGGACACTGACAAACTGGAACGTGTCCAGAGGAGGGCAACCAAAATGGTCAAAGGCCTGGAAACCATGCCTTATGAGGAACGGCTAAGGGAGCTGGGCATGTTTAGCCTGGAGAAAAGGAGGTTAAGGGGTGATATGATAGCCATGTTCAAATATATAAAAGGATGTCACATAGAGGAGGAAGAAAGGTTGTTTTCTGCTGCTCCAGAGAAGCAGACACGGAGCAATGGATCCAAACTACAAGAAGGAAGATTCCACCTAAACATTAGGAAGAACTTCCTGACAGTAAGAGCTGTTTGACAGTGAAATTTGCTGCCAAGGAGTGTGGTGGAGTCTCCTTCTTTGGGGGTCTTTAAGCAGAGGCTTGACAACCATATGTCAGGAGTGCTCTGATGGTGTTTCCTGCTTGGCAGGGGGTTGGACTCGATGGCCCTTGTGGTCTCTTCCAACTCTATGATTCTATGATTCTATGATTCTTCAGAAATGTTTGATTCTGGATTGTTTTACTGATGTTGCAATATGATGTAAACCACTTTGAGATTTTTCTTAAAAATATAAAGCGGTATAGAAATGAAATAAACAACAACAACAACAACAGCTGTAACTGAGCAAAGCACAGAGGTTGTTTGCAAGGTTTTCTAAATGGCTCAGGACCACAATACCTCAATGACCACCTCTCTCCATATGAACCTACCCGGACCCTGAGATCATCCTCTGAGGTCCTTCTTCATGTTCCTCCTCCTCCAAAGGTCTAGAGGGCAGCAACATGAAAACGGGGCCTTCTCTGCAGTGGCTCCCTGTCTATGGAATGCACTGATTTATTAATATGTAGCATTTATAAACCACCTTTAAACTATTTATGCCGCACCAAATTGCACATCCCTCGCAGCTGCCTGATGCTTCATGACCCTTTTTCCATCGCAGAATGAATTGAACAGAGCACAGAGTCGCTCAAAAACAGACTGGGTTTTTTCTTCTTCTTCGAAACACACACAGATACAAGGTGAATCTTGGAGCCTATTCACATTCCTATCCTGTACATGAAAAAACAACAACCCAGCATACTGCCAATAAATTTACCTGCCAGGTTAGGATGACCAGAGGCAAGATGCCCTTTATCCTTCTACAACACTTGGCATCCATATGAGAAATGACAATCCATCTATCGAGACAACCTGCACAGAAACATCTGGAGGAACCTATCGGATTACAGTCTTTAATATGCATCACAAACTGGTTTTCTAAGTAACTTGAAGCTGCTGCTATGCCTTTTTCCAAGAAATGTCAGACTAGCTGCTGCTATTGTTGTTGTTTATTGTATTTTAAATTATGCTTATTACATGTGAAAAAGCAATAAAATGCATTAAAAGAAAAGGCTGCGTCGTCTGCCACGAGACCAGAGTCCAGGGAAATCTAATGGATATCAGGCTTCCCTTGAGAGGGCCGTCTTTAGCATATGCGCTACCGGGGTGCAAAGATCTGCCCAGCACCCCCAAATTTAGTTAATTTCTTGGCATTGTAGGGGAGGATGTTAACAGACAGGACTGTAAGTTGTTTTTATATGCAGTAACGGCAGCAAGAATAGTATTGGCACAAAAATGGAAGCAAGAAGAATTACCAACGAAAGAAGAATGACAAATAAAATTAATGGACTATGCAGAATTAGATAAATTAACAGGAAGGATTTGAAACCTGCTGGACCAGAGATCCTTAGAAGACTGGAGTAAATATTTGAACTATTTGAAAAGCAACTGTAATAAGCAGATTATGCTAGCAGGACTACAAGAAGTTCTGTAAGGAGGATTATATGAAATATTGCAAGGAAGACTGTGAAGAGAATTATTAGTTAATGATAGTTAAAAGTAACAGAGAAATTAAGAAATGCAGAATAAGTGATAGAGAATGGAAAATATTCAGAGGTTGTTGACGGAAGTCTAAAATATTGTATAAGATATGTTAAATGACTGTTGGAAATGATATGTTAAAAAATTAATAAAAATGTGTGTGTGTGTGTGTGTGTGTATGTGTGTGTGTGTGTGTGTGTGTGTATATATATATATATATATATGCTTTCGTAGATTTTCACGGGTACAGGAATGTAGGTTTTGGTGTCTTCGGGTGTCTTCCCGTGTAAGAGTTGGGGTGTCTAGCCTAGACACCCCAACTCTTACACGGGAAGACACCCGAAGACACCAAAACATATATATATATATATATATATATATATATATATATATATATATATATGTAGGTTTTGGTGTCTTCGGGTGTCTTCCCGTGTAAGAGTTGGGGTGTCTAGGCGACGTTTCGACGAGGTCTCACTCGTCATCTTCAGGCTGGTGCTTTCGGCTTCTTGTTACTAGAACAAGAAGCCGAAAGCACCAGCCTGAAGATGACGAGTGAGACCTCGTCGAAACGTCGCCTAGACACCCCAACTCTTACACGGGAAGACACCCGAAGACACCAAAACCTACATTCCTGTACCCGTGAAAATCTACGAAAGCATATATATATATATATATATATATATATATATATATATATATATATATATATATATATATATATAACTAAATATATAACTAAAATAATTTAGTTATAAATATATAACTAAATATATAACTAAAATAATTTAGTTAATTTCACGTGCACAGCACCACTGAGAACGTTGAGTCTGACAAGTGCCGCTGTTGTGAATGACAAGCGCCGCGTCTTTTGTAAATAAGTGCACAAAGTTGAAAGTCCTTTAGTGAAACAGTAGGTATACATTTCAGTAATACCCAGGTATGTATGTATTTTGTTTTTCCAGCTTGATCAAAATTATTTATTATTTCGTAACAGGTAGATAGTTAAGAACTTAGGCGGCTTCAGCGGCGGGAACCTGGCACCCCCCAGAATTCAGCGCCCGGGTGCCCCGCACCCCTTGCACCCCCAGGTAAAGACGGCCCTGTCCCCTGATGAAAGAAGTGAGACAAGTCACTCTGGTGTGGAAGGTGGCGATCGCAGTTTCTATCCTCTAACTGCAACAGAACTGTGTTGCTAACCAAAATAAGGGGCAGTTGGATGTGCCACCGCAAATCTAGAGCGTAAGGACTGGGCTGGTTCCACAGACAGCCAGATGTTCCACAGAACAGACAGGAGCAGCATTGACAGAGCAAATGGCAAGGCTTGGGTAGAGTTTTATGGCGAGGGAAGAACTAAGCCGCGGTTTAGATAATATTAGATAAACACTTTTTCCATCCCCAGAGCCTGTCCGTCTTCCCCAGCGGCTCAACACTCAGGGGGGTGTCATAGGTTAAGTGCCGTCTCAAAAACTTTTTACAGCCTCTGCTACTGGTGGGTTAACTTGTTAGAACCGTTATGCGTGGCGGCTTGGGGAAACGGGCTGCAAAGAAAACGAGACGAAAATTTCCATCTGCAAAAAACCAAACAGGATTTTGCTTTACAGGCTGGGATAGCAGGGATGAAGCAAAGCGTTAGAGAAGAATCGGGGGAAACGGGTTTGCTGTTGATCTCACGAGCCTGCACTAAACTTGGACCAGCCTCGCCAAAGATAATGGGATTTACGAACGCCAGATTTCCTCCACAAAATGTTGCAGGGAAGGAAGAGTAGTGACTGTACGCTGAAAGCATCAGGTCCAAAGGGGGAAGAGCAATTATTTTTTCCCCCAATCTTCATCAGATTTGCAGATGACTCTAAACTGGGAGGGGTAGCTAATGCACCGAAGACAGAACAGCGGGATTCAAGATGACGTTAAGAGATTGGAGAACTGGGCCCAAGCTAACAAAATGAGTTTCGATAGGGACAAATGTAAGGTTCTGCACTTAGGCAGGAAGAACCAGGTGCACAAATATAGGGTGGGGACACCTGGCTTGCTAGCAGTGCATGTGAAAAGGATCTAGGGGCCTTAGTAAACCACAAGCTTCACGTGGCCCCTACCAACTTTACAGTTTTATATTCTATAAGTTAACAGTGTGATGCAGCAGCAAAAAACGTGAATGCTCTTCAACAGAAGTACTGTACAGTGTCCAGGTCAATAGAAGTCATGTTGCTGTTTAGTCGTTTAGTCGTGTCCGCCTCTTCGTGACCCCATGGACCAGAGCACACCAGGCACCATAATTCAAAAGCATCAATTCTTTGGCGATCAGCCTTCTTTGTGGTCCAGCTCTCACTTCTCAGTAATAGTACTGCTCTATTTTGCCTCGTTCAGAACACACCTGGGAAACTGTGTCCATTTCTGGGCACTACAATTTAAAAAGGATGTTGACAAGCTGGTAACCCGAGTAGCGAGGTCCAGGTCCGGTCCCAAATCCAGGGGTTCTGCAAGGAGTCAGTCCGACAGGGCCAAGGCAGGACACAAGGCAGGAAACCAAGCTAGGTCAGGCACAGGGTCTCAGGCAGGATCTAGCATACAGCAACATTGCTCCCGCAACCTGGGGCGGGGTCCGACAGCCTTTTATCTTTGTTGGGGTAGTGGCCAGTCCTGATCCCCCGGTGACTCACCTCCCTGTCTCGCCCAAAGGTGAGCACTCCTCCTGTGAGTATTCAGGTCTCTCAGACCTCAGTCTCTGCAGCTCAGGAGATGTCAGTGGGTTACTAGACCCAGAGGCCACCTCAGCCTCCCCTGACCCAACCGGTAGTGGAGCAGCTGTAAGTGATGGCCCAGCTGAAGGCAACGAGGTCATCCCCGCATCTGGAGCCAGGGCAGGCCCAGGCCCCTGACTCGGCCCAGCTGGTTTTGTTGCAGGAGAACCAATGCAGACTGGGACTCTTCAGGACCAGGCCCCAGACTTGGTTCAGATGCTGCCTGAGGCAAAGGATCCGGTGCGGACTGAGACTTCTCTGGATCTGAGTCCGAGCCCGAGTCCCAGGCCATCACAGTGTTCACTTCCTGCCATCTATCCCTCCTTCTCTCCTCTGAATGGGAAAGAATTAGTTGGCCCAACATCTCATCTTTGGCATGGAAGATTTCGCCTCCTCCACCCACCGACAACTCACCTACCCTGCACAGAGGCAAGTGCTTTTTAATAGTTCCTGAAATATGACTGCAAAAACCTCATCATTTGATAATGGGTTGTTTTCGAGCTGCGTCCATGGAGGGATCCTGAAATGGCCACAAAGGCTTAAAAGGCCTCTATTGGAAAATTAGTCATGTTTCAGAGAAGCATCGTTTTTTTAAAAAAAGAGACACTTTAGGCCATTTTGCTTCCCAGACAATTACTCCAAGCTGTGCCTTTGCACTTGCGCGAGAGAGAGGCTGTTGGCAGGTCCCTGTACACAAACACAGAGCTATAATGGCTGTGTTTGCACATCACATAGAACCATAGTGGATCATAGATCATAGAATTGTAGATTCTAAGGTCATCTATGTTGGGATTACACTCCTCCCGAGCTGCAGATGTGTGGGATTATTGCATGTCACATGTCTGTTTACATTCCAGCACAGATTACTGGACGCAGTAGGGACGCGGGTGGCGCTGTGGGTTAAACCACAGAGCCTAGGGCTTGCCGATCAGAAGGTCGGCGGTTCGAATCCCCACGACGGGGTGAGCTCCCTTTGCTCGGTCCCTGCTCCTGCCCACCTAGCAGTTCAAAAGTGCAAGTAGATAAATAGGTACCGCTCCGGCGGGAAGGTAAACGGCGTTTCCGTGCGCTGCTCTGGTTCGCCAGAAGTGGCTTAGTCATGCTGGCCACATGACCCAGAAGCTGTACACCGGCTCCCTCAGCCAATAAAGCGAGATGAGTGCTGCAACCCAAGAGTCAGTCACGACTGGACCTAACGCTCATGGCTCCCTTTATCTTTACCTTTACAGATTTCTGGAGTCCGTGAGCGGAACTTCCGCTCTATATTGCTTTTGTTTTTCACTCTCTCCGAGAAGAACCAGAAGAGAGGCCATGTTTTTCTTCGCCCTGATTTATGTATAATAAATGCGTAGCTTAGTATCGTATCCACGCCTCGGGCCTGATTCTGTTGTGTGATTACTCTGCTGAGTAATGTGTGCTCAAGCATGACCTGCAGCTTGAGTCGCAGACGCACGTCGGAGGAAGACTGATGGATCTCCGCAGCGGTAAGGCTGAGAGGTGTGACGCTCTGGCTAGGACCGAGCCAGCTGGTTTTTCATCCCTGGTTCCAACAATCTAGTCCAACCTGCTACAATGCAAGAATTTTAGCTAGGTTTTAATCAAGGGGCTTAGGGGAGCTTTCCAGACCAAGGACCACATCCCCTTCTAAGATTCTTAAATGTCCTGCAGTCACTTGATTTCTCCCAAACTTTTTGCAAAGCCAGCCACTGCCATCGCCATTCCTGCGCCGTTTCTCCTCGTTCAAAATGCACGATGCAAAACACTGAAAGGCTGTGTTTATATGTTGTGGCTTAATTATATATATATATATATATATATATATATTAAAAGTGCACAGAATACTTCTGCTGTGTTCCTGGCTTGCTGGGTCCTTGTCGATTCTCTCCCAGCTGTGATCCACTCCAGCAGAAAGCTGAGTCTCCCCTCTGCTCTGCCACAGCCGGTTCTTGTCAAAAGGGCAACGAATATTATGGGGGAAAGTTCCATTTGCTAGCACTGGGATTGATCTCAGTGCTGGGGACCATTGCAAGTGAGGGATGAGGGGAGGAAATACCCCATAGCCTGTGCTTTTAAATCCATGCATTTCACAACTTCCACTCCTTGTACATTTGGAAAACCCCAGATATTTATTATGCTCCCTGGGAAGGGAGGACCACTTTTATTTCTGGGGAATCTTTCCATAAATCAAACTCGAGACAGTCGCAGGGAAACCAAAATGCTTGTTTACAAAGCTATTGTACTACCAACCTTACTGTACGCTTGTGAAACATGGGCCACTTATAAACGTCATCTCCAACTCCTCAAAAGATTCCATCAACGGTGTCTCCGAAAAATTGATACATTGCTTGGGACAACAGGTGAACTAATACCAGTGTACTGGAAGAAGCAAAGATCACCAGTGTCGAAGCAATGATTCTTCAACATCAACTTCGTTGGACTGGTCATGTTATGCAAATGCCTGATTATCGTCTTCCAAAGCAACTGCTCTATTCCCAACTTAAAAATGGAAAGCGTAATGCTGGTGGTCAACAAAAGAGGTTCAAAGACTGTCTCAAGGCAAATCTTTAAAAATGTAGTATAAACACCAACAACTGGGAAACGCTTGCCTGCGAGCGCTCCAATTGGAGAACAGCCTTTACCAAAGGGGTCATGGGCTTTGAAGACACTCGAACTCAGGACACAAGGGAGAAACATGCTAAGAGCACGCTTGGCAAATCCACACTGTGATCGACTCCTGCCTGGAAACCAATGTCCCCAACGTGGAAGGATGTGTGGATCCAGAATTGGCCTCCACAGTCACTTACGGACTCATTGTTAAAATCGTGTTTATGGAAGACAATCTTACTCGGCTACGAGCGATCGCCAAAGAAGAAGAAAAAGAAGAAGAAGAAGAAGAAGAAGAAGAAGAAGAAGAAGAAGAAGAAGAAGAAGAAGAATTATCCTAGGAAGTCCCAAGGACTATATAGAGAAGAAATCCAGCCCTCAGGCCTGAGATTCTCCACTCTTCTTTTACCCTTCCCTAAAACTAAAAACCAGCATCTTCCTTTCACTGGCCAGCTATTTATTTATTTATTTTAAACCCTCTCCCTCCCTGATGCCTCAAATTCATTGCTCTTCAGACAAGTCCTTTTGATGCAGCGCTCTGGTTCTCGGACCTAATCCCTCTCTAGACAGCAAGCATAGGCAAAAAAAAATAATAATAAAATAAAGGTGCCTGAGGCTAGTGGCGGATCAGCAACAGGCGTTTTTGAAAATGTCAAACCACAGGGTGGGTGTTTAAAAAGAAAGAAAGAAAAACCATCACCACCAACAACAACAAAAAGTAGAACGGGAAGGAAAAGAACAAGAAATGTATTTTTTGATTGGCGTTTCAGAGGGCACATCCCAGAATTCCCAACAGCTGGAACTGACAGAGAGTTGTCTTCCAAGGACAGGAGAGGAAAGGGCCAAGTCTGAGCTAGTCGTGGTTAATGATGTCTTTAAAGTCCTGTGACAACATTTAGAACAGTCACGGCTCCTCCCGACCAGAGAAGAATGGGAAACCAAGCTGATGGAGTTATGTATGAGCTATTTAAACCACAGAGCCTAGGACTTGCTGATCAGAAGGTCGGTGGTTCAAATCCCTGCGACGGGGTGAGCTCCCGTTGCTCGGTCCTTGCTCCTGCCAACCTAGTAGTTTGAAAGCACGTCGAAGTGCAAGTAGATAAATAGGTACCACTCCGGCGGGAAGGTAAACTGCATTTCCGTATGCTGCTCTGGTTCGCCAGAAGCGGCTTAGTCATGCTGGCCACATGACCTGGAAGCTGTACACCGGCTCCCTCGGCCAGTAAAGGGAGATGAGCACCGCAACCCCAGAGTCATCCGCGACTGGACTTAACGGTCTGGGGTCCCTTTACCTTTACCTTAGACAAACTAAGGCCCAGGGCCAGATCCGGCCCACAGACGGTCTGGGCATCAATGTGTTTTTACATGAGTAGAATGTGTCCTTTTATTTAAAATGCATCTCTGGGTTATCTCCCTGCTGAAAAAGTTTGCTGACCCCTGATTTAGGAGACTACTGAAAGCAGACAGAAACACTGGCAGGATTTTGATTTCACTTATAGTGTGACAATTACCATGGAAAATATGGACTGATATGACAGAGTATGGGAAAAGATGCAGTTTAAAATGTTTAAAATGGGACTCCAGCGAGGGGAAAGTCCTGAGATGCGGAGGAATCTCTGTATATTGATGTGTATTTTATCATTTTTCTTATAACTTTGTTTTGTAAAATCAAATAAAAATGAATTTCGAAATAACAGTCACCCCAGAATCCTGGGAGGTGTAGTTTGTTAAGGGTGCACAGAGCTAAAATTCCCAGAGTTCCCTGGGAAGGAGTCTGGCACGTCCTGGTTTCACTCAGTTTGTAGAGCATCAGCATCCTCATTATCAATAACAACAACTGAATTTGTATACTACCCTGCAACTACAGACCTCATGGCGGTTCGCCACGTAAAATCACAACATGAAAACCACAAAATATATAGATAAATAAGAACAGCAGGAAGCCAATAACCCCTTGCAGAACGCATTTAACAGGGCATTGGATGCCAGAGCGTGAGACTCTTAATCTCATGGTTGTGGGTTCAAATCCCACATTGGGCAACAGATTTCCGCATTTCAGGGGGTTGTTGTTGTTGTTTAGTCGTTTAGTCGTGTCCGACTCTTCATGACCCCCTGGGCCAGAGCACGCCAGGCACTCCTGTCTTCCACGGCCTCCCGTAGTTTGGTCAAACTCATGCTGGTAGCTTCGAGAACACTGTCCAACCATCTCGTCCTCTGCCGTCCCCTTCTCCTTGTGCCCTCCATCTTTCCCAACATCAAGGTCTTTTCCAGGGAGTCTTCTCTTCTCATGAGGTGGCCAAAGTATTGGAGCCTCAGCTTCAGGATCTGTCCTTCCAGCGAGCACTCAGGGCTGATTTCCTTCAGAATGGAGAGGTGTGATCTTCTTGCAGTCCATGGGACTCTCAAGAGTCTCCTCCAGCACCAGAATTCAAAAGCATCCATTCTTCGGCGATTCAGGGGGTTAGGTTAGATGATTCCTGCGGTCCTTTCCAACTCGACGATTCTGAGATTGTTAAATCACTCTGGGAAGTGTAGTTCCTTGTAGGGAGCCTCCTAGCAACTCTCAGCACCCTCAACAAACTACAGCTCCAAAACTTCTTTGGGGAAAGTTGTAGCTGTTTAAATGCTTGCCGTGAACATGGCCGGAGGGGGGGAAACAAAATCTTTCTTTGCACTACACGCACCTTTAGAAATCTCCCAGCGTGGCCTTCCCCCCTCCTAAATCACCTTGTTTTTCTAAAGACTGGACCCCCGAAAAGTCACTCTCTCTCCTTGCCTGGAAGGCATTGCAATCCTGCGATCGCTGATCACACCAAACCGAGTTGAACTGAGGCAGCTCCTCCTGCTCAAAGGTCAGCGATCGCACATCTTTCTGAAGCATTAGTCAGAAGCTCTGAGTCACAGCATTTTGGACGGTGAATTTTGGGAGCTGGCGGAATGGGGGCAAGCTATCTGCCAATGAAGCAATGGCAGGGAGCATTGCTTTTCAGAGATTGCCCTCTGCTGGACTTCTGAATGTATGACCGTACTGCAGGCATCCCAAGTCAGAAAACAGTTCAAACAGTCCATCTCCCTCCGCAGGGGGACTCTGGGAATCGTAGCTCTGGATGAGGAAGGGGAACCTCTTAGCAGCTAACAAGCAGCCTTGAGAAACTGCAACTCCCAGAATTTTTCAGGGGGAGCCACAGCAGTTTAAAGTGTTACCATAAGTGCTTTAGATGTATGGTCTGAATCTGACGTATAGATGGTATTTAACGCCAGCTAAACTTGCCAAGGGACACAGGTGGCGCTGTGGGTTAAACCACAGAGCCTAGGACTTGCCAATCAGAAGGTCGGCAGTTCGAATCCCCGCGAGGGGGTGAGTTCCCATTGCTCGGTCCCTGCTCCTGCCCACCTAGCAGTTCGAAAGCACATCAAAGTGCAAGTAGATAAATAGGTACCGCTCCAGCGGGAAGGTAAACGGTGTTTCCGTGCACTGCTCTGGTTCGCCAGAAGCGGATTAGTCATGCTGGCCACATGACCCAGAAAAACTGTCTGCAGACAAACGCCGACTCCCTCGGCCTGTAAAGCGAGATGAGTGACGCAACCCCAGAGTCATCTGTGGCTGGACTTAACTGTCAAGAAAAGGAAGGTATTTTCTATCACATGTGGTGGACTTGTAAAGAGGTAAAGGCTTTCAGGGAAATGGTATATAATGAGTTAAAGAAAATGTTTAGTGAGCTGAAAAATGTACAAGTGTTTTCTCTGCTAGAAAGGCCATACAGCTCGCTTAATTTTGTGTTTCTTCCATGCATGTGGGATAAAGGTAAAGGTAAAGGGACCCCTGACCATAGGAGGTTTAAATTTTAATGTACAGATTTAATCCTCAATCCATCTCCTACAAGGGTGTCAGGGAGAATTTGGAGGAGCAAGTGACCGAAGAGGTGGAGCAGGGGCTCGGGGATGGTGCAGAGCCCTTCAACCGCCCAGAGGCAGAGGAAGCGGAAGAGAGGGTGGAGATTAGCCAGGAGGAGGAAGGGCTCAGGGATGGTCCAGAGCCCTTCAACCGCCCAGAGGCTCAGGAACGAAGCTCAGACTCTGACAGGGAGGGGGCTTTCAAATCAGCACAGAAAAGGAGGGAAATGAAACGTAAGGATCAGAGTATTACAGCCCGACAGGAGAAGGAGAGCATTGCTAAGTGCATCTTGGACCTGAAGGCATTGTCAAGGTCTGCACAGGCAACTGTTTAAACACACTTATGACCTCTTAAACCATATGATGGCAAATCTTAATTAAAACATATATACCTTTAAATAAAAAAAAAGACGTCTCGCGCGATTCCCACGTGCGGGAATCGAAGGAAGCCACTCCCCGAATCTCACTCAACGGGTTCGGATGCGTAATCCTGAACTGTTCCCGTTTCTTGTAGATATGCAATTATGGATGGAGCATCTACTTTGAATGCAGAACATCCAATTTTCTCTGCCCAGCCTCTCGTCACAAAGCAGCTTTAACGTCCAGTAACAATTACACAATTACACAACCTATTCTGGTTTAAATTCAAAAGAAATGACCAGATTCGACCTGGTGCCCTTCAGATGTTGTACCTCATCAGCCCCAAACAGTCATTCGTCTGGGATGATGGAAGCTGGGGTCGAACAACATCTGGATGGCTACAGACTGGAGAAGGCTGAGCCAAAAAGTTCTCTTCCAACCAAGAATGGGGATCTTTCTTTTTGGTTATCATTATATTATAGAACTGTAGAGTTTGAAGGGAACACAAGAGTTATCTAGTCCAACCCCCTGCAATGCAGGAATCTCTTTGCCTCCCGTGGGGCTTGGACCCACAACCTTGAGATTAAGAATCTCATGCTTTTTACCGACGGAGCTATCCTAACCTACCAGAAAATAAAGCACTGGAGTGGCATATTTACACACAAGTGTGTGTATAAACGACTGGATGTCATTTTTAATAATAATAATAATAATAATAATAATAATAATAATAATAATAATAATAATTTATTATTTATACCCCACCCATCTAGTTTCCCCAGCCACTCTGGGCGGCTTCCAACAAAACACTTAAATACAATAACCTATTAAACATTAAAAGCTTCCCTAAACAGGGCTGCCTTCAGATGTCTTCTAAAAGTTTGGTAGTTTTTGTGTGTTTTTTTTACATCTGATGGGAGGGCGTTCCACAGGGCGGGTGCCACTACCGAGAAGGCCCTCTGCCTGGTTCCCTGTAACTTGGGTTCTCGTAGTGAGGGAACCGCCAGAAGGCCCTCAGAGGTGGACCTCAGTGTCCAGGCAGAACGATGGGGGAGGAGATGCTCCTTCAGGTATACTGGACCGAGGCCGTTTAGGGCTTTAAAGGTCAGCACCAACCACTTTGAATTGTGCTTGGAAACGTACTGGGAGCCAGTGTAGGTCTTTCAGGACCAGTGTTATATGGTCTAGGGGCCCCCTCCCAGTCACCAGTCTAGCTGCCGCATTCTGGATTAGTTGTAGTTTCCGAATCACCTTCAAAGGTACATAGAGTGCATTGCAGCCCACATAGAGCGCATTTCAAATCTTGATCCTACCTGAATTCTGTATTTTGAGGTTCACTCTTTGGTGCGGATCTCACTGTCCTTTCACGGTCAGCTCCCATCTCCCTCGGAAGAAAGTTCAAGCGGTTGCTCCCCTTATTCACCTCCGCAGCTTTCCTTTCTTCAACTGGGCGTCTTTCGGACATCAGTTTGGCAAACGGGCCTTCGATGCTTTGGGCTGAATTTCTTGCCCCTTCCCCGCCGGCATTTGTGTATGAGCCAGTCAGGATCGTGGATGAATAGTCCTTGGTTATGTCAATGGAACGGCCGAGGTGCGGAGAAAAGAGATTTGCAGATGGCCTGGAGATTCCTGCCCACTCTTGCGAATCCCCCATTGGAGCGGCCAAACGGTCCCCAGTTTCCTTTTCCTCTCCGGGTTTAAATGTTCTCCGGATTCCAGATGGTTGTTTCGTGCGCCGTCTTTTCAAGGATTCCTGAAATAAATTGTTGAGACAGCGGTGGTAAGAACACGAGGCTTTTAATCTCAGGATTATGAATTTGAGTCCCATGTTAGGCGAACGATTCCTGCATTGCGAGGGTTGGGCTAAATGAAGCTATATAGCTATATAGATGAAGCTATATAATAATGTTGGAGGAGACTCTCGAGAGTCCCATGGACTGCAAGATCAAACCTCTCCATTCTGAAGCAAATCAGCCCTGAGTGCTCACTGGAAGGACAGATCCTGAAGCTGAGGCTCCAGTACTTTGGCCACCTCATGAGAAGAGAAGACTCCCTGGAAAAGACCCTGATGTTAGGAAACATGGAGGGCACAAGGAGAAGGGGACGACAGAGGACAAGATGGTTTGACCAAACTGCGGGAGGCAGTGGAAGACAGGAGTGCCTGGCATGCTCTGGTCCATGGGGTCACGAAGAGTCGGACACGACTAAAGAACAAAATAAAATAAAATAAAATAAAATAAAATAAAATAAAATAAAATAAAATAAAATAAAATAAAATAATAATAATAATATTTTATTATTTATACCCCGCCCATCTGGCTGGGTTTCCCCAGCCACTCTAGGCAGCTTCCAACTGAATATTAAAAACAATACAGCATCAGGCATTAAAAACTTCCCTAAACAGGGCCACCTTCAGTTGTGTTTAAAAGTAAAATAGTTGTTTATTGCCTTGACATCTGGTGGGAGGGCATTCCACAGGGCAGGCGCCACTACCGAGAAGGCCCTCTGCCTGGTTCCCTGTAACTTGGCTTCTCGCAATGAGGGAACCGCCAGAAGGCCCTCGGAGCTGGACCTCAGTGTCTGGGCTGAACGATGGGGGTGGAGACGCTCCTTCAGGTATACTGGACCGAGGCCGTTTAGGGCTTTAAAGGTCAACACCAACACTTTGACTTGTGCTTGGAAACGTACTGGGAGCCGATGTAGGTCTTTCAAGACTGGTGGAGGGTGGGGTTGAGACGCTCCTTCAGGTATACAGGCCTTGCTATAATTCTATAGGCCTTGATGCAGCAAAGCACCCTAAAGCTGCATGTTTTTAGAATAAAATGAGAATATACACACAGCAGTGTTTTTTATGACAGAGAGGTACCCTACCTACGCTTGTCCTTCTCTTCTGTACAAGACACATTGATAACTCGACTCCTCAAAACATCTAAAGGTGGCCCTAGGATGAGCCACACAGGATGGCAAAGAATCAAAAAAAACTGTAGAGTTGGAAGGGGCACCAAGGGTCATCTAGTCCAACCCCCTGCAAATGGAGGAATCTCAACACATGGTCTCCCATCCAGTTTGAAACCATGTCAGACCCTGCTTAGCTTTGCAAATGTGCAGTTTTAATTGCTGCACCATAGGGATTAGGATGGTCGAATCTGCCTTACATTGAGCCAGGTTCTGGGTCCATGTAGCCCAGAATAGGTGGTTTCTCTTCAGGGCAAAATGGGGCACTGCCCTTCTCCCAGCCAGGGTTCAACACTGTTCCTGTCACCCCAACATAATGACCCACATAATCATCAATTAGATCACTCAGTCTACCTCTGGTGGCCAATCAGCTGCAAGTCTGCAGACAAATGCACCCAATGAGCAGCCACTATGTGTTGCTAGGCCCCGCCCCCTTGTCACCTGGTGAAAGCCATTTTCCCCAAACAATTACTTTCCCTTGCAGGGAAAGCCTGGGTAAGTCACTCACTGGAACCCAGATCTCCTCCATTAACAGCACATACTTAAAGAAAACAAAAGAGATTATTGTGGACATGTAGGAAATGTAAATTGAATATTCAGCCACTTATTATTGAGGGGAAGTGTGTGGAACAGATCTCGGTGTTGGTGTTTCGATTTCTGGGAATGGAGTTGAGAGATGACCTAACCTGTGGAAGACACAAGATCTACCCACTCTGGAAGAATGGCATATGAAGGTGATTGACTATATGGAACTGGCGGAAATGACTGGCAGAATCCGAGACCAGGGAGAAGAGTTGGTGGAAGAAGATTGGAAGAAATTTAAAGATTATTTACAGAAATATTGTAAAATTAATGAATGTTAGAATGATGTTGGATAGAAACTAAGTGTTTTTTAGCTGCAATATTATAAGGGAATATGAAAAATGGATTATTAATAGGTAAAGATTTAATGTTATAATATTAAAGATTAGGATAAACAAAGAGGGGAAGGATTTGCTGAACCAACAAATTGAATTGGAATACAAAAAAGGGAGGCGTGAGGAGGTCCGGGAAACAAGCTAATGAAAAATAAGTAATGGAAAGATTGAGTTGTTTTTAATTACTTTTATTTTGTATTTTTCTTTTTTCTTTTTTTATTTTGTAATATTTTGAAAATCTTAATAAATGTCTTATTAAAAAAGAGAGAGAGAGATGACCTAACCTGGGGAGAAAACAGCAAAGACCTGATGAAGAGAGCACAGCAGAGGTTATATATTCTGAGACTCCTCCGGAAAAATAATGTCTCAAAGGACCTGTTGATGGCATTTTACCATTGTACTGTTGAGAGTGTATTAACTTATGGTCTGTGTGTGTGGTTTGGGAGCTGCACGGTCAGGGGAAAAACAATGCTGTCCAGGGTTGTAAAGACTGCAGAGAGAATAACTGGGTGCACTCTTCCCACCTTAGATCAAATCCATGCTTCCAGGTGTCACAAGATAGCTGCAGAGATAGTGCAGGATAGTGCGCACCCCAGAAATGATCTCTTTCAGCTTCTGCCTTCTGGAAGAAGGTACAGGGTTATAAAGACTAGGACTAGCCGCCTGAGAAACAGTTTCTATTCAAATGTGATTTTGGTTTTAAACGCAGTGTAAGGTAGTCTCTATGGGAGTATATTGTATTTAATTATGGGGTATCAGAGTTTTTAGGGGGTTAACCAGGCTGGGATGGCTGGGATAGCAGGCTTGTTGGTTTTTGAATGTCTGATGTAGATTTTCAATTTCCTTGTTCTGTATGGGACAATGACAATAAAGATTATCGTATCGTATTGTATCGTATAAAACCCCCAACTCAGTCCTGCACAACCCAACAGGTTTGCATAGAGGTAAAGATAAAGGGACCCCTGACCATTAGGTCCAGTCGTGGCCGACTCTGGGGTTGCGGCGCTCATCCCACTTTATTGACCGAGGGAGCTTCCGGGTCATGTGGCCAGCATGACTAAGCCGCTTCTGGCGAACCAGAGCAGTCCCCTGAAACACCGTTTACCTTCCTGCCAGAGTGGTACCTATTTATCTACTTGCACTGTGCACTTTATCTACTTGCACTTGCACTGCTAGGTGGGCAGGAGCAGGGACCGAGCAACAGGAGCTCACCCCGTCGTGGGGATTCAAACCGCTGACCTTCTGATTGGCAAGTCCTAGGCTCTGTGGTTTAACCCACAGCGCCACCAGCATAGAGGTAGAGCTGTCCTAATCAACAAACCATCTGCTGCCTTTTAAAAGATGTGGCTTTTATCCTTCCACAGATTTGTCCCAGCACTTTGGCTCTTCAGATAATCCCCATTCAGGTGACTTTCACAACTGCCTTGGAAAAGTCCATGGCTCAATGGGAGAACATCTGCTCTATCCAAAGAAGGTATTGGGTTTCACCCCCAACATCTGCAGGTAGGGTTGGGAATGTATATCCCAGGTCTGAAACCCTGGAGAGTCCCTGCCGCTCAGTGTAGACAGTATGGAGCTATGTGGAATAATAATAACACAGCTTCCTGCTCCCTCCTAAAATCAGAGGTGGATGATAGGCAAATACGTCCGTTTGGCTTCTCTCATTTCCTCACTCTTCCAGCCTTATTATGTTCAGTTCTCGACATATCTACATCAGTTTGCATTGCTGTTTAAAAAGGGGAAATGCCACAGCGTTTTTGTGTGAATTTCTTCTACAACACACACTTCCTATGCCATTTTGTCTAATATACACATTTTTACAGAGCTAGTTCCCTTAATACAATTCATTCTTGGACATTATTCTTACCAATGTATGCAAAACATATATGCACACTATAAAATGACATCGCCAAATTCAGAGCAGTGGAAATTTTGAAGGAGGGCTGCTTTTTTCCAGTTCCCATATTGTTTCAGGAAGTACGAATTTGGGAATTTAATTTAATTTCTCCCTAGTCTGGGGAGCCCAGCTAAGGAAGTCCCTGTCTTCAGGTTCTGAGGAAACCACCAACGACCTGAAATGACTCTGGGGTTGTTGTTTTTTTGCTATATTTACATATTTTCCAATGTTGGGGGTTTTCTTGTTCTGTTTTCATATCTTAAATTGCAAAACTTTATTGGGCTGCCTTGTCAGAAAGGTGGTACAGAAGTGCAATAAATAAAATTATTTTTTTATATATAATAATAAAAATAACAAAATGTTTAGAATGAGAGCAAAGAACCTCTGGAGAGTTGACTGGGGGGGCCGCCATCGTTCCTCTGCCAAATAGACCACCGCTCCTGGCTTGGGGTTGCTCCCTCATGGCATTCAAAGACAGTTCAGGTGTCCTCAAGTCCCCGTAGTGATGGCTCGCCGGTTTCTCTCCCTCAGAAAGTGAGCTGCTCTCGAATGCCGTCCCAGATTTGCACTTTTCGCTTTTCTTGTGCTGGTCTCGCTTGGGGATTATTTCCCCATCGATCTCGTAGCTGCAAGGACACAGATGCAAGGAAGTCTGTCATTTAGACCGCCTGAATGAAGTTCATGGACCACTGATGGTTCTACAGACCAGCGTACAGGAAGAAGCAAAGATCACAAGTGTTGACGCAATGATTCTTCAACATCTACTTCGTTGGACTGGTCATGTTATACGGATGCCTGATGATCGTCTTCCAAAGCAACTACCGTATTTTTCGCTCTATAAGACGCACCAGACCACAAGATGCACCTAGTTTTTGGAGGAGGAAAACAAGGGAAAAAATATTCTGAATCTCAGAAGCCAGAACAGCAAGAGGGATCGCTGTGCAGTGAAAGCAGCAATCCATCTTGCTGTTCTGGCTCCTGTGATAGCTGCGCAGCCAGCATTCGCTCCTTAAGACGCACACACATTTCCCCTTGCTTTTTAGGAGGGAAAAAGTGAGTCTTATAGAGCCAAAAATACGGTACTCTATTCCAAACTTAAAAATGGAAAGCGTAATGCTGGTGGTCAACAAAAGAGGTTTAAAGATTGTTTCAAGGCAAATCTAAAAAAATGTAGTATAAAAAGGTAAAGGGACCCCTGACCATTAGGTCCAGTCATGGCCGACTCTGGGGTTGTGGCGCTCATCTCGCTTTATTGTCCGAGGGAATCGGCGTACAGCTTCCAGGTCATGTGGCCAGCATAACTAAGCCACTTCTGGAGAACCAGAACAGCGCACAGAAATGCCGTTTACCGTCCTGCCAGAGCGGTACCTATTTATCTACTTGCACTTTGACGTGCTTTCAAACTGCTAGGTTGGCAGGAGAAGTATAAACACCAACAATTGGGAAACACTTGCCTCCAGTTGGAGAACAGCCTTTACCAAAGGTGTCATGGGCTTTGAAGACACTCAAACTCAGGACGCAAGGGAGAAACATGCTAAGAGGAAGGCACGCTTGGCAAATCCACACCGTGATGATAACCTGCCCGGAAACCGATGTCCCCACTGTGGAAGGACGTGTGGATCCAGAATTGGCCTGCACGGTCACTTACAGACTCATTGTTAAAACTGTATTTATGGAAGACAATCTTACTTGGCTACGAGTGATTGCCAAAGGACAGACCACAGTATGGGAACAGCTGCCTGGAGAGCTATGGAGTCGAATAGAAGCACACTTTGGTTTAGAAACTATGTCTCATGGTTTAAGCAGGCATGAATGTCATTTCAGTGAGCTTTCTCTCTTCCGTTCACCAGGCACAGGCACATAAATAAAACCATAATATGACAAAGGAGCCACCAGTGACCTTGCTTCCAAGGAAACCAAGCCCTCTGGGTTCTCTTACTATTCAGAGATTGGGGTGTGCACCACACTATATTAATAGGAAGGCAACAACAGTATACAGTGGTACCTCAGGTTACATACTCTTCAGGTTACAGACTCCGTTAACCCAAAATTAGTACCTCGGGTTCAGAACTTTGCTTCAGGGTGAGAACAGAAATCGTGCTCCGGCGGCACGGTGGTAGCGGGAGGCCCCATTAGCTAAAGTGGTGCTTCAGGTTAAGAACAGTTTCAGATTAAGAACGGACCTCCAGAATGAATTAAGTACTTAACCTGAGGTACCACTGTATTGCGGT